>NC_041383.1:250186769-250258588 GCF_002162155.2 Triticum dicoccoides | reverse complement strand
GGCTGGTTCTCCTTAACTCCGGCGAGCCCCCCCACCCCCTAAAAATCGACTGACCCAAAAGTCGATTCAGTCAATAGCTAAATCGAAGCAGCATCGCAAGCAAGAGCAAGAGCGAGAGCAGTAGCGCGAGCAAGAGCAGACCAGGCAGGGGACCGAGAGCAAGAGCAGAGCAGCAGCGCGAGCGAGAGCTAAAGCAGCAGCAGCTCCTACTAATGTGGATGTCGCCGCCGAGGGAGCGACGCCGTGGAGGAAGTGGCCGGCGACGCCGCCGTGGATGGAGCCGCGCCGTGTCGGATCGGGACCGAGCGCCGGCAGCACCGTGAGATCGAATCAAGAAGAAAATGTGGCAATTAGTGTACAACCTCTTTGGTGGCGCCGATTAGTCCACAGCTTCACCCAAGGAAACGGTGATCATGCCGCTCTTCCGGTGGTGCAGGTGAAGACGGCGGTGTGGGAATGGAGGTGGCGCGAAAGACGAGGGGAACGTCGGGGCAGCTCCTTGGAGGTGGAGGACGAGGTGGCTGAACCGGCGGGACGACAAGATCGACGATGGATCCTCATCCGGTACGGTGGATGAGGGACGTCGAGGTGTTGCTGTGGACGACGTCGTCGGGGAAGAGGCTCCGGCTGGGTGGCGGAAGGAGGAGGGTGTGGGGCTTCATGGGTTTTCGCGGCCTCGGTGTACGAATGGGTGGGCGGATGGGATGGGAGTAGGGAACCATGGCTTAGGGACGCGCTTGTCCGAAATGTGGGGTAAGTTACAAAGGTACCTCCACTGATTTGAGGCAGTTCTTTCGGTTCAGGGGTACCACAGGCATTTCGCGTGTCGGGATTTCATAGGAGGTGGGAGTTTTTGCGCGCGTTGTAATTTTGGAATATCAAGGCGCGGGTTGAGATGGAGGGAGTTGTCGGAGCACAACAAGACAAAGATCTATCTTAAATATTTTGGGGTAACAAGGCGCGGGTTGAAGAGGCGGGAGTTTCGCAGCACGATAGACAGAGAAGCTAGCTTAAAATTTCGGCATAACAAGGCGCGGCTTGAAATTTCGGGAGAACAAGCTTAATGTGTACCAAAAAAGACAATTCGCACCTCAACACGCACAACACACACACAAACACCATTTAGACTAGTAAGCTACACGTGCATTGCACACATGAGATTTGGCAATCAAATTATGAATAAAATACCACATTATAGCATGTAAGCTTTGAGTCATATATGCATGATGTAGATGTCTGTTTAATTCTTGTAGTTCATTTCACTCAAAATCATCTAGTTTTTATAAGAAAGCTAATCTATTTTAAGATTCATGGAATTGTGCGTTGTAAGACATAAAGTAAAAACAAATAATGGAAAATCATGTAGAAAAACATTTGGGCAATTCTGATACGGAAGATTGTAGAACAAAAAAGAAGTGCTTGTGTTTTGAGGTTTGTGCATTATGCTTAAGTTCAACCATGGAGTCTTCTAGATTGTACATGAGGCGAAATCTAGTGGAATCTAGATGATATCCAACCGCCAGTAGTGCTCGAATTTGCCATCTCTGCACCATCGGATTCGCCTCATCCAATGACCATCTTTCAAATTTAAAGTTACCTGCACACAATATAAAAAATACAAAATATAATATATATATAGGGGTATATATAGATATGTGATGCGAAAGCCACCCATCATCTCCAATTAGAATAGTGTGTCCATGCACGGATGCAATGTGGCCAAACGATGTCTGCCATCTGTATCTCAAATTCAAATCAGTCTGACCTTGTTCAATGTGTATGCATTACAACATGCTTGTTTCCAAACCACACCCCGCAGATCTCCGTTATATTCATGCATGCATGGGTTTCAAACATCATGATCTCTTATTCAAATATTTGAATTCAACTTTACATTGATTATGATCTCACCTAGTCTTTTACACCCACATAGTCGTCTTCTCTTTATAATTGTACCACTAACTTTCTCTCGTGCATGCATGCACACACACTACCAGTCGGCATTATCCATCGCACACATGCAATCTTTTTCTTCAGGTCGGTCTCCCATGAAGGCACACGCACACACACACACATCCCCCTCTCCATCATATCGGGCATTCTTTATCTCTCACGCGTGCATGCGCAACGATCGATGCTCCTCTATGCATGTGTGTATATAGCTAGGTCTTTCATAGTTTTCCACACAAACCGATCAATCTATATATCTAGTGAGGTCTCACCCTCTTTCCCACGTTGACATCGATCAATCTATACCTCTCTATATAGGATTACGGGGTTGTTTGGTTTGAAACTAAGTTTGCCAAAGCTTGCCACACCTAAGGTTAGGCAAATTTGACCAACTTAGGTGTGTGTTTGGTTCAAGCCACATCTTAGGCAAGCCACACTATGGTCCCACATCACATACACACAACAAGTGTGGCAAGATTCCCTTAGGCTTGCCAACTTGTGGCTCTCATTTTGAAGAACTAACATTAGGCAAGTTTGGCAACATTGTATGGCAAAGTGTGGCACTCCTAGGCCTAGAACCAAACAACCACATATATAGCTAATACACCCACATTAATTATATATCCAATGTCCCCCTCTCATCATCCATGCCTTCCGTTTCATCTCTCAGACGCGCGCACAATGGCGAAGACAGGGGGCAGCAAGGGCCCTGCCCCCCTAACATCACTATATATCGAGGCTAATATGAATGTGATCATTAGACAATTGCTGGTAAAAATGGTTTAAGTTGATGAATTGGCCCTCCTCGTAAAGGATTAGCAATGCTTGGCCCCCTAGCTCATTTATTTTTCATGGCTCCGCCACTGCGTGCAACAGCGCACGTTCTCGCCCCCTCTCTCTAAATATCAATCTCGCACTTGTGCACTCCTTCATAATCTTCCTCCACTCGGCCCCTCGCACCATCTTCTAGCCCCCCACCAGATTTTGCCACATGTACAATCTAGCAGACTCCATGGTTGAACTTAAGCATAATGCACAAACCTCAAAACAATAGTGGTTCTCCTTTGTTCTAGAATCTTCCGTATCATAACTAGCCAAACTTTTTCTAGTTGAATTGCCATTATTTGTTTTTACTTTATGCTTTACAACGCACAATTCCATGAATCATAAAATAGATTAAGGGCTTCTTTGATTCAAAGGATTCTCAAAGGAATTTTGGAGGATTCTAATCCTTAGGAATTTTTCCTATCTTGGTTGTTTGATTCGTAGGATTGTAAACCATAGGAATTTTTCCATATGATTCATTTGCACTAGATTTCATAGGAAACATCCCATCCACTCAAACCTCTTGAAAGAATTCTGTGTTTTTTCTATGCACAATCAAACACTCGTACAATCCTGTAGGATTCAAGACGACATTCCACTATAATCCCATGTTTTTCCGCATTTTGGAAATCCTACGAATCCAAGAGGCCCCAGCTTTTTTATAAAAACTAATTGATATTGAATGAGATGAACTATAAGAATTAAACGAAGGTCTGCATCAAGCATATATGACTCAGAGCTTACATGCTATAGTGTGGTATTTATTCATAATTTGGTTGCAAAATCTAATGCGTGCAATGCATGTGTACCTTACTAGTACTTCGAGTATGTGCAAAACACGTAAAATAGAATTCCAATGGTACGCTACACAGTGTCTCTCTTACAGTTCATGAAGCCGCGTGGCACATGTGGAGGCGTTGTCACGACCTCCTTGTGTGGATTGATCGCAGTGACGTGCTGCTGGTTCCAGAAGAATGTACTCGTCCTCCCTGAGCCATACTGGCGGTACATGCACGAAGCAAAGATGTGCACGCACGCCACGCACGCACTCACCATTCCCTCGCGCGCACACGCGGGTACACGGGCGGACGCAATTTTGTACCAAGATGCATCCCATGTGATAATTTGACGTGTGTAAAGTCGTTCACTTCATTGATGGTCAATTAATACAGCGCATGCAAATTGAGTGGACGTGAGGGCGGAAGAAAGACATTACTACTCCACTGCGCGCATCCGAGTAGTTAAATCATGGGTTGCTAGTAGTACTTCCGTTGGTCTCCTTCGTATTTTGTGCCAATTTTTGACAGTAACATAATATATACGCATTTGAGCAGTGTAGTCTAGTTGAAATTTATGTTCCACTAAACTCATCGGGAGCCGTTTCGGGCCTTGAAACCAAAACCATCAATTAATCTTTACCTTGTTCCCATCACATACGAAAGCCTGCTCACACCTACTAGTACGTACCAAACCTAAACATGTTCCCACTATGCAGGTATTAGTACTAGTGCTAGTACTTAGGTTATAAAAAGGGGAACTACCTAACCGATTACTCTACCTTTCCTCCTCATAAGTGCTTCTTCTTCGTCCGTCCTTGCCATGGCCGGTGAGCAGAGCTCTAGGTCGAGAACTACTCGTAACAAGGGAGCGGCAACCAAGGCTGCGGAAAAAAAGAGGGCTCGCTGCCAGGCAGAGACCTCGAAAGATCTCTCACGGGCAGGCGATGGCCCCTAGGAGCACCCTAGTCGCGGAGGCGAACATGCCGAGCCGGCAGCGCTGGAGTCATTATCCCTTGATGGCATGCCCGATTAGCTCAATAAGCACCTCAATAAGCAGAAGGAGTTCATCCATGGCTTGGTGGAGCTGTTGAAGGAGAGCCTCGACGACATGCCCACTGAGCTCAATAAGCAGGGGGAGTTGACCGCCGGCTTGGTGATGCTGCTGAAGAAGAGCATTGCCTCGAAGAAGAAGGTGACCGGCGAAATCCTGCAACTTGAGGAGGACAAGGCGAAGCTCTGCCACGAGCTCGACCTATTGAAGGAGAAGAACACCGGCTGGAAGAAGCTGCATGAGAATAGTAGTTCCTCGTGAAGATGCTGCAGGCCCTCGTCATGGAACAGAAGGAGGAGTTGGCGAAGCTCCGCATCAAGCACCCGGCTGCTGTCAAGGTACGTAATGTGGGCGTGGAACAGATGATGAAGGTTCGCGTCGAGAAATCCCATGTCATGGACAGAATGAAGAAGATGGCGGAGGAGACGTGCAAGGAGATGGAGGTCGTGGAGGCAATGAAGAAGCAGTTACGACTCCGCGATGAATTAGATCATTTGGGGTGATAATCTTCCTTCCTCTTTTGCTCCTGTGTTTAATCTTTTGCTTCGGGTGTTTCGCCGCACATGTCACGTTCTCTGCGAGGCATGAATAGAACAATGCTAACAATGAGATGACTAGCAAATTAGATCATTTTTTATCGTCATATGGCACTGGGCTGCCGTGTTTCGTGCTCCTCCGTCGTAGTACTAATCCAGTGGAAAACTTGAGTATACCGCATGGTTCTTTGCTCCTCCTCAGGTCGTCTGGCACATTTATATGAGCAGTCAAATCATAAGGCCCCGGCTTCCAGCAGTAATGAGCCATCAAATCACAAAGGCCCTCGCCTCTCGTGAAACCGACCGAGCTAGACTGCCCCGCCCTCTAGGCTTTTAAAAAATGCATACTTTTGTACAGTAGTAGTATCGATGGATTGCGCCATGGAGTAAAATTTGAAATAAAAAAAAGGTACATATAGAGAGCGCTCGTCGCCAAATTATGCATATAGTACTATTAAAAAAGCTAGTCACAATAATGGTGTCCAGCACAACCCACCCCTCAAATAAAACTAAGCACCCTGGAATTCTTTGACAAAACTAAGCACCCTGAAATTCTTTGACAACTAAACTGCTGGCTATATGATGTTGGCCATATATATTGTACGTATATAATGTGAAGAAACGAGTGGTAGTACTATACCAACTAAAAGATGAAATGTAAGAAATACTAGTATGTACGTACTGAAGAGTTAAAGTAACGAGAATAAACATAACATAGTTCTGCTGGGGGCTCAGCACAACACACCCCTCAAATTAAACTAAGCACACCTGAAATTAAACTATGCAGCTAATCCGGTAGACACTACATTAGAACCACCATGAGCAATGACACTGCCACCTTACTCGGAGTCCTCGTCCACGTCCTCGACTTCGTCCTTGTCCCTCTTCCTCTTGGCCTATACTTCTTTGCTTGAACAGCACACTTGGCTCTCGCTCTTTATCCAACACTTGCAGATATTGAAACAAAGGTAGCCATCCATTGCAGCGCATTGGATTTGTCTCTCTGTCTCTCTCTGTTTCTGCGTTCCTGATTCTGGCCTTTCACCGTTTCTTATATTCCCGGAGATCCGTAACTCCGATTGGATTGAAACTTTGAACATGATTTTTCTCTGGATATTAGCTTTCTTGCGACAAAAGAAGGGCAACAACCGCCTTACGGGTGTCCATGAGGGTCAGGGGTGCGCCCACCTCCCTGGGGCACGCCCCCTGCCTCGTGGGCCCCTCGAGCATCGTCTCGTGTTGATTCCACTTCTCAAAATTCAGATATATTCCAAAAAAATCTCCGTCTGTTTTATCCCGTTTGGACTCCGTTTGATATGGATTTTCTGCGAAACAAAAAACATGCAACAAATAGGAACTGGCACTGGGCACTGGATCAATATGTTAGTCCCAAAAATAGTATAAAAAGTTGCCAAAAGTATGTAAGTGTTGTAGAATATTGGCATGGAACAATCAAAAATTATAGATACGACGGAGACGTATCAGCATCCCCAAGCTTAATTCCTGCTCGTCCTCGAGTAGGTAAATGATAAAAAAGATAATTTTTGATGTGGAATGCTACCTAGCATAATCTTGATCATGTAATCTAATCATGGCATGAATATTAAGACACGAGTGATTCAAAGCAATAGTCTATCATTTGATATAAAGGCATCAATACTCGGGCATCCCAACAAACAATCATGTCTTTCAAAATATCAATGCTAAAGAACGCTATCCCTACAAAATCACATAATCTTGTCATGCTCTGTATTCTTAACACAAAGTATTTATCATGCACAACCCCGATGACAAGCCGAGCAATTGGTTCACACTTTTTAACGCGCTTCAGCTTTTTCAACCCTCACGCAATATATGAGCGCAAGCCATAGATATAGCACTATAGGTGGAATAGAGTATGATGGTGGAGGTTGTGTGGAGAAGACAAAAAGGGAGAAAGTCTCACATCGACGCGGCTAATCAACGGGCTATGGAGATGCCCATCAATTGATGTCAATGCGAGGAGTAGGGATTGCCATGCAACAGATGCACTGGGCTATAAGCGTATGCAAGTTCAAACTGAAACTAAGTGGGTGTGCATCCAACTTGCTTTCTCATGAAGACCTCGGGCATTTGAGGAAGCCCATCATCGAAATATACAAGCCAAGTTCTATAATGAAAATTCCCACTAGTATATGAAAGTGATAACTCAAGAGACTCTCTATATGAAGAACATAGTACTATTTTGAAGCACAAGTGTGGTAAAAGGATAGTAGCATTGCCCCTTCACTCTTTTTCTCTCATTTTTTATTTTCTCTTTTTTATTTTATTTTTATTTTTTGGTGGGATTCTTTGGCCTCTTTTTATTTGGGCTTCTTTGGCCTCTTTTATTTTTCATAAAGTCCAGAGACTCATCCCAACTTGTGAGGGGATCATAGCTTCCATCATCCTTTCCTCACATGGGACAATGCTCTAATAATGATGATCATCAGACTTTATTTACTTACAACTCACTATTACAACTCGATATCTAGAACAAAGATATGACTCTATATGAATGCCTCCGGCGGTGTACTAGGATGTGCAATGATCTAGCATAGCAAAGATATCAGAACAGACAAGCCATGAAAACATCATGCTAGCTATCTTACGATCATGCAAAGCAATATGACAATGAATGCTCAAGTCATGTATATGATGATGATGAAAGTTGCATGGCAATATATCTCGGAATGGCTATGGAAATGCCATAATAGGTAGGTATGGTGGCTGTTTTGAAGAAGATATAAGGAGGCTTATGTGTGACAGAGCGTATCGTATCACGGGGTTTGGATGCACCGGCGAAGTTTACACCAACTCTCGAGGTGAGAAAGGGCAATGCACGGTACTGTAGAGGCTAGCAAATTGCAAAAAGGTAAGAGTGTGTATAATCCATGGACTCACATTAGTCATAAAGAACTCATATACTTATTGCAAAAGTTTATTAGCTCTCGAAGCAAAGTACTACTACGCATGCTCCTAGGGGGGAGGTTGGTAGGAGTTAACCATCGCGCGCCCCCGACCTTCACACAAAGGAGGACAATCAATAATAAATCATGCTCCAACTTCTTAGCATAACGAGAGACTATACGTGCATGCTCCGGGAATCACAAACCTTAACACTAATATTCTTACTAAACACAACCATTTACTAGTACCTCCCACATATTATCATCTCTATATGCCAAAACTATTGCAAGGAATCAAACATATCATATTCAGTGATCTACAAGTTTTATGCAGGATTTTATGACTAACCATGTGAATGACCAATTCCTGTCATCTCTCTGAATAGATATAAGTGAAGCAAGAGAGTTTAATTCTTTCTAAAAAAGATATACCCATGCTCTAACAAATATAAGTGAAGCAAAAGAGTATTCTACAAATGGCGGTTTTCTATGTGAAGAGAAACAGGCAATCTAAACTTCAAATGATATAAGTGAAGCACATGAAACATTCTATAAAGACATACTCAAAAGATTTAAGTGAAGTGAAACGAGCATTCTATAAATCAACCATGGACTATCTCATACCAGCACGGTGCATAAAAGAAAAGTGAAAACTAAATGCAAAAGATGCTCCAAGATTTGCACATATCGCATGAATGAAACGAATCCGAAAACATACCGATACTTGTTGAAGAAAGATGGGATGCCTTCTGGGGCATCCCAAGCTTAGAAGCTTGAGTCTCCTTGAATATTTACTTGGGGTGCCTTGGGCATCCCCAAGCTTGAGCTCTTTCCTCTTCTTCTTCTTCTCACATCGAGACCTTGATCTTCGAACACTTCATCCACACAAAACTCAACAGAAAGCTCAGTAAGATCCGTTAGTATAATAAAGCAAATCACTACTCTAAGTACTGTTGCAAACCAATTCATATTTTGTTTTTGCATTGTAGCTACTGTATATAACTTTTCCATGGCTTAATCCGCTGATAGAAATCGATAGTTTCATCAAAACAAGCAAACTATGCATCAAAAACAGAATCTGTCTTAAAAATGACAGTCTGTAGTAATCTGAACATTCACCATATTTCTGGTACTCCAAAAATTCTAAAAAAAACTAGGAAAAATAAACAATTTGTATAGAAAGAGAGTGCAAAAAGTTTCAGAACCGTTTGACGTTCCAGTAAAAAATGTAAAATCGCGCACTACAGCCAAAGTTTCTGTCTTGCACCGCACAAACCAACAAGCAATGTAAACATCCTAAAGGCAAATCTTGGCACATTATTTTTATTTTTAAACTTTATAAAAGCACACAACAGAAATAAATGACTCTCTAAAACTTCCGGGTTGTCTCCCTGGCAGCGCTTTCTTTGAAGCCATTAAGCTAGGCATAAGGTGCTCAAGTAATGGATCCACCCGGATCCCAAGGTATATCAAAGCCAATTTTAATTAACAATGATTTGTAATTTAGTAGTGAGCACAAAGTAACATATATCAAGCAATGACGAAGTCTAACTCTCTACCTATGCATCGGCATGTCATAAAAGAACCATTCATGCACACATAGTAAAGGCCAATGCATAGTATAAACAGTTTCTTGCAATTTTATCGTGTGGGAAACATAGAGAGGTGGAGATATAGTTCCTCTCTCATAATAATTGCAAGTAGGAGCAGAAAGCACATGCATATTATATCTATCAAAATCATCATGTGTAGTAGTGAAACGCAACCCATCAATATAATCCTTAATAAGGGCAAACTTCTCCGATATAGTGTAGTCGGGAGAATTCAAAAAGATAATAGGACTATCATGCGTGGGTGCAATAGCAACAATTTCATGTTTAACATAAGTAACTATAGAAAGTTCATCTCCATAAGCATAATTCATATTAGCATCTTGGCCACAAGCATAGCAAGCATCATCAAAAAGGGATATTTCAAAAGAATCAAAGGGATCATAGCAATCATCCTTCGGTAAGCATGAAGGGGAATTAAACAATGCATGAGTTGAAGAGTTACTCTCATTAGAAGGTGGGCACGGGTAGCTAATCCGCTCTTCCTCCTTTTGTTCTTCGCTCTCCTCGTCATCTTTTTGATCCAATGAGCCCACAGTTTCATCAATTCCTTCATAGACTCCTGCAAAATATTAGTCTCTTCTTGGACAGCGGAGACCTCCTCAATAAATGCATCAATACCGGAATTGAATTAATAATTCTCATACCAATATTTAAGTATAGCAAAATTTTCAGGTCTGTAAACAGCATCATCAAGATTTTCACACTCTTTAAACAAAGGTTCAATTTCATAAGCACCCATAAAAGCGACGAATTCTTCTATTTGTTCCACATCATAGTAATCATATATACCATTAGCATAAGAAGCTAAGGTTTCATTATCATTAGATTTGCATGAAAATGGAAGGTGTGGAGCCTCGATCCTAGAGCAACAAGTATAATCATATCTCAAGCATAGTTGCATAGCATACCAATAGAACATATAAATTTGATCCCATAATAGTTTCCCTCTTTGTGTCAAGCGATAATACATAAAGTATTCACGTTGATCCAACGTGTCTCCCATAACATAATTGAATGGGGTTTTGTCAGGATTATCGAAGTAGTACACAATATATTTCACTTAATGAGCATCGAGGGTTTTAGGAGGCTCCCCATCTCCATGAGTAGCAAGTAAACCTAATTTTTTTGGTATTTCGTGTTCCATATCCATAACTAAATATAGGGAACAACTTAGAACAACAAATAAAATCTACTTAGTGATAAAGCAAACAAGCACCCACGAGAATATTCACCCCACGCTCTAACTACCCGGCAACGGCGCCAGAAAAAGGTCTTGATAACTCACAAGTTTAGGGGATCAATTGTAGCCTCTTTCGATAAGTAAGAGTGTTGAACCCAATGAGGAGCTAAAGGTAGAACAAATATTCCCTCAAGTTCTATCGACCATCGATACAACTCTACGCACGCTTAACGTTCGCTTTACCTAAAACAAGTATGAAACTAGAAGGACTTTGTGGTGTTGTTGGATAGGTTTGCAAGAATATAAAGAGCATGTAAATAAAGACTAGGGGCTGTTTAGATAAAGATGCAATAAAGTTAGTATAGCGAGTGTGGAAAAGTGGTGGTAGGAGTTGTGAAATTGTCCCTAAGCAATTGACTACTTTACTAGACCGATAGCAAGTTTTATGTGGGAGAGGCCACTGCTAGCATGTCATCCCTGACTTGGAATTCTATGTACTTATGATTGGAACTATTAGCAAGCATCCGCAACTACTAAGGTTCATTAAGGTAAAACCCAACCATAGCATTAAGTTATATTAGTCCCCCTTCAATCCCGTATGCATCAATTTCTATGCTAGGTTGAAGCTTCTGTCACTCTTGCCCTCCAATACATAGTCCTATCAACATACAACTAACCCTATGGTGTGATCCACGCGCGTGATCATATGATGGGCACCAAAGGACAGGAACATAACCACAAGCAAATTAAAATAATCATAGCAATTCACCAATTACCGATAGGACAACAAAAATCTACTGATACATCATAGGATGGCAACACATCATTGGATAATAATATGAAGCACAAAGCACCATGTTCAAGTAGAGGGTACAGCGGGTTGTGGGAGAGTGAACCGCTATAGATAGATGGGGGAAGGTGATGGAGATGTTGGTGAAGATGACAGAGGTATCGGTGTAGATCACGGTGATGATGATGGCCTCGGCGGCGTTCCGGCGCCACCGGGAGAGAGGAGGAGAGAGCCCCCCTTCTTCTTCTTCTTCCTTGACCTTCTCCCTAGATGGGAGAAGGGTTTCCCCTCTGGTTCATGGTCTCCATGGCGTGGGAGGGGCGAGAGCCCCTCCGAGATTGGATTTGTCTCTCTGTCTCTCTCTGTTTCTGCGTTCCTGATTCTGGCCTTTCACCGTTTCTTATATTCCCACAGATCCGTAACTCCAATTAGATTGAAACTTTGAACATGATTTTTCTCCGGATATTAGCTTTCTTGCGGTGGAAGAAGGGCAACAACCGCCTTACGAGGTGTCCACGAGGGTCAGGGGCGCGCTCCCTGACTCGTGGGCCCCTCGAGCATCGTCTCGCGTTGATTCCACTTCTCAAAATTCAGATATATTCCAAGAAAAATCTCCGTCCGTTTTTATCCCATTTGGACTCCGTTTGATATGGATTTTCTGCGAAACAAAAAACATGCAACAAATAGGAACTGGCACTGGGCACTGGATCAATATGTTAGTCCCAAAAATAGTATAAAAAGTTGCCAAAAGTATGTAAGAGTTGTATAATATTGGCATGGAACAATAAAAAAATATAGATACGACGGAGACGTATCAGCATGTTTCGTCACTTGTTAGTCACCCTCCTTTCCACCTTTTTGGTGCAAACAGAGATATACATTTCATGCTCGATCTTAGTTGAACTGCACAAATGATATCCAAATTATAGTTGAACATTCCAGGAGCTTCACAACCAACCTTGATGTTGCTCAATTTTATTGCAACTAATGAAGAAGAAGCTCTGTGGGTTTCATTTTCTGATGGAAATGGAACCGGGGCTGGATCCCTTTTAAAAAAATGAAGAATAAGCTGCTCCCTCATGGGACATTGCTTCATTTTAGGTGAACTGCACCAAAAGGTCCCATGAATTGAATCATCCATGTTGGTGACTGAAAGAGCCAGCTTCAGCATCCCAGTCTTAGCACCCCCGGCCTCCATCCTTGCGACGCACGGTACACCTCATTTGTCACCTGCTCGACCCTAGTGTCACTGATAAACTGAAGTAATAATACAGTTAAAATAGAGCGAGTGTCCTCTCTATCATTTAATTTTCAATGTAGATAAAGAAAGTGCTTCTCTTTGTTAATGTATGTTTCATCAACTATTCCCATTGTTAATGTTTAAGCATTTTTGCAAACCGGGGTGCTTAAGTTTAGTTGATCTGCACAAAAATAGAGAGTTGAATGTCTCAAGGCCCCTCCTTGTACTACCGATGTACACTGATGTTCATTAATGGCAGAAAGTATATTTGGGAGACTTGGGACGATTTTCAGTATGAGGCATACCGTATGAGGCATCGCAAGGCCCATCTCGCCCTCGCAACATGGCATACTATGATACTATCGCAATATTTTCTTCTATTTAGTTTATGTGTTTCATCAACTAGTGCCACTATAATGTAATCACACTTTTTAATTATCTGTGCAAACAGGGTTATTCAGCTGCATTTTGGTGGAACTGCACAAATGTACGTATGGAACTGGCATATATGCAGAGTGCGAGGTGTGCCAAGTAAAAATTACCGACACCAACCATGCCCCTCTGTGGACGGATCTTTCTCGGCAGCAAATCCTCTAACCAAATACTAGTAGCTTATATTGGCAGTTTTCTAGGGAGTACTCTTTTCTGAAAGAAGCACCAATCTATTTTTCTTTATTTGTACACAGTGTCACAACTTTGACCCAATGGTCCAGAGCTATTTTTGGGTGATTGGCATAATACTCGGAGAATGGTTGTAAGCATGATTTTCATTAGCTATCACACTGATTGTAAGCATGAGCAGGTGGAAGATTAGGTTAGTGTGAAGCTTACCATAAACCCTACCGCCGCCGTTGAAACGAGGCAAGCATCGAGGGAACTGTGAAGAACGGTGGGGAAGTGACATCGCGCCATCCGGCCTCCTCTTGCGATGGGAGAACGAATACTCTTGTGCTCCAGCTGGCTCTACACCCTCACGAACATCACACCGTACTCAATTGACTCGTTATCCTTTGGATTCTCGACCTTCGACCTGTACGCCCACCACCTCCGCCTGACTGTCGCCTCGGGCGAATCTATCTGCTCCATCGCCCAGAGGAGATACTCGATGAACTCGGAGGACTGCGGCGTGACTGCCGCCGAGGAGTACATGTACATCGCCGCCCTCATCGTCGATGTCTTGCTCTTTCGCATTCATTGCCACATGACCCTCACCATCCTCGAAATCTCCCACTCATTGTCAAACCAAGTAAGGATCTCCTTCAACCTGGCTAACTTTGCCTGGTCGCCACCGATGATCTTCCTGATTCACTACTGCATCCTCTCCATAGATGACCTTTTGAGTGGTCCGGTGCTAGCTTTGGAAGATGGGAGGAGAGATAGTGGTCTTGCAATAGAGAAGAGGGAGAGGCGGGACGGTGGTTTTGGAATGGAGATGATGGAGAGGAGAGGAGGTGGTTTTGCAATGGAGAAGAGGGAGAGGCAAGACAGTGGTTTTGGAATGGAGATGATGGAGAGGAGAGGAGGTGGTTTTGCAATGGAGAAGAGGGAGAGGAGCGTGCGGCAACGATTTAGGATTGGACGAGAGGACCGGCGCACTGTGAGTGGATCAAAATAAAAATCAATTTACCCTTCAATTAAGAAAGCGACCCCATATTAACTAGTCTCCCTTTTATTCCGGGTCATAATTGACCATGATTTTCGCAAATAAAATATATGTTATACGTTGCAAAAATAATATAATTTGAAAGTACATTCAGATACGAACCAAACTATACAATTTTTGGTGACATGCATTCACATTTTGCTTGTCAAATACAGTACATGGTCAAACTTTGACCCAAAATACGCAAAACAAAAAAATACTTCCAAGACCAGCGCCGCTCTTCCGCTCTTCTCCTCTTAAACCACCACCGCTCCTCTCCTGTTCCAATCTAAATCCAGCGCTGCTTCTCTCCTCTTCCATTTCAAAACCACCGCCCCTCCTCTCATGTTCCAATCCAAAACCAGTGTCGCTCCTCTCCTGTTCTAATCCAAAACCAGCGCTGCTCCTCTCCTCTTCCATTCAAAAACCACCACCGGCGAGTGAAGGTGTTGTGGAGAAGTAGCTCGATGGAGGAGTACAACCAATACGTGAGGATCGCAGACGACGACCCTGTGAAGCTAGCTAGGATGTTGGAGATACAGTCTTGGTTTGACAACAAGGACCAACTAGCGGCGACGGCGACATCCATAGCCAAATATCCACAACAGAGCGAAAAGGCGGCGATACTCCCGGAGGGAGTCACGCGGGAGTACATAGAGCTGCTCCTCTGGGCCATGGAGCAACCAAATTCACCAAACCCGATCGTGAGGGAGCGGTGGTGGGAGTGTCGATCCCAAAGGGAGCATCCACCAGAGATTCAAGGATCGAGCATCTACATGGTGCCGTTTGTGAGGGTATCATGCCAGAGCGAGTCGTTGGAGTCTTCGTCGATCGAACCCAACTACAAGAGGAGAAAAGAAGTTGGCCCGATGACGCTTCCCTGCCATCCTCTCCCTCGCTGTTCACATTGTCTCACGGGGCGGCTATCTGCTGCCGATGAATAGGAGGGGACTGCCCCCCCCCCGGCCCAATAGTCAGTCAGGTTGTGAATATTCAGGAGGCGCTTAGGGTTGTCAGTATTTCCAGGTTGTGAATTGTGTTTTGTGTTGTGTATTTTGAGAGCAATATGAATGTCTTTTGAATTTCAGATTTGCAGTATTGAGCATATGAAGTATTTTATGAATTCTAGAGATCTATTTTTAGCACTTAAAAAATGTAGTTTCATAGGAGTATAAAAGTGCAGACAATGTGATTCTCAGAGAAGAAACTGCAAGTTTCAGTTTCAGATAAGAAACTGCAAGTTCAGTTTCAGATAAGAAACTGCAACTTTCAGAGGTGGAGCATTTATATTAACACGGACTTTTCAAACAGGGTTAACATAATGTTGGAAGTTTTATTCATGGTCAAAAATGGAACTACCAGCCAGTTAACATCATGCTGATCAACATTCATGCATAGCACGTCTTCATATGATGCACAGTCAAAAAGATATGCTATTTTCAAAATGCCCACACAATGTCGAGTGTGAGAAACATAGAGAAAATGAGGGATGAAGTTTTGGCAAGTGTTGGACGTGGTGTGCGTAGATGACAATGGGGACCCACATGTCAATAAAGGCAGAGGCAAAAAATTTGGAGATATTTTCCCTGGACAGGTGGAATCGAACCCGGGCGGAACAACTATCGGGTAGTGTCACTTGGCCACTAGGCTAGTTCAGTAATTTCGTTACTAATAAGGCATTTCCTCAGGTGGTCGGATCCCCTCCTGCGCCATTGTGCACTCATCGTGACGCCGCTGTCTGCCGTTATGAACATGCTGAACAAATGAGAGGAATCTAGAGAGGACTGTACGTGGAGAGGCGGACAGTCGGGACCCACCAGGTCTATGGCCGTACGCAAGCAAGTGCCTCATCGGAAAAAATACTTCCTCCTAATGCTATACTGACGTTAGGGCCCACGGGTTTGTCAACATAGTTACATTTTTTAGGTGCTTCAACGTAGTTACTATAGGAGATAAATAAACAACAAAGCCGGGGAGCTGGCAGGTATCATTTATTATCACTGGGCAGCAAGTATCAGCTTGGTTTTGGGCTGCCCCGTCTAGGCTTTCTTTTTTAACATGCGCAACCGACGACGTCGGATGGGAGGTCCATAGGCCTCTTTGTATTTTATTGAGGGCCATCATGTATCGACCGGCCTATTGACTTCCCATCCGAGGTTTTATTTTTCCTGAAACATCGGCAACCCAATTTATGTATTTTTTTTGAAGAAAACGCAGAGGTCTGTTCTATTTTTCTATATAAGAATAGGAACGCCTGGTCCAACTTATGTTTCTCTTCTAACTATATTATAAATATTTAAATTATTTTATATGTTATTATATATTATTTTTATTGTCATCATATATTTAACAGATACTTACATATGTAAGAAAACAATATCCCACATCTTATTAACTTATAAAAATAATTTCTTAACAATAAAATCCTGGATTTTTTTGGCATGAAAATCCTAGTGATTGTGTACAAAAGCTTGGTAAGATTTAAGGACGAATGTAATAATAAATCACTTATTATTTAAATATATTTATAACAAAATGCACAGCCCCTGTTTATTTTTTGATAACATTGCTGGCCCAACCCAACATTATAATTAGAATCAGCCCAGCAAAATCGTGTATTTCGAGAAAGTGCAAATGGCCTATAATTTTTTAGGAAAACAATAAATGGGCCACATGGACGCTACATTATTTGTTCACCCAGCCCAGCTAATGGACTGTAATTCAAAAAAAGATCAAATTGACTGTAAATTCTACCTCGCAAAAAAAAAGACTGTAAATTCTGAAAAATGGGTTGAATACGTGCCACATTTTTTGAGGCTGAAATGTGGGCTAATAGGTCGAAGCCAACGCAAGTCATTGTCAACTTAGTCAACAAATGATTATGATATCGTTAGCCATTGGATTTACATCCAACGACCGGCATCCATCTTCAATCTCTCGTCTTCTACCTCCAGCACCGCCGGGACCACCTCCCGCCTCCTGCTGCTAGCAGCTCTACTTAGCATGCTTCGCTGTGAAGCGCTACTCCACCGTTGGCCAGGCCATCCCTCCACCCCTCCACACCTCCTGTTTTTCTCCCCCGACTGTCGAACCACACCGCACTAGAACCAGTTAACCCTCGTACACCTCTCCGTCTGCGACTCTACTCCCGCATCTTCCCATCTCCGGCTCATTGCTGTCCGGGGCCTCGCTGTCGTCCACCACCTTGGATGCGCTCGGCGCGGCGTGGTCAACGTGGTCAACGAACGACGCCATCAGAAGTAGACTGTGTGTGGAGAGGCTGACAGCTAGGTCCACGGCCGCACACAAAGAAATGCCTCCTTATTACGCGCAAAATAATGATTCCTCCACTTGACAGCTGGGACCCACCGGAAGGGCCTCTGTATTTCGTGAAAAAAATGTTTCCCCCGCTAACAGGTCGTACCCACCAGCTATATCTTCGCACGCAAGGAAGTGCCTCCTTATTACACACAAAAAAATGAATATCCCCCTGCTAGCTGGGACCCACCATAGTGAGAGGCTGACTTGTGCGCCAACTAAGTTGACAGGGACGGAGGGCTTTGTCAACTCAGTCAATATGAACAATTCTAGCTCCAGTGACCGTACGATGTCCATCCAACAGCCGTAGTGCTTCTTCAACCTCTAGTCTTCTTGCTCCAGTCGCCCAAACCAGCGCCGGTCGTGCCGCGTGCTCCTGCCTCCCGTGGCCGGCTGTGATGCCACGGAGGCCTCACCGCCCCTACTACTCCCACCGCTGGCCAGGCCATCCCTCTACTCACCCACACCCCCTGTTATTCTGCGGCGACGGCAGCCTCACACCACAGCCGAACCAGTAAACCCTCATACTCCTCTACGCGTGGGCATTCACTGCCACGTCTTCCCCGGCTCCGCGTCATCCCCTTACCAGGCCTCGCCGTCGTCCACCGCCCTGGTGCTCTCGGTGCGGCGTGGTCAACGTGTTCAAGGAACGACTTCCATCGGAAGAGTACTGTACGTTGATAGGCTGACAGCTGGGTCTAGGGCAGCAGCAAGGAATTGGCTCCTTATTACGCGCAAAATAATTATTCCTCCACCTGAGAGCAAGGACCCACCGGACAGGCCACTGTATTTCGCGAAAAAAAACATCCCCCCTTACTGCTGGGACCCACCAGCTACATCTTCGCACGAAAGGAAGTGCCTGACATTCGGGACCCACCTAGTCAAACGTATGTAGCATTGTCATTCTGGTCGCGAACGTGTACGTACATACTGGTCGATGTAGAGGGGCGCACGTAGCATGTACACGTATGTACAACAGCCAGTCTGCAAGAAAGAAAATATGGCCACGTACATACATACGGGCGGGGTCTCGAACGCCTACTCGCGCATACGTACGACCAGGGCTCATGTACACTGCTGGGTCGAAACGGAGAAACTGCGTCGTCATCGTGTTCATGGGGAGGCAACGAAATGCTCGTGTTCATCGGGAGTCAACGGAATGCGTGGGAGCCAACCGGCTTGGACGGAACAGCCGATGGAAACGAGGCCTGGCGTACCGCAGAACGGAGGAAACGGCCTTGTGTTCGACCGGCCATGTTCAAAATGGGATCCTATTCATCGGGAGGGGTCTGGCGTACCGCAAAACGGAGGAAACAGACTTGTGTTGGACCTCCTACGGTCGAAACGGGGTCCTGTTGATCGGGAGGGGTGTGGCATACCGCAAAACAGAGGAAACGGACTTGTGTTGGAGCGCTACGGTCAAAACGGTGGTCCTGTTCATCGGAAGGGTGTGGCGTACCGCAAAACGGGACTCCACGGGATACTATTCATCTTCAGCGTCGACCTCCTCCAGCCTCCACGGGCAACTATTCATCCACCGTCGACCTCCTCCAGCCTCCACCTGTGATTGTTCATCCACGGGCTCCTGTTCATCCAGCCTCCACCACGCGCTACTCCATCGGCTACTTTTCAACCAGCCCTCTCCACCGGCTCCTGTTCAACCACCCCTCCACGGGCTACTGTTCATCCAGCCCTCCACCGTCTACTGTTCATCCAGCCCTCCATGGGCTCGTCCTGTTCATCTAGCCCTCCACGGGGTCCTATTCATCCAGCCCCAACCGGCTCGATCGATCGGGGTCCTGTTCATCCAAAGGCAACACCATGCGGTGTTGTTCATCCACCCCCACCGGGAACTGTTCATCCAAACCCCCCCAGCAACGCTCACCGTTCATCAAGTGAAGGAGGCAGCAGGGTTCGATCGTCTTCATTTAGCAGCAGTAGCGAACGAATCACTCGGGTTCAGTAACGTAGCTAGTATAATCGCTCGGGTTCAGTTAGAGCCCAACGCCTCGCTCGGGTTCAGTTAGAGCCCAACGCCTCGCACACACGTGCGTATGTGTACGAGAGAAACATGCATCGCTCAGCCCCCGACCACCCACTGTAACCGGGAACTCCCTGAAAGTTTCCTCGCCCTCGCTTCTACCAAGGTTTTTTCCTTCATGGACGGCCCAAAGAATGTCATGCAGTCGTGTCTCCGGCCCGCCCAGGACGAAAAGCCCATTTTCTGTCATGATTTTTTGTCATAGAAGTAGGAGCCCACCACATCTATGATGATACCGGGTTTTGTCACAATTATCTTCATAGAAGTGTCATAAGTATGACAGAAAAAATTCGTTCGGCCCAAAATGTCACGGATGTGTCTTTTTTTGTAGTGATAGCTTGGGGGTGCTGCATCACCTCTCGCATAAATGGGTTGATGACGTTGCCGAAGAACTTGTCCTTGGAGGAGCTTGAAGCGACCATGGTGGATTGGATCTGACAGAAAACAGCAAGAAAAGAAAACAGGAGATTTCTCCGCGATACGGAGGTTAACAGGTTCGGGAGGTATATATAGATTTTTTATCTTGGGGAACAAGCAGAACGGAAGAAAAACGGAGTCCGAAAAGTACACAAGGTGGGCATAACCCACCTGGGTGCGCCAGGCATGCCTCGCGCGCCCAGGTGTATCATGCCCTCCAGGGTCACTTTCCTGAAAGTTTCTTATTTTCCTGACTTTTTAAATATTCCAAAATTGACAAAAAATATTTTTGCGGATTTTTTGGAGTCCGTTTACTTACCGTATCACATACCTTCTTTTTTCATTATTCTGGAGTGTTCCGGAAGGTTTCCTTTATGTGTTGTTCCGGTGCCAAAGTTTGGATAACATTGCTTTCAACATTAATGGGCGTACCTGAGATATAGTGTTTTATTCGTTGCCCATTGATAACCTTCGGGCTAGTCCCTTCAGCATTATTTTTTTTATAGCTCCGGATCGATAGAACTCCTCGATGACATAGGGTCCTTCCCATTTGGAGAGGAGTTTTCCTGCAAAGAATCTGAAACGAGAGTTGTACAAAAGAACATATTCTTCGACTTTGAACTCATGCTTTTGAATTCTTTTGTCATGCCATCTTTTAACTTTTTCTTTGAATAACTTAGCATTTTCATAAGCCTGGGTTCTCCATTCATCTAATGAGCTAATATCAAATAACCTCTTTTCCCCAGCAAGTTTGGAATCATAATTGAGTCCTTTTATTGCCCAAAATGCTTTGTGATCTAACTCAAGAGGTAAATGACAAGCTTTTCCATAAACCATTTTATATGGAGACATACCCATAGGAATTTTATAAGCCGTTCTATAAGCCCAAAGTGCATCATCTAATTTCTTAGACCAATTCTTCCGGGACCTATTGACAGTCTTTTGTAAGATTAGTTTTATTTCTCTATTGCTAAGTTCAACTTGACCACTAGACTGGGGATGATAAGGTGACGCAATTCTATGGTTAACATCATACTTAGCAAGCATTTTACAGAAAACATCATGAATAAAGTGTGAATCACCATCAGTCATTAAATATCTAGGGAAACCTTGGGAAAATAACTTCCTTAAGCATTTTAATAGAGGTGTTGTGATCAGCACTACTGGTTGGAATAGCTTCTACCCATTTAGTAACATAATCAACAACAACCAAAATATGTGTATACCCATTAGAGGAAGGAAAAGGTCCCATGAAGTCAAATCCCCAAACATCAAATGGTTCAACAGCAAGTGGATAATTCATAGGCATTTCTTGACACTTATCGATATTACCTATTATTTGGCATTCATCACACGATGAGACAAACTTACGAGCATCCTTGAAGAGAGTAGGCTAATAAAAACCAGATTACAATACTTTATGAGCGGGTCTGTCTCCCGTGTGATGTCCTCCATAAGCTTCAGAGTGACATTTCCGTAGGATTTTTTCCTGTTCATCCTCAGGTACACAATGTCTAATAATACCATCTACTCCTTCTTTATAAAGATGTGGGTCATCCCAAAAGTAATGTCCTAAATCATAGAAGAATTTTTTTCTTTTGTTGGTATGTGAAGCTAGGTGGTATGTATTTAGCAACAATATAATTAGCATAGTCAGCATACCAAGGTGTATTATGAGAAACACTTATTGCAGCTAGTTGTTCATCAGGGAAGCTATCATTAATAGTTTGTGGGTCATTAAGAAAATTTTCATGCCTAGACAAGTTATCAGCTACGGGGTTCTCTGCTCCTTCCTTATCGGTGATATGTAAATCAAATTCTTGTAGCAGAAGAACCCACCTAATGAGTCTAGGTTTAACATCTTTCTTTTCCATAAGATATTTTATAGCAGCATGATTGGTGTGAAAAATTACTTTAGAATCAACAATGTAAGATCTGAATTTATCACAAGCAAACACCACTTCTAAGAATTCTTTTTCAGTAGTAGCATAGTTTATTTGAGCATTGTCTAGAGTTTTACTAACATAATGAATAACATTTAGTTTCTTATCAACTCTTTGTCTTAGAACAACACCAACAGCATAATCAGTAGCATCACACATAATCTCAAAAGGCAAGTTCCAGTCAGGTGGTTAAACAACAGGTGCACTAATTAAGGCTTTCTTTAGTGTTTCAAAGGCTTCCATACAATCATCATCAAACACAAAGGGAATATTCTTTTGCAAAAGATTAGTAAGAGGCCTAGAAATTTTAGAAAAGTCATTGATAAACCTCCTATAGAAACCAGCATGTGACGCCCCCGATTCTATTGTACACTAATCATACACGCAAATGTGTACGATCAAGATCAGGGACTCACGGAAGATATCACAACACAATTCTAGACACAAATTAAAATAATACAAGCTTTATATTACAAGCCAGGGGCCTCGAGGGCTCGAATACATAAGCTCGAAAACAAACGAGTCAGCGAAAGCAACATTATCTGAGTACAGACATGAGTTAAACAAGTTTGCCTTAAGAAGGCTAGCACAAAAGCAACATTGATCGAAAAGGCAAGGCCTCCTGCCTGGGAGCCTCCTCATTACTCCCGGTCGTCGGTGTTCGTCATGTAGTAGTAGGCACCCTCGGGGTAGCAGTAGTCGTTGGCGGGGGCAGCGGTCTCAGGGGCTTCATCATCTAGTTGCATCAAACGGATATGGGGGGGAGAAAGCAAAGCAAATGTGAGTACTCATCCGAAGTACTCAGCAAGCAAGGATCTACACTACATATGCAACATTATCAAAGGAAGGTTGTATATATGGACTGGGCTGCAGAAATGCCAGAAAAGAGGGGAGAGCCTAGTCCTATCAAAGACTAGCATCTTCATGATCTTCAGCGCTCTTGCAGTATTAGAAGCACTACAAAAAAAGACACATTCGTGACATTTTGGGCCGAATGAATTTTTTTCCTGTCATACTTATGACACTTCTATGACGATAATTGTGACAAAACCCAGTATCATCATAGATGTGGTGGGCTCCTACTTCTATGACAAAAAATCATGACAGAAAATGGGCTTTTTGTCCTGGGAGGGCCGGAGACGCAGCTGCATGACATTCTTTGGGCCATCCATGACAGAAAAACCCGTGGTAGAAGCGAGGGCGAGGAAAATATCGGGGTGTTCCCGGTTACGGTGGGTGGTTGGGGCCGAGTGATGCACGAAGGTTTGCGCGTTTCTCTTGTACACGCACGCGCGTGGGTGCGAGGCGTTGGGCTCTAACTGAACCCGAGCGAGGCGTTTGCCTACTGAACCCAAGGGATTGCACTGCAGGCTACGCGTTACTGAACCTGAGCGACCGATCGATGGCTGTTAACTGAACCCGATTGAGCGATTCCTTCGCTACTGCTACTAACTGAAGCTGATCGATGCTGCCTCAGGATGAACAGTGAGTGTTGTTGGGGGGTGGATGAACAGTTCCCGGTGGGGGGTTGGATGAACTGGACCCCATGGTAGTAGAGGCCGTTGTTGCTGGATGAACAGGACCCCGACCGAGCCGGTTGGGGCTGGATGAACATGACCCCGTGGAGGGCTAGATGAACAGGACGACCCCGTGGAGGGCTGGTTGAATAGTAGCCTGTAGAGGGCTGGATGAACAGTAGCCCGTGGAGGGGTGGTTGAACAGGACCCCGTGGAGAGGGCTGGTTGAACAGTAGCCGGTGGAGGAGCGCGTGGTGGAGGATGGATGAACAGGAGCCCGTGGATGAACAGTCGCAGGTGGAGGCTGGAGGAGGTCGACGGTGGATGAACAGTAGCCCGTGCAGGCTGAAGGAGGTCGACGGTGGAGATGAACAGTATCGCGTGGAGTCCCGTTTTGTGGTACGCCACACCCCTCCCGATGAACAGGACCCCCGTTTCGACCGTAGCGCTCCAACACAAGTCCATTTCCTCTGTTTTGCGGTACGCCACACCCCTCCCGATCAACAGGCCCCTGTTCCGACCATAGGAGGTCCAACAGAAGTCTGTTTCCTCCATTTTGCCGTACGCCAGACCCCTCCCAATGAACAGGATCCCGTTTCGACCGTGGCCGGTCGAACACAAGGCCGTTTCTTCCGTTCTGTGGTACGCCAGGCCTCGTTTCCATCAGCTATTCCATCCAAGACGGTTAGCTCCCACTCGTTCCGTTGCCTTCCGATGAACATGACGCATTCTATTGCCTCCCCATGAACACGATGCCGATGTCGTTTCTCCGTTCCGACCCAGCCATGTACACGAGCCTTGGTCGTACGTATGCGCGAGTAGGCGTTCGAGACCTAGCTCGTATGTATGTACGTGGCCGTATTTAGTTTCTTGCACCTCGGCCGATGTACGTACGTGTACATGCTACATGCGCGCGACACGTGCGTGCCTGTACATCGACCAATATGTACGTACATGTTCGCGACCAGAATGACAACACTACGTACGCTTCGACCAGGTGGGTCCCGAAAGTCAGGCACTTCCTTGCGTGCAAAGATGTAGCTGGTGGGTCCCAGCAGTCAGGGGGGCGAATCGTTTTTTCGTAATATGGACGCACTTCCTTGCATGCGAAGATGTAGCTGGTGGGTCCGAGCAGTCAGGGGGAAAAGTTGTTTTCAGGAAATACAGTGGCCCGTTCGGTGGGTCCCTGCTATCAGGTGGAGGAATAATTATTTTGCGCGTAGTAAGAGGCCAATTCCTTGCTGCTTCTATGGACCCAGCTGTCAGCCTATCAACGTACAATACTCTTCCAATGGAAGTCGTTTCTTGACCATGTTTGTAGGCGTTCTGGGAACGGGGGTCCCCGGACCTGCCTTCATCCGGCCTGCGGCGTGGCTCAAGCAGTGGCCCAGTACGACCTGTCTTCATCAACCCAAGCTCAATACCCTCGCGAGGGGCCAAGCCTCGCGGGTCAGACGACGCAAGGCTTCCCCAGGGGCGGCCTCACCAGGCAGGCTCACGAGGAGGTGGAGAGATCAAGGCAGGGGTACCTTGCGAGGTGCTCAAGCCATGACGATCAAGACCAGGCGGGCGCCAGGTGGGCGCCAGCCTGCGCAGTGTCCTCGTTTCCTCTTTGGTGCAAAGGGGGTAAGCGCATGCGCGAAGTACCGAGGCATCAAGCAAAGGTTACCATATCGGTGCAACGAGACTAAGACCAGCTGAGTGGCAGGACGGAGGTCACCATGGAGCCCAAGACAGCGTCATCGCCAGTGCCTTTGGCAATCGAAGACCAACTTTAGTCAGGATAACCTGTACTAGTTGTTCCCCTTCAAAATGGCCATTGTTGGCTCCCTTCCCGCTCAATATTTGGGAAGAGGACCAGGGCCCCTATAAATAGAGATAGCCACCAAAGTAGAGCTCATCTCATCCAGAGACGATCGAATCCACCCAAGTAGAACACCGCACCAGCTCAAGAACACCTCTCGCGATGCTGTTCTTTCTTTATACTGTTCATCATCAGCCCCGGAGGCAATCCACCACACACACTAGAGTAGGGTATTACACCACAACGGTGGCCCGAACTAGTATAAACCTTGTGTCCCTTGTGTTGTTCATCGTGTAGCTTAGATTCACGGCAAGGCGTTCGGACGTGGATCGGTAGGAAGTAGATCTTCGCGCGCACCCCAGAGTTCGAACCTTAAGGGTTTTGCCGGAAACCGATATCCGACATTTGGCGCGCCAGGTAGGGGTGCGCCGGAATCCTTCTTCCGACGTCCCTCGTTCCATCGTTCGTCGCATCCATGGCAGCTCGCTGAGCTCACGCCGAGCGTCGGGCTGCTCTCGCCGCCCGCGTCGCCCAGACGGCTCCCATCGGTGGGCCGCCCCGTTGTTCTCCGTCGCCTGCCGCCAACGCTGCCACCGGCCCGGCGGGGAACAAGCAGCAAGCGTCATCGTTGCATCCCTCGGTGCGGCGGAAAGGCCGCACCGCCATTCCATCGCTAACTCCAGCTGGTTCGTCGTCTCACGCTCGTCGCGCCCCCACGGACGCGTAGGCCGCATTGCTCCTGGCACGTGAGCTCCTGCACTACCACCCCGTCGATGACCTCTACAAGGAGTGGCTCGCTCGCACCACCGAGCTCGTCGGTGCCGCAGGGGGCTCTCTTGCACCGTCCCTCTCCCTGCCTTGCCCTCCGTCCTACGTGGGCGACGCTGCTCAGGAGGTGCCTCCGCCACCTCCTCCCTAAGAAGGTGCCCTGGCACCAAGGCGCGCAGCTCCTGGACGAGACCCACCACGTCCAGCACCCGTGCGACAGGAAAGAAGGCGCTCGTGTGCTCCCCGCTCCAGCATGTCAAGACCGCATCCCTACGCCAGCACGTCAAGACCCCGCGCTGCCCCTGGCGGCGGCGCGCCGGAATCTCCAAGAGCAAGTCCTGCGTCTACAAAGGGCCCCAGTGGCTACTACTGGCTGCCGCGCCTTCACCACCGAGCTACGCAGTGTCGCCTAGCCAGGCAAGTTCAAGCCGGATCTGCCTCCTCGCTACAACGGCACTGCCGACCCTGCAGAGTTCCTGCAGCTCTACGAGCTGGGCATCGAGACGGCCAACGGAGACGAAAAGGTCATGGCGAACTGGTTTCCCATGGCGCTCAAGGACGGTGCCCGCACTTGGCTCCTGAACCTGCCTCCCGGCTCGATCTCCTCTTGGGACGAGATGCGCACCCGCTTTATCGCCAACTTCCAGGGCACTTGTGACCGTCCTCCAGTCGTGGGTGATTTGCGCCGCATCAAGCAGCAACCTGGAGAGACCTTGTAGAAGTACATCCAACGCTTCAACAGCACTCGCCTCAAGATTCCCAAGGTGACCGAGGAGGCCATCATCTCAGCGTTCTCTGACAGCGTCCGCGATGTCAAGATGAAGGAGGAGCTGGCTATCCACGAGGATCTGTGCACATCTCTAGAGTTGTTCAACCTGGCGACCAAGTGCGCATAGGGCTGCAAACGAGTCGAGTTTGAGCGAGTTGGCCTAGGCTCAGCTCAACTCATATTAAAATTCGAGCGAGTCCAAAATGTGCGAAGCTCAAGGCCGAGCCGCAGAAAATGGCTCATGCTCAGCTTGTAGCGATCTCGAGTCGATCTCGAGCTAGTTTCGAGCTAAATAAGATGATTTTTTAAAATCATTTTAAGGCAAAATTTAAAGCTAGATAGGCGACAATAGAACAGAAAAATCACTATAAATTCGAATTATCCTTTCTCAAGTGAGGAGTAGTATTTAATAACAAGAGGACATGAATAGAAGGCGACAAAGGTGCGCCAGGTCTCAAGCTTTGACCAAAATAACAAGATATTGAACACACGGTTGGCCACGTGATGAGAATAAATTTTCTCCATGCTTAATTTCCATGTTTGCTAGTAGGTAAAGTAAAGAAAAAAAGTCGTATAGAACATATATGAAAATGAATGATCCTAATTCTTGGAGATTGGTATGAAGGTTATTTAATATACTTATATTATATCGAGCTATCGAGCTAAAACCGAGAGAGCCAATGCTGGCTCAAGATCGGCTCGTTTCTCGATCGAGCTACATAAAGTGTTCATACTCAGCTCATTTCTTTTTGAGTCGATCTCGAGTCGAGCTAAATTACGAGTCGATCTCGAGCGGCTCATGAGCCTCGAGCTTTTCTTGCAGCCCTGTGCACAAGGGCTGAGGAGGGGCGCCTCTCCCTTCTTGAGCTTCTAGCTGCTGACCCGAAAGAGAAGAAAGCCAAGGCCAAAGACATGAAGCGCAAAGGAGCAGTTGTGCTTGCAGCAGAACCAGACATGAAGCGTGGCAGGGACCATCCGAAGTCGTCCAAAGGAAACCGATACTACGCCTACCACGACCTCTACACCCACAACACCAACGAATGCCAGGAGCTCAAAGCCGCTCGGGAAGGACGCATCGGTCAACGCCCCGAGTGCAACGATCGGGGCTACGGCCGAGGAGGAGGAAGAGGTGGAGGACGATGGGACGACCGAGGCCCTCGCCAGGAGTGGCGTGACCGACCTCGTGAGGATCGCTGGCAGGACCAACCTCGTGAGGGGGCTTTGTTGGGGATATTACGACTGGGCATAAACCGGCTTACTTGGGCCGGGTTAACGTCATAGTGGTATAAGCAGGTGAAGGCCCAAGGCCTATAGTCGGTTTAGAATCTGTATCAGTAAAACCGACCTGATGTATAGCTTGTATTGTAAGTTAGGAATAGAGAGATACCGACCGGGATACGAATATGAACCGGCTGGGACTCTATGGACCGACGGGCGTCACCCGTGTATATAAGGGGACGACCCGGCGGCGGTTCAAGGGACAACCACAACTCGGGCCTAGGCGAAGCTTGTTTGCTCCCTAGCCATCGAGACCACATCAATTCTATCACAACTAGACGTAGGCTTTTACCTTCATCGAAGGGGCCGAACTAGTATAAACCCCACGTGTCTTTGTGTCCGCTTTAACCCCTTCAAGTAAACTCGTAGCGATGGCTCCACGACTAAGTCCTTTCGCTAGGACATCTGCCGTGACAAATCCACGACAGTTGGCGCCCACCGTGGGGCTATCGCATGATGGTTTGACGATCTTGGAGGGCAAGCTCAAAGGACTCGAAGGCTATGTTGTGGGCCGGATGACCAAGAGTCGTCGGGGCAGGATCTACATCGATGATGCAGGATGGGGTCCGGAGGCCGATTCAATTGAGTATGGTTACCGGGTCCCCTTTGGCAGCGTACAAATCTTCATCGGCAAGATCGGTGAGCCTGGGCCTGAGCCGGACATCTACACCAACCCCGTCGAGACGGCTCAGCGTGCGAGGTTTACTCAGGTTAAACCGGCCATGAAGCGTGCCTTCGTTGGAGTCATCTATGGAGGAGGGTATGAGGACGAATCAGAGCGCGATAGCGAGACTGTCGTCTATTCTGGCGACGAGTCCTCGACCGGAGAGACCGAGTCGCTATACCGGATTCAAGACGATCAAGTTAGGGGTTGTTCCGATGGCGACAGCATTCCGGAGCCCCCAGGCCAGATCAACCGGGTTGGAATATTCATGGCTGGCACCCAGGCGGCGAATTATTCTTCGACTGCCGCAGCAATGCTCTCCGGATCCGCAGCGGCAGCGGCAGCAGGGGCAGGAGGCCTTGTGCGCCCGCCGGTTCAAGTTCTATCTGATCTGTTTGACGCACTGGCCGCGCTTATGGCAGAGGATGACCCGGCGGATCAAGATGCTCATAATGCAGAAATCACGAAGGTGAGAGAGCAGATCGTGCAAGCCAAAGCGGATCTGGCAGCAGAAAAAGACCGGATGGCCGCAGAGCGGGCCGCTTTGGACGCACAGGCCTATAAACTCATGCTTGACCAAAATGCATCACAGGAGGTTTTAAAGCGAAAGCACAGATCACGCCTGCCGTTAGGGTTTGACCCCCGAAATCTCTTTCACACTCCGGGAGCTGGACCCAGTAATCCACCGCGGTACCAGGAGACAAACCGGATTGAGGCGCCAGGGCCAGGAGCGACGGTCCAACCTCGCCTGATGGAGCCCCCTCAGCAAAATATTGCGATGCCTCCACCGGTGCAGACGCCCCCGGGTCATTATTCGAATCCTATGGACAACCTTGTTGCGGCCGCAGCACGGTTAGAGGCCATCCCGGTCGAAGGAGATTCTCCGCAAGCAGTAGAAACGCGCCGGGTTAAGGAGCTTCTCCGGACCGCGCTGATGCAGCAGGAGGCATACTCATACAGCCGTGATCAGATTCATTCTACGCCCCGTCCGAGCCGGAGTTACAGCAGGCGCATAGATGAACCGGCCATATCAAGCAACGCGCACGGCCGTGAAGCGGCCCGTGGTGATGACCCGGCGGGTGGTGTTGTCGATGCTCGGGATGCGGTGAACCGGGCCCGGGCACAAAGGGAGGCCGAGTTAGCAGCACAGGATAATGCGGGCCAACTTACACCGGTTCGTTCTGCCACCTTTGCCGGACCAGGAATCACATCCGCTCTAGGAGTGCCTTGCTTGATCCCTGCTTTGCGTAGTGTGCGCCTGCCTAAGGATTTCAAGGGCCCACGCAAGGTGCCGAATTATACCGCTGATTTACCCCCTGAAGCATGGATAGAGAGTTATGAGATGGCCATGGAAATGCTGGATGTGGATGAGGCTGCATGTGCCAAATATTTCACCATGATGCTCGAAGGCACGGCTCGTACTTGGTTAAAGAGCCTACCGCCCAATTCTATCAGCTCTTGGGCCCAGTTGCGGAGCCGGTTTATACAGAATTTCAAGGATACATGTAAGCAGCCCAAGTCCATAGTAGACCTGGCGGCTTGTGTCCAGGAAGAAGGAGAATCAACGACCCACTGGGTGTGTCGCGTTTCGGAATTTTTGCACTCGTCTGATAGGATTAATGCTGACTCTGCAGTCTTAACTCTGGAAGGCAACTGCCGGTTTGAGCCTCTAAAATTGAAACTGGGACGCATGAAGCGACTCTGTAATGACATGGGAACCCTCATGGCTGCCCTAGTGAAGTATGCCGATTCGGACAGTACCAAGGATCCCGAGCTTAATGATAATGAAGCAGGGAAGGGAAAGAAGGATAGCAACTCCAAACAGCAGCAGAATAAACTAGTGGGTCATGGAAACGGAGGCAAGCGCAAGGCGGACGGCAGCGTGGACTTTGTGGCTAACACTAACGCACAGGACAGGGGGCAGCGGCGCAGAGGTAAACCGGCAAATCATAACGGGGCTCCCAATCCTAGTGCAAGCCGTTTGAACTATTTGTTGAATCAGCCTTGCCCAAAGCACGGGACGAAGGAGGCACCGGCTAGCCATCTTTGGAAAGATTGCTACATCATGCAGGAGTTCAAGAACTCTAATGCTTTCCGGTATGATCACGGATCAGGTGGCGGGTCAGGATCCGGTTTCAGCGGGCCGGATCACGATGGGGTTTCCGGTTCAGGACGTAATCAGGGCGGTCACAACTACCAGAATAATCAGAAGAGCCAGCAGCAGCAGCAGCAGTCAGGCTATCAGAGCCAGCAGCAGCAGCAGCCGTCGGGCTATCAGAGCCAGCCGAAGCAGTTGAGCAATGGGCAGTACCATGTCTTCACAACGGGCTTGGATAAGCGTGACCGAAAACTCCACCAACGAGCGGTGAATTCTGTTGAACCGGCCTTACCGCGTTACTTACGCTGGTCAGAGCAGCCCATCGTGTGGAGCAGAGAAGATCACCCGCTCCGGGTTGATAATCCGGGTCAGTTAGCATTAGTGGTGGACCCTCAGGTGGGGGGTTATAAATTTACCAAGGTACTCATGGATGGAGGAAGCAGTATTAACATACTGTATTATGAGACATTCAGGCGCATGGGACTAACTGACAAGGATCTCAGACCATCAAATACGGTGTTCCATGGTGTTGTGCCAGGCAAATCTGCATATCCTGTTGGTAAAATAGCTCTAGATGTGACGTTTGGAGACGAGCATGACTCCCGGTCGGAAAAATTGAGCTTCGAAGTGGTGAAGATCCAAAGCCCGTATCACGCCTTGTTTGGGCGACCGGCTTATGCCAAATTCATGGCGCGGCCTTGTTATATCTACTTACAGCTCAAGATGCCGGGTTACAAGGGGACGATAACGGTTTACGGGAACCGTCGGATCGCTTTGGAATGTGAAGAGGGTGATGCGGCTTACGCAGAGTCGGTCTGTGCCACGGAAGAGTTGAAGTATTATAAGGACAATGTCGATCCGGCAGATATGACCCCTTTAAAGAAGCCAACTACAGAGCATGATTCAGATCTGAAGTTCAAATCGGCAGCTGAGACCAAGCTTGTTGACTTCGTGCCCGGCGATTCATCCAAGCAGTTCACTATCAGTGCCAACCTGGATCCCAAATAGGAAAGCGCGCTCATCGAGTTCATCCGTGAGAATCGGGACATTTTTGCATGGAAGCCATCTGACATGCCAGGTGTACCGAGGGAACTCGCTGAGCACACTCTTAATGTGGATCCTAAGTATAAACCGGTGAAACAGTTCCTCCGCCGGTTTAAAGAAGAAAGACGCAAAGCCATTGGAGAGGAAGTGGCCAGGCTTTTAGCAGCTGGTTTTATTATTGAGGTGTTCCATCCAGAGTGGCTTGCTAATCCGGTGCTGGTTCTTAAGAAAAACGGCACTTGGCGTATGTGTGTGGATTATACAGATCTTAACAAAGCCTGTCCTGCAGACCCTTTTGCCCTCCCCCGTATTGATCAGATCATTGATGCCACGGCGGGTTGTGAGCGTTTGAGTTTTTTGGATGCATACTCTGGATATCATCAGATCAAGATGGCGGTTAAGGACCAGGAGAAAACAGCATTCATCACTCCCTTTGGAGCCTTCTGTTATGTATCTATGCCCTTCGGGCTCAAGAGTGCCCAAGCCACCTATCAACGGTGTGTACAGAATTGCCTGCATGAGCAGATCGGCCGCAATGTGCACGCTTATGTAGATGACATTGTAGTAAAATCAAGGCAGAAGGAGACACTGGTGGATGATTTAAAGGAGACCTTTGACAACTTGCGAGCTTACAGGATGATGCTTAATCCGGCCAAGTGTGTTTTCGGTGTTCCAGCAGGCAAGTTGCTGGGTTTCTTGGTGTCTAACAGAGGAATTGAGGCTAACCCGGAGAAGATTACGGCTATTACATCTCTAGCTAAACCGGAGTGTATCAACGATGTTCAGCGTTTGGCGGGCCGAATCGCTGCGCTGAGCCGGTTTATCAGCCGCCTCGGGGAGAAGGCTATCCCTTTGTACCAACTGCTGAGGAAGACAGACAATTTCGTCTGGAGTACAGCTGCTGACGAGGCATTTGAGGATTTGAAGCGGCAGTTAGCCAATCCGCCTGTTCTTGCAGCTCCGGTCGACAAGGAGCCACTATTATTATACGTAGCGGCTAATGCTCGGGCAGTTAGTGTGGCTATTGTGGTAGAGCGCAAAGAGGCAGGCAAGGAATATCCGGTTCAGCGGCCGGTTTATTATATCAGTGAGGTGCTGATTGAGTCCAAGCAAAGGTATCCGCATTGGCAGAAGCTGGTCTATGGTGTTTTTATGGCCAGTCGAAAATTGAAGCAGTATTTTCAAGGGCACCCCATCATAGTGGTCAGTTCAGCTCCCTTGGGTGATATTATACAGAATCGGGAGGCGACTGGCCAGATTGCCAAGTGGGCTATAGAGCTGGGGCCACACGGTCTGAAGTACGTGCCTCGGACGGCCGTGAAGTCTCAAGCACTTGTTGATTTCATCAATGATTGGACGGAATTACAAGCACCAGAGGAGAAGCCGGATCACACATATTGGACTATTCATTTTGATGGGTCCAGGCAATTGGAAGGCTCGGGGGCTGGAGTCGTATTAACTTCCCCGCGAGGTGATAAGTTTTGTTATGTTCTCCGCTTAATGTTCCCTTGTACTAATAATGCAGCTGAGTATGAAGCCTTGCTCCATGGTCTGTGGATGGCTAAAGAGATGAATTTAAGCCGGGTCAAGTGTTTTGGTGACTCAGACCTAGTGGCTCAACAGGTGTCTGGCACTTGGGATTCTAAGGACCCGCTCATGGCTGCATATCGTCGGGAAGTGGATAATATTGCAGGTTGTTTCAAGGGTTATCAAGTGGATCATGTGGACCGTCGGAAGAATGAAGCGGCGGATGCTTTAAGCCGGTTGGGCTCTCAGCGTAAACCGGTCCCGCCTAACGTCTTTTTGGATGTGTTGCACAATCCGTCAGTCAAGCTCCCAGGTGAAGCGGATTTGGCCATTCCTGATCCGGAGTCCCAATTGGTGGCAGCCCTGCGTGTTATTCCGGATTGGACAGTTCCTTATCTTGCGTACATGACAAGGGGGGAGCTGCCAGAGGATGAGATTCTGGCCAAGCAGATAGTCCAGCGATCCAAGTCTATGACGATTGTCAATGGTGAATTACATCATTGCAGTGTATCAGGGGCGTTTCAATGTTGTGTCTCTCCTGAAGAAGGCTGTGAAATCTTAAGAGAAATCCATGAAGGGGATTGTGGGCACCACGCCGGTTCAAAGTCTCTGGTTGCAAAGGCGTTTCGTCATGGGTTCTACTGGTTGACAGCTCATGCTGACGCGGAGGACTTGGTTAAACGGTGTGATGGATGTCAGAAATTTTCAAGGCGTGCTCATGTGCCGGCTCAGGAGTTGAGGATGATCCCAATAACATGGCCGTTTGCAACTTGGGGGCTAGACATGGTTGGACCTTTTAAAAGATCCAAGGATAAGAAAACTCACCTTTTGGTGGCAGTTGACAAATTTACCAAGTGGGTTGAAGCGGAGCCTGTCAGCAAGTGTGATGCAGCAACAGCGGTACAGTTCATCAAGAAGGTGATTTTCCGGTTTGGTTTTCCACACAGTATCATTACTGATAATGGTACCAATTTATCCAAGGGTGCTATGAAGGAGTTCTGTGAACGTGAACACATCCGACTTGATGTGTCGTCAGTAGCACACCCCAGTCCAATGGACAGGCAGAACGAGCTAATCAGGAAATCTTGCGAGGCATCAAACCCCGGCTTTTGGTCCCATTGCAAAGAACACCAGGATGTTGGGTTGAAGAGCTGCCATCTGTATTATGGAGTATCAATACTACGCCAAACCGGTCCACAGGATACACGCCGTTTTTCATGGTCTATGGAGCAGAGGCGGTTCTCCCTAGTGACATCCGGCATGATTCGCCTCGTGTGGCAGCTTATGTTGAGGCAGATAATGAGACAGCACGACAAGATGCTTTGGACCTATTGGACGAAGCGCGTGATATAGCGGCTGCCCGTTTGGCGATTTACCAGCAAGATCTTCGTCGCTATAACAGTCGCCGGGTTAGAACCAGAACTTTTCAAGAAGGAGATTTGGTGCTTCGATTCATCCAAGGTCAAACGGATATGCACAAGTTATCCCCGCCTTGGGAGGGACCTTTCGTAGTCAGCAAGAATCTGCACAACGGGTCGTATTATCTGATTGATATTCGAGAGCATCAAGACTCACGTACATCAGAAGAGGAGACCAACAGACCGTGGAATATAGCTCATCTTCGGCCTTACTATACTTGAGCCATTGGCTCTATTTATGTACATATCATGACAATGTATATATTATCTTTGATATATCAAACCGGAGCCTCAGCCGAAGCGGGGTCTCTGTCTTTCTCATCATGTGAGGATACACGGAGTGGTTCTGTCTAAAGCGGCCTCCGGTTTACCCTTTGACATTTGTTTTATATCACTGGGGGCTTTGGTCGTGTCCGAACCAACGAACACCCTTTGATAGGCGACAGCCACCAGATCATTTGGGGACTGAGTCAAGTTTGAACCAGTAATGCCTCTTGGTCGGCCTAAGGCCACAATATCACTGGGGGCTTTGGTCGTGTCCGAACCAACGAACACCCTTTGATAGGCCACAGCCACCAGATCATTTGGGGACTGAGTCACGTTTGAACCAGTAATGCCTCTTGGTCGGCCTAAGGCCACAAAATCACTTGGGAGCATGGTCGGGCCCGAGCCATTGCTACGCCTCTTGATTTGGCATATATGCCACGAGTCATTTGGGGACCTGGCTGACTTGAATCATTGTCACCCCTATTGGGGGCCTTGATCCTGTCCGACCATGGTAATGCCATCTGAACAGCTTAATATAGCATATTTTTGCGAATGGTTTTTATCATTACTTTCGTTTCCATCTTGTTTTCATGGTTTGTTCGTTTTTGCTTTTGCTGGATTTCTTTATGTCGACAAGCATATTTTTTCCGGTTCAGCCAATGATTTTTGATCCCCCTTCTAATCCGGAGGAGTCTCCCGGTTTACCTTTTCCCTGTTACACTCATGGAATAACCAGGGGGCTTGTATTAAGTCAGCACGGTTTGTACGGGGGCTACTTTCTCCCTTTTTTGACGGTATTGGTTTATAAAACCACCGCTTCAGGCTTGGGTAAACCAGCTTTATACCCAAACATGGAAGGTATTTGTGTATCATGTGTTTGTTATATTTCTGATACACATATCAAGATCATAATCCGGCTGCGGTATAACCGCTACCGAAGTTCAAATTTTTTTTGATTGCAGGAAATATGAATTAAAGTTTTTCAAGCAAAAGCTTTAGTACTTATGCACGAAGGCATATCCCAGGCAGAAGTTTTCACTATCCTATTACAAGGCAGCATGGTGCCCAAACAAAATCGTTGTTTCTGTAGAAGGATGTTTCAAATAGCACTTCAAACTGGCTTCCGGTTCAAGCTTGCTCCTCGTCCTCCGCCGCTTCAGCTTCCTCGTCTCTACCCATTGGCTGGAAATCAACAGTGGTCCAGTCGATTCCCATTAAAGCTTGGAAAACAGCTTCTTCATGGATCAGGGAAGACGGTTCAATATCAGGGGCGTAAGTGTGCTTACGGATTGGAGGAATCAGATTCTCCGCTTCAACAGTTGGGGCAGGCATTCGCTTGTTTTGATCATTGTATTGCGCTTGATAATGCGTCAAATCCGCCTCTTCAGCTAGCTGGCAAGCCAGAGGGCGCACTGCATGGTTTATAGCCCTTAAATCTTCTTCGTCGAACTCAGAGCCGTCTTCTTTCAGACTGGGATAGCCTTGAGCTGCTTCCACAGGATCAAAGTCGGGCACCCATGCCTTTGCCCGGATTAAGGCATTGATGGCTCCGGTTCGGGCAGCGGATTTTTTCAGCTCCTCAATCCGGGCTGGAAGCATTGACAACTTGCTAAGAGTGTCCTGGATTAAAGAGGGCGCCGGATTGTTGTGAGAAGCTGTGCTGATGATCCGTTGGGCTCCAGTGTACAATTGTTCTATCAAGGTGTAGGCAGCTTTCAGTTTCTTCCGAACATCATTTCCTAAGTGCCCAATACGTGTGCCTACAAAAGGATTGGAATGGTCTCAAACCGGACTTATGATACAGCAGATTCAAATTTATTACAGAAGTTACAAGGAGCTTACCAAAGATAGCAGTAGTCATGGAGTGTATTTGCCGCTGTACGGCCGTCAGTTCATCTACCACCGGTTTAAGGGCCGCTTCAGCATTTTCTGCTCTTTTGGTTAAACCGGCCTTATCAGTGGCCCAGTCAGCTCGCTCTTTCTTAAAAAATTTCCTCAGCCATTCAGCAGTGTTCAAAGCGCTGGTTAATTCTTCCTTGGCTTTATCTGTTTCAGCTTGCTGGGTCTTCAGGGCCTCCTGCAAATCGGCAATTCGGTCCTCCTTGATTTTAATCTCAGCCTGCATACAGATGACATTTTAAAGTTTTTCACAGTCAAGACAAGAAATTGAAGTATCAACCACATAAACAAAGTTATATGCCTGATACTTGGGGGCTAATGTATCTTCAATTTTTTGTATATTGCTCAACTACAAAGTCCCAAGCTCAATACAAGTATTCAACTTGGCACTTGGGGGCTAATGACTATTTGATCAAGTTCTGTTTTAAGGACAGCTTTTTAGCCCCGGTTTGATTATGCTAAACCGGCCCTCGAGGGTTATACCGATGGATTTCAATAATTATATATTCAGGATCAAGTCCTGGTTTGACCAAGGTCACAAACCGGCCCTTGGGGGCTACCGGGATGAATGCAAGAGCAGAAGAGAAAGAAGGAATTTACCTCAAATTTATCCCTCATCATTTTGACCAGGTCAGCTTCACAATCACGGCTAGTGTAAAGCCGGTTTAAATAGCCAGAATGAAGATCTTGCGCATTCAGAGCGGCATATGTTTCCAATTCGACATCCCATTTTCCTTTGTTCAAAGAGGAAGAATCCTCTTTGATGGTATGCCTGGTAAGAGTGGCAGGATTCCCGGGTTCAGAACGGCCTACACCGGTAATCACAACATCATCATCTTTTGATTCGCCGGTTTGGGTTGGTGCGGCCGTTTTGTCAGCAGGAGTGTGGGATTTTTCAATCTGGACAGAACTGGCAGGCGGATCAGCAGACGCTGGAGCATTAGTAAGACCTTCTTCAGGGATAATGTCATCTTACAGAGGAGGATCATTAGGGATATCTTCAGAGATAAACACTTCATGATCCGGCGCTTGGTCATGTTCCGGGGCCACATTTTCTTCAGCCGCTTTATCCAGGCGGGCCTTCTTGCTTGGTTTCGGTTTAGCCCTGGAAGAAAAGATAAAAATTAAGGAAAAGTGTAAACCATTGCGCAGCATACTGGAAGCATATGATCAGTTTAACTTACCCAGCAACTGTTTTCAAAGGTGGTAGCTGGGTGGCTGACGATTCACCAGATGAGGAATGAGAAGTGACCTGATAATCGGAGTCGGATGGATTAAGAGGTTGACGGAAGAAACCCGCTTTACGATTTAAATCAATAAAAAGGTCGGAGACCTCGGAGCGGCGTTTTCGAACCGGACTGTTTAGTAAACCGGCAGAGGTAACTACCTGGCCACTGTGCCGGGTTGTGTGGCGAGCTTCGTGTTGCTGGGTCTTCATAAGAAATTGGGAATCCAGATAAGCAAGAGGATGAGAAAATTTAACTTTCCGGTTTGCCCGGCGAAATTTTGGCAAAGGCAAGATTTCTGAATCGGAAGAGAGAATGGTTACCTCAACGAAAGCCGCATTGCTGGCTTCAGCATCATCCTGACAAACATCATCATCAATAAGGTGTGTAAAAAGTAAGCCAAGTGAATTAAGTTCTATCTCAAGATCCGGTTTACCCACATCATCATCAATGGCCGGGTCAGACGAAGCGGTGGTTTTTCTCTTATGAGCTGGTTTCTTGACAACCTTGGTCTTGGGCCGGGTTGGCCGTCCTGCCTTTTCCGTTTTGTCTTGAGGAAGTTTCTTACTCCAGAACGGATTATCACCCTGGATCAGCAGCAATTAAAATGTTGAACATATAAAATAGTAACTCGGATCAACAATAAAGCAATTGAAATATTACCGCTGGCGGTTTGTTGGTGGTGCAATACGGAAGCAGACCGGTTTGAGCACAGAGGTGCTCCGGTTCATTCAGCATCTTCTTCACAGATTCTATGACTTCATCCTCAGGGAGTTGGATTTTAGTGTGTCGGAGTGGGTCATCGACACTATCAGTATACTCACACATCAAATTTGGGCGCCGGCTTAGAGGCAAAATACTCCATGATATCCAGCAGCGTGCAAGGTCTATTCCTGTTAAACCGTTGACCATGAAGGCCCGGAGCTTGGACAGTTGAGGAGCATATTTAATTCTCTCCTTGGCGTTTAGCCTTTGCGGAAAGGGGTGAGTGTTGCTGAGCCGTTCCGGACGGAAGCCAGGCAAGGGATTTTCGTTGTCAGGAGATGTATCCTTGCAATAAAACTAAGTTACGTTCCATTCCTTGGGGTGAGTATGGAGTTTGACGTGAGGGTAGGTGATTTCTTTCCTCTTCTGAATGGCCATACCGCCCAGTTCGGTATTAGGGCCGTCAGTGAATTCAGTACGACAGTTCAGATGAAAGAGATCTCTGAATAACTCGACGGAAGGCTCCTCTTGAAGGTATGCCTCAGAAAGTACTTGAAAGTGACATAGGTTGGTGACGGAGTTGGGGCCAATATCCTGTGGACGGAGTTGAAAGTTGGCTAACACGTCCCGATAAAATTTGGAGCCGGGCGGTTTGAAGCCCCGGGCCATATGATCTGTGAAGACCACGACCTCTCCTTCCTGGGGGGTAGGAGGACATTCATCTCCAGGAACCCTCCAATGAATCGTGTCTTTGCTATCCAAAGCACCAATCAGGACTAGGTCGTTCAGCTGTGATTCTGTGACACGGGAGGGAACCCAATTGCACTCGTACACTTGTTTGGCCATGACAAGATCTACAAGGAATAAATGATCCGGTTCAAGCATATGCCGGATAAAACGGTGGTGATCTAATTACGGTAAACCGGAGGCAGTACCATAAACCGGTCTTCTACAACGCAGCATCAGATGGATTCTGGCGGTTCAACCAGGGGACTAATGACATATATACCGGTCTAGCTATTTTTTCTCTATGGTGAAGTTAAACCGCCTGGCTTAAGTATCGGAAGCAATCGAAACTATGGATAACTAGTTATGCAGAAACAAGTTTCACAAAGTTATGTTACAGCCACGGATCTACAGCAAGCTCATAAAAACAGGAAGTATTTTGAAGACTAAGACGGAAACAGAAGTGAACCATTGAGTGGATAGATGCGGGAGATCTATAAGTCTGGATGAGAAATGGTAAGCGGATGCTAAAGGGAATGCTACTAAACACAGCAAGAGTTCACGGATGCATTCAAGATCAGAGAGCAGCTATGAACGCGCGATGAACATAGCAAGAACATGGAACCCTAAGAATAGATCTAGGTTAAGAGGGAGAGAGAACTTACCAGGAACGAAGAGGATGCGGAAAGACGTCGTGACACTCTAGTACATGCAGGTTGGTGCAGCGGCCTGAGACGAGGCAGAGGTCGACGGTGGTGGCGGAGCTCCAAGGCCGGCGATGTAAGGAAGAAGAAGAAGAAGGGACGAAGGGGAAGAGAAAGGAAATGACCCTTCGGTCTTATTTATAAGGCAACTGAGCTAGGTCAAATGCGCGAATCCAGGAGCTGTCATTAAGAGGGCGTTATGAATTTCATAATGACGTCATGCCGGTTTATAGTAGCCAAACATGATGACGTCATGCCGGTTTACAGTGACCAAAAATGATGACGACATGGAGATTTGCCAATTAACAGAAGACATCCAAGACGCAAGATGGTGTGAAGGATTGACATGAACCAGTTCAAATCAATCTGGGGCCTAATGTTGGGGATATTACCACTGGGCGTAAACCGGCTTACTTGGGCGGGGTTAACGTCATAGTGGTATAAGCAGGTGAAGGCCCAAGGCCTATAGTCGGTTTAGAATCTGTATCAGTAAAACCGACCTGATGTATAGCTTGTATTGTAAGTTAGGAATAGAGAGATACCGACCGGGATACGAATATGAACCGGCTGGGACTCTATGGACCGACGGGCGTCACCCGTGTATATAAGGGGACGACCCGGCGGCGGTTCAAGGGACAACCATAACTCGGGCCTAGGCAAAGCTTGTTTGCTCCCTAGCCATCGAGACCACATCAATTCTATCACAACTAGACGTAGGCTTTTACCTTCATCGAAGGGGCCGAACTAGTATAAACCCCACGTGTCTTTGTGTCCGCTTTAACCCCTTCAAGTAAACTCGTAGTGATGGCTCCACGACTAAGTCCTTTCGCTAGGACATCTGTCGTGACAAATCCACGACAGGCTTGGAGGGATCAGCCTCGTGAGGAACGCCCACAGGGAACCACAGGCCTTCCTCCTCTGCCACCACCGCCAAGAAGGAATGATGACCACCACCAGGACGAGGGGGTTGGGGGCTTCCAGGAGCCGCGTGCTATCGCTTGCATCTTGGGCGGTGCCCAGGCCCCAGCCTCTCAGCACATCTTCAAGCAGTTTGCTCGCGAGGTGAATGCAGTCCTCCCCAAGCTCGAGGCCACGCGCCCTCTCAGGTGGTCCACGTGCGCCATCACATTCAGCTCAGCAGATCAGCTCAAGTGTGCGGCTACAGCTGGCGTCCTCCCAATGCTTTGTTCCCCAGTCATCAGCAATGTGCAAGTTACCAGGACCCTCATCGATGGCGGCGCAGGACTCAAGCTTCTGTCCATTGAGACGTTCAACAATCTCCAAGTGCCATATGATCAGCTTCAACCAACCAAGCCTTTCTCAAGAGTCACTGACGGCTCCACCACTCCGATAGGGCAGGTTCGCCTCCCTGTCACCTTCGGACAGCACAAGAACTATCGTACCGAGCTCATCGACTTTGACGTTTCCCACATTCGCCTGCCACACAATGCCATCCACGGGTATCCATCCCTGGCCAAGTTCAGGGCAGTGACTCACCATGGTTACAATGTCCTCAAGATGCCGGGAAGCGGCAGAATCATCACAGTCCCCTGCGAAGAGAAGGATGCGGTGTGCTCTCTCGAGCGTGCCTTCCAAGCTGCATCAGTCAAGGACCCAAACAGCAAGAGCGAGAACCCTCCTGAGGAGGTTCCCAAGAAGAAGAAGACATCACCCAGCTCAAGGTCTCAAGAGGTAGGCATCTCCGGAGGTGCCGCGTCAGGATCTGCGCCCGTGCAAGGGGCGCCTCCCTCCATCGCATAGGAAGGCACACTCGGCACCCTCCTCGGGAAAGGCTCGGGGGCTCTCTCCTGGAGGGCCTCAGACTTTGCCAAGATCACGAGGGAGGCGCTCGGGCACCACTTGGAGGCGTGCTATGTGGCACGTTTCCCTCAGGAAGGCATGGGGCAAGGAGGGCCCAACCCTCAGGAGTTCATCACCAAGGTCACTTAGGAGCTGCGGGAATCAAGAGTCATGCGGCGATCACGGCCTTCCTGGCATAGCTCCCCATCCAGGCGAGGATGGCGGGCTGCGTGTCTACATCGACTACCCAGGGATCAAACGAGTCGGGTCTCAGGAGCATTTCTGGCCATCGTGCGTGGGACGCTGTGAGGGTCCGCCACACAGCTATGTTTGCATGCCTTTCAACCTGCCAAACGCGGCTGCTCCTCACCAGCGTCTTATGCAGAGCATTCTGGAAGCTCAGGAGGCCAGGCACCACGCGGTCCTGGCGGAAATGGAGGTGGTTCTCGAGGAACCGCCCGGCCCCCCAGAGCCTCCCGAGGCTCAGGGCTCCGGCGGCTCGTGAGGATCGGCCCCTTCACCGCGCAACGTCAGCTCCTTCAACACCCGTTCTACAATGGTATCAGGTGACATCTTTCAAGTTCGTTTCAGCTGGGAGCACCCTCAGGGCTGCATTATTCCTAGGTCGCGTGGGTCTGTCCCTGCGGCATGTATCTCTTTTGCTTATGTCTTTAGTTCACCTCGCTGGGGACGCCCCTCGGGCTGCATCATCCCCAAGCCACTCAGGTCTGACCCAGTGGCATGTATCCTTCCTGCATCTGTCTAAGCTGGTTCGCCTTTCATGCTTAACCTGCCTATGATTATCATCTCCCGCCTACCGCGGCCTCTTTTTCTCCCTCATGCAAATCGCTTGCACGTTAAAAGGGGGGCGCCTGAGCATCGCAACTCAGGGGCTCTTACTGGCTCTCCAGCCCTCACCCCCTAGCCTTGTCCACGGCATCACGACCTGGCATATCAGCGGCGGCTGAGCTTGCTCGAGGGCCGGGACCTGAGGACGTAGAGCATTTGCATCTAACCGCCTTGCAGGAACACTCAGCCACGACGCAAGACCAGGCGCAACCCGCCTTGAGGTAGGGCCTCGTGAGTCCCATGCTGGCTCACGAGTGCCCAGATACACCTCGTCTAGCCCTACCATGCCGGCCACGTCAGGGCGTGGCTGTACACGCCCCGGGGGATCCTCCTGGAGGGGGCCCCCCTCCCACGTACCAGTGGAAGCACCATGCTCCGTGCTGGCTGACGACACTGCCGAGGAGCGGCTATGCCCGTACACATACGGAAGCGCTGTGCTCCGCCCTGGTGATAAACAACTGAGGGCAGCCCACGGCTGTATCAACCTCAGGGAGCCCAGAGCTCAGTGTCTGGCCTCATCATAACGCCTCCCCTCAGGAGCGCCACGTGAGGGGGCTGGACATGGGGGTTGCGCCCGAGTCACGCCCGAGTGCACGCCACCCAGCCAGGTCCCCCGAACCTGGTTGTCGCGCGCCCCTCCCCGAGCGGAGCCAAGGTATGAAGACCGTTCGAGCATCAAGGGGGACTCCTGAGCATCGCGACTCAGGAGCCTAACTGGTCATGTAGCCCCTCACTCCTTAGTTCCGAAAGGCTAACAACGGTTGACGTATGCGCGGGGCCGGGCCTTGCCGATGTAGAACGACAGATCTACTCCTACACCCCCTCCCTATTTGATGTTTGCGCGTCAAGGGGGACTCCTGAGTATCGCGACTCAGGAGCCTAACTTGCCACGTAGCCCTCACTCCTTGGTCCCGTCCTGGTGATCCGGTCGGGGCTAACGGCGGCTGAAGTATGCGCGGGGCTGGGCCCTGCCGACGTAGAACACAAAGCAAATAGGAAGGAAACCGCAAAATATTGCAAATTCAGAAGCAAATATTACAAACCATAAATTGTCCTCACGATACCAAACACAAGTTTAAACGCCTCCATGAGGCACGATGCATGTTGCAGGAGTTGAAACAGGAAAGAAGCCAAGAGGAGATTACCCTTGAGCAGCGCCATCATTCGCCGGAAGCCCCGCCTCCGTGGTGGAGTTGCGCTTGTCAGCTCCACTTCCCGAGGCTGCGGAACCAGCAGTACCTGCATTGGGCGCAGTGGAGAAGGCGCGGAACTTCGCCATCAAGGCTTCCGCTCGGCCCTTCACGGCCTCAGCAGCAGCGGTGGAGCACTTGGCGTCTACAGGCTCTAGCAGATCGTCAAGGTTGGCGTCGAGGTTGTGAAGGTAGACGTGGCTGAGGATCTGCGTCAGTGTCGTGGAGGAAAGGACGCGAGCTTCAACCTCGGCCATGGGGCCGATGCCGGTCACGACCTCCTCAAGCGCCTCGACCAGGAAGGGAAGCAGCTTGGCGGGGCCGTCCATGGCTCCGGCCAGCGGCTTCTCCAGACCATCATCGTAAAGCGACTTCAGCTCCCTACGAGATCTTTCCTCGTAATCCGCGAAGGCCACACGATCCTCGTCCAAGACCTTCACCTTGGCGTCCAGCTTGGACTTATCCACCTTCAGCTTCTGCTCCAGTGTCTTTAGTCGGCTGCGATCAGCGGATAGCTCGGCGTCGCGATCCCCGATGGCGGCCTCCCGAGCCTTCATCTCTTCCTCCTTTGCCTGGCGGTCGCTAACCTCTTTGGCAAGCTCGTCGCGCAGGCCCTACGGCTCATTCTCCAGCGCTTGGCAACATTCCTGGACGATCGAAGCATCCTTCAACGCCGCGTCACGGGCAGCTATGGCCTGGGTGGCGACGTGTTTCTCCTCCTCAGAAGCTGCCACAACCTGGCTCAGCGCTACTCGGATGAAGGTGTCAGAGCGAGCCCAGCCAGAGATCAACTCCAGGCGCCCGGCCACCAGGCGGGGGTTGGCACCCTGGAGATCTTCTCGCAGCCGACCCAGCTCAGCAGCAGCGCGGTCCAAGACGGCGGAGGAGGCAGAGGAATCATGAACCGGTGGAGCAGGAGGAGAAGACGGCAGCGTGATCATGGCCTGGGAGGCTGGGAGCTCCTGAGCCTTGGCAACCTCAGCGACAGCATCAAGCACCGGCGCCTCCAGAGTCAGTGGGGCCACTGGGGCTGGCACCCCGCCAGAGCACTCCACCTGGCCTCGCGAGGACGACCGGGCAGGGGAGGTGCAAGCTCCACTGCCTCCCCTTCCCACAGGCGAAGGCGCGGCCACGACAGGTGAGCTTGCCCCAAGCGGAGCCACTTCATCCCCTTTCAGCCTCTTCGCCACAGGCGGCTGCCTACCCAAGCAACGGAGGATGTCAAGCCCTGACAGCAAAAACAAGAGCAAAGCAGAGTTCGAGCACTTACTGGTCAATCGCGGCGTGTTCTGGCGGCCTCCCGCCGAGCTTAAAGCCCGAGAGCCTCTTGTGGGGTGCAGCCTCGGGAGGTCCAGAGGCAGAGGAGGGCGCACCAGAAGGGGTGGAGCTAGCTTCGAGCAGTGTCGGGGCTGGAGTAGCCCCTCGAGAGATCAGCCCTACCTGTCCTTCTTCGGGATCACGGGCGGGTCCTCTCCCCCTCGCCTGGTGTCGGCCTCGTCATCGTCTGGCATGGAGCAAAGTACGTTGGCCCTGCGCCAGGGGAAGTCTCCCCCGTCTCCTCAGTGGTTGCCTCCGAGTCGCGCTCCTCCTCTTCCTTGTCTTCCTCCTCTCCTCTGTGGGAATCATTAGAGGACAACTCCACCAGCGCCGCCGCCTCCTGACCCTCACGAGGCACCTCCGGCACCAGGCCGCTCCCACCGAAGGTGGGCATGGCGTCCACCACCTGTTGCTAGTCGTCGCGAAGGAACAAGGGGACAGGAGCGCCCTCCAGACCTTCCACATCCTCTCCAACCAGGAAGCGGAGAGCCGAAGGAAATATGCCCTAGAGGCAATAATAAAGTTATTATTTATTTCCTTATATCATGATAAATGTTTATTATTCATGCTAGAATTGTATTAACTGGAAACATAATACATGTGTGAATACATAGACAAACATAATGTCACTAGTATGCCTCTACTTGACTAGCTCATTAATCAAAGATGGTTATGTTTCCTAACCATAGACATGAGTTGTCATTTGATTAACGGGATCACATCATTAGGAGAATGATGTGATTGACTTGACCCATTCCGTTAGCTTAGCACTTGATCGTTTAGTATGTTGCTATTGCTTTCTTCATGACATATACATGTTTCTACAATTATGAGATTATGCAACTCCCGTTTACCGGAGGAACACTTTGTGTGCTACCGAACGTCACAACATAACTGGGTGATTATAAAGGAGCTCTACAGGTGTTTCCAAAGGTACATGTTGAGTTGGCGTATTTCGAGATTAGGTTTTGTCACTCCGATTGTCGGAGAGGTATCTCTGGGCCCTCTCGGTAATGCACATCACTATAAGCCTTGCAAGCAATGTAGCTAATGAGTTAGTTATGGAATGATGCATTACATAACGAGTAAAGAGACTTGTCAGCAACGAGATTGAACTAGGTATTGAGATACCAACGATCGAATCTCGGGTAAGTAACATACCGATGACAAAGGGAACAACGTATGTTGTTATGCGGTTTGACCGATAAAGATCTTCGTAGAATATGTAGGAGCCAATATGAGCATCCAGGTTCCGCTATTGGTTATTGACTGGAGACTTGTCTCGGTCATGTCTACATAGTTCTCGAACCCGTAGGGTCCGCACGCTTAAAGTTAGATGACGGTTGTATTATTAGTTCATGTGTTTTGATGTGCCGAAGATAGTTCGGAGTCCCGGATGTGATCACGGACATTACGAGGAGTCTCAAAATGGTTGAGACATGAAGATTGATATATCGGAAGCCTATATTTGGATATTGGAAGTGTTCCGGATGAAATCAGGATTTTACCGGAGTACCGAAGGGTTACCGGAACCCCCCGGGGGGTTAATGGGCCACATGGGCCCAAAGTGGAGAAGAGGAGGGGTGGCCAGGGCAGGCCACGTGCCCCCTCCCCCTCTAGTCTGAATAGGACAAGGAGGGGGGCGCCCCCCTTTCCTTCCTCCCCTCTCTCCCTTCCTTCCCCCTCTCCTAGTTGGACAAGGAAAGGAGGGAGTCCTACTCCCGGTGGGAGTAGGACTCCTCCTGGCGCGCCCCTCTTGGCCGGCCGCCCCCTCCCCCCTTGCTCCTTTATATACGGGGGCAGGGGGGCACCTTTAGACACAACAACAATTTATCCTTGAGATCTATTAGCCGTGTGGGGTGCCCTCCTCCACTATATCCCACCTCGATAATATCGTAGCAGTGCTTAGGCGAAGCCCTGCATCGGTAGAACATCATCATCGTCACCACGCTGTCGTGCTGACGGAACTCTCCCTCGACACTCGGCTGGATTGGAGTTCGAGGGACGTCATAGAGTTGAATGTGTGCTAGAACTCGGAGGTGCCGTGCTTTCGGTGCTTGATCGGTCGGGCCGTGAAGGCGTACGACTACATCAACCGCGTAGTTCTAACGCATCCGTTTCGGTCTACGAGCGTATGTGGACAACACTCTCCCCTCTCGTTGCTATGCATCACCATGATCTTGCGTGTGCGTAGGAATTTTTTTGAAATTACTACGTCCCCAACAAGAGCTGCGGTCAGATCTTCATCAGCCAGGGCCTCCGAGTTCAGGCGGAGATCGGAGTCCGCATCTCCGAGCCTCCACAACGGGCGCGAGTGCGCCTGAAGTGGAGCCACCCGATGCGCCAAGAACTCCCTCAGGAGCGTGGCCCCGGTCAGCTTCGCCGCCTTCATGTTGCTCGGCCTCAGGTCGACGTTCATCTTCTCCAGCACCAGCTTCACCCGTTGGTCGTCAAGCTTCGCATGGGACCACACCTCATCAGCCTGGGGCTGCTCCGTGGGCAGCGCCAGCCGAGAGTTGATGCACCCGGCATCCAGCATGACCCACTTGCTCCGGAAGCCATCGGCCCTCTTCCCGGCCTTCGAGATCGCATTGGCTTTGGAGTATGCAACAAAGCCAGCGCACGCCGAGGTATGGGCGCCGGTAACTCGGAGGTAGAAGAAGTGGCGCAGCAAGGCCACGGAAGGCATCACCCCGACGTGCGCCTCGGAGTAGTAAGCGAAAATCGATAGAAGGAGAACAAAGTTGGGATGGATATGCAGAGTCTGCAGCTTGTAGTGGCGGAGGACAACATAGAAGAACTCGGAGAAAGGAGGCACCAGGCCGGCAATGACGGCGCTCATGAAGAAGGGGTAGAAGGTACTCCCCTTAGCCTTTGGCTGGGCGGAGTCGGCTCGGAGCGCAGTCTCCCCCATCTCGCTGCCTTGCGCCACCGTCATCAGGCGCGTGAGGGCGAAATTCTTCTCCATCATGTTAGGGGGATCCAGAGCCGGCGAGTACCAGGCCGGTGGAGCCTCGGCCGCGGCCTTGCGGGGCACCATTGCTCGCTGGAGGAGGAAGGATGAGGCGGATCTGGAGATTTCGGAAGCAGGAGAGCAAGAGCAAGAAAGGGGATCTGGAGCAAGGCGAACGAGAGCAATGAAGGTAAGCCTAACCCAGGGCGGCCTTTTGTCAGTCGAGAAGTTGCAGAGGCAGCGTGGGGAAGCGGAGATGCCCACGTCCAATCAACCGCCACGCGGCGATAAAGGCCGCAGGCTGTTGCGGCCCGCAGCGCTCCGCACTTGCACTTTGGCTTCGCTGCTAAGCCAAGTCCGAGCATGCCCTGGGCCAGGGGGCTACTCTCGGTGTTCTGGGAACGGGGGTCCCCAGACCTGCCTGCCTGTGGCCTGCGGTGTGGCTCAAGCAGTGGCCCAGTACGGCCCGTCTTCATGAATCCAAGCTCAAGACCCTCGTGAGGGGCCAAGCCTCGCGGGGCAGATGACGCAAGGCTTCCCCAGGGGCGGCCTCACCAAGCAGGCTCGCGAGGAGGCAGAGAGATCAAGGCAGGGGTACCTCGCGAGGTGCTCATGATGCAAGCCATGACGATCAAGACCAGGCGGGCACCAGGCGGGCGCCAGCCTGCGCAGTGTCCTCGTTTCCTCTTTGGTGCAAAGGGGGGAAGCGCAGGCGCGAAGTACCGAGGCATCAAGCAAACGTTACCATATCGGTGCAACAAGACCAAGACCAGCAGAGCGGCAGGACAGAGGTCACCATGGAGCCCAAGACGGCGTCATCGCCAGTGCCTTTGGCAGTCGAAGACCAACTTTAGTCGGGAGAACTTGTACTAGTTGTTCCCCTTCAAAATGGCCGTTGTCGGCTCCCTTCCTGCTCAATATTTGGGAAGAGGACTAGGGCCCCTATAAATAGAGATAGCCACCACAGTAGAGCTCATCTCATCCAGAGATGATCCAATCCACCCAAGTAGAACACTGCACCAGCTCAAGAACACCTCTCGCGAGGCTGTTCTTTCTCTATACTGTTCATAGTCAGCCCCAGAGGCAATCCACCACACACACTAGAGTAGGGTCTTACACCACAACGGTGGCCCGAACTAGTATAAACCTTGTGTGCCTTGTGTTGTTCATCGTGTAGCTTAGATTCACGGCGAGGCGTTGGGACGTGGATCGGTAGGACGTAGATCTTCGCGCGCACCCCAGAGTTCGAACCTTAAGGGTTTTGCCAGAACCCGATATCCTACAACGTTGACCACGCTGCGCTGAGTGCACCAGGGTGGTGGACGACGGCGAGGCCAAGGAAGGGGATGACGCGGAGCCGGGGAAGACGCAGTAGTGGATGCCCACGCGTAGAGGAGGACGAGGGTTCACTAGTTTGGCTGCGGTGTGAGGGTGCCGCCGCCACAGAATAACAGGGGGTGGGGGTGAGTAGAGGGATGGCCTGGCCAGCGGTGGGAGAGGTAGGGGGCGGTGAGGCCTCTGTGGCATCACAGCCGGCCACGGGAGGCAGGAGCACGCGGCACGACCGATGCTGGTTTGGGTGACTGGAGCAAGAAGACCAGAGGTTGAAGAAGCACGATGGCCGTTGGATGGACATCGTACGGTCACTGGAGCTAGAATCATTCATATATTGACTAAGTTGACAAAGCCCTCCGTCCCCGTCAACTTAGTAGACCCACAAGTCAGCCTCCCACTATGGTGGGTCCCAGCTGGCAGGGGGGTATTCATTTTTTTGTGCGCAATAAGGAGGCACTTCCTTGCGTGCGAAGATATAGGTGGTGGGTCCGACTTGTCAGCAGAGGGAACCTTTTTTACACGAAATACAGAGGCCCTTCCGGCGGTTCCCAGATGTTAGCTGGAGGAATCATTATTTTGCACGTAATAAGGAGGCATTTCCTTGTGTGCGGCCATGGACCCAGCTGTCAGCCTCCCCACGTACAGTCCACTTCCGATGGATGTTGTTCATTGACCATGTTGACCACGCTGCGCAAAGAGCACTAGGGCAGTAGACGACGGTGAGGCCTACAAAGGGAAAACACGGAGCCGGGGAAGACACGACAGTGGCTGCCCACGCAGTGGAGAGTACGAGGGTTGACTGGTTCAGCTGCAGTCGCCGGAAAATAACAGGAGGTGTGGGTGGGTAGAGGGATAGACATGCCAAGGATGCGAGTATGGTGGGGATGTGAGGCATGCCCGGCAGCACAGCCAGCCACGGGAGGTGGGAGCAGGCGGTTCCGACGGTGCTGGTTTGGGTGGCCGGGGCAGGAAGATCAGAGACTGAAGAAGCATGATTGCCGTTACATTGACATCTAACGGTCTAACGCTGGTAGAGTCGATTGTTGGCTAAGTTTCTTGTTTGAGAAACCTTGTGTACGCATGAACTTAGTAGGCCCACAAGTCAGTCTAACATAGAGCCCATTTGCTATTTTTTTAATAATTTGCAACCCATTTGCTAATTCTTAAGTAATTTATTATAGCCCATTTTCTGCCCAGGATCATGGTAAAAAAGTTCAACCTTATTTTGCATATTTCGATGGAGTCCGAACTGTTGTAATCCCTAAATGATAAACATTTTTTAAGAACTTATTGATTTGCCAAAAAATCGTTTTGTTTTTTAAGCAAATAAGACGTGGGACAATTGAGTTGGTTTAAGGGAAAACCAGTGGTAAAAAAATCAGCGTTGGGAGGGAAAACAACAACAAAAAGAAGGATGTAAATATAAAAAGGGAATTTTATGTATTTTCAATATAATGATACGTGTATATGAACTAGTAAAACTATATGTAGAGATTAGAAAACGCATGTAGGACATGCGTTTCAAGAGGAAAATAGAATCGGGCTGTGTGTTTGATTCAGTAAAAAAACTACCTGCGGATGTTGTAAGACAAAATATAACTAATGCTGGCGGGCCAGAGGCCAGTAGATACATGCTGGATCTTTGTGCCCTGTTGTCGTCATGGGCTGGGCCTGTTAAAAACAAAACCAAGCCTGGGCAGTCTACAGCCCAGTTGAAACTTGCTCGACCTGAAAAAACAATATACCTGCTCAATAAATGAGAGAATTCTGCAAGTACAGACTGAGAACTAGGATGCAGCAGGGATATTGTTTTTTCATCATGATAATAAGTGCATGCACTTGCTTCGAAAAATTTGGAGAACTGGGAATTCGAACGGCAGGTGCTTATGCTACCCATCAAATAAAAATCAGGTGCCTGAAAATTCGTCTCGAAACAAATGATTTAGCTTTATATCCACGTCGACCCTCAACATGATGGTTGGAAGCAAATGCCAAGTTCATACCAAAAGATCGTTAACAACAATGCCAACTTGCGGATGACAAGGTAGTACAAGTACCAATACCAAACTAACTTATAATCTTTTTACTCCTGGCCCTAGTGTTCGTCTGGTAGAAAATCTTGCAAAGGACTAGCTCCTGCTCCTTCTCTTGCTCCAGGTCCCTGAGGTGGTACTGGTGCATCACCCAGTTGGTCCTCTGCTGGTCGAAGTTCTTGTTGGTGTGCAGCAGCAGAACCTTTTTGCTGCCCGTCTGCCAGCCGTTGACCATCACCGGCAAGGTATTGCCGGTCTTGTGCCACATCGCGTGCATGCCGCACTCCGACTGTATCTTGCGATGCGTCGACGTGCGCCTTTTGAATGGCCTGGAATTACGCTGGAAGAAATGCTTGCTTAGGCCACTCAGTGTGATACCTGCAGTATTGTCGAAAAAAGGTTTTAGTGTACATAGTTGGCATTTTCATAACATCTTTGGCATGTTGCAGTCACTTGTTTCACTTTCTATTAACTGTCAAATTGTAATTGCTTCACTAGGTATCCGTCTAAAAAGAAAAATAGATCTATAAACAAAGGAATATGTTTGTGCAAGTAGACGGCCGATCGGTGTCTTACCTGGAAGTTTCTCAGGATGGGTGTAGCATATGCCGTGCTCGCTATCGATGGTTGGTATGAACAAATCGATGAGAGGGTGAGATCTCGCGTTGTCAGCACTCACTTTGGCCTCAAGGTGCTCGATCAGCTCTTGATCCGTGGGATCGAACTTGACGCTAGCCGGTAGCACCGGCCAATCCTTCTTCGACTTGCATCGGTTAATTCCAGTTATATGGTACTCAATGTATGATCAATTGACTATTTTAAGTGAATGATGAAAGATTTTGATAGATAAGTGGTACTCCAAATCTGAAGTCCAGAATACCCGAACATGCCACCGGGATTCTTGTGTCACCTCACGCGCAGCGTGTTGTCACGTCAATTCAATGTGTGGACATGATGAATAATTTGACCGACGTATACTAGTACTGCAACTGTACTACTTACTAGTCATATTTAGCGTCACATTTTAACCATAGGTTTAACTAACAAGTACGCACTTGAAGCCTAATTGATATATGTATGGCTTCTGCACAGCATCTCCATCATCATTATCAGTACATCCTATGCAGGTGAGTTAGGATGCACTTGATCCCAGAAAGGTATCTATCCTTCAAACTAGAGGAGTGCTTCAAACTAACAACAGTATATAATACTCAACAAAAGAGGGCCGTGCTATAGCAGCAGAATACATGGCTCAATCTAGATATCAGTACGAATCAAGTTGTGCATATTTGATGTTGGCATGAACCACATCTCCACATGTCGGGGTTGCAAAAGCCATCCATCGCATGGAAGCTTGATGCCTTTCACACACTGAAGATTATCTGGCAACAAGCTGTGTCGATGAATCTCTGGATGGTGATTCATGAAACCCATGGTGTGATGTGTAAACATAGTCCCCCCTGGCGAATGGAAGTTGCATAGCACGGTAATCATCGCCAGTGATATGATCGATGATTGGTTGGATGATCGGATAATTGAGCCCGAGGAACATGGAGTGGTTGCCGAGGGTGTAAACCCGCCTCCAGTTGAATATGCCTGGCCCAACGGAGCTAGGATCTTTCTCGAACATGAAGCAGCCATAGCCATCAATGTCACAAACGCCCCAGGCATTGTATTGCATGTGGTTTGATGTAATGGTTTGATCAATTTGGTACGTGCGAATGAGCATCAAATGACCTGAAGGAAATATGCCCTAGAGGCAATAATAAAGTTATTATTTATTTCCTCATATCATGATAAATGTTTATTATTCATGCTAGAATTGTATTAACCGGAAACATGATACATGTGTGAATACATAGACAAACATAGTGTCACTAGTATGCCTCTACTTGACTAGCTCATTGATCAAAGATGGTTATGTTTCCTAACCATAGGCATGTGTTGTCATTTGATTAATGGGATCACATCATTAGGAGAATGATGTGATTGACTTGACCCATTCCGTTAGCTTAGCACTTGATCGTTTAGTATGTTGCTATTGCTTTCTTCATGACTTATACAAAGTTCCTACAACTATGAGATTGTGCAACTCCCGTTTACCGGAGGAACACTTTGTGTGCTACCAAACGTCACAACGTAACTGAGTGATTATAAAGGTGCTCTACAGGTGTCTCCGAAGGTACATGTTGAGTTGGTATAATTCAAGATTAGGTTTTGTCACTCTGATTGTCGGAGAGGTATCTCTGGGCCCTCTCGGTAATACTCATCACCTAAGCCTTGCAAGCACTGTAACTAATGAGTTAGTTATGAGATGATGTATTACGGAACGAGTAAAGAGACTTGCCGGTAACGAGATTGAACTAGGTATTGGATACCGACGATCGAATCTCGGGCAAGTAACATACCGATGACAAAGGGAACAACGTATGTTGTTATGCGGTTTGACCGATAAAGATCTTCGTAGAATATGTAGGAACCAATATGAACATCCAGGTTCCGCTATTGGTTATTGACTGAGAATAGTTCTAGGTCATGTCTACATAGTTCTCGAACCCGTAGGGTCCGCACGCTTAACGTTACGATGACAGTTTTATTATGAGTTTATAAGTTTTGATGTACCGAAGGTTGTTCGGAGTCCTGGATGTGATCACGGACATGACGAGGAGTCTCGAAATGGTCGAGACATAAAGATTGATATATTGGATGACTATATTCGGACACCGGAAGTGTTCCGGGTGTTTTCGGAGAAAAACCGGAGTACCGGAGGGTTACCGGAACCCCCCCGAGAAGTAATGGGCCTTGATGGGCCCTAGTGGAGAGAGAGAGGGGCTGGCCAGGGCAAGTGGCGCGCCCCCTCCCCTTGAGTCCGAATAGGACAAGGAAGGGGGGCAGCGCCCCCCTTGCCTTCCCCCTCTCCCACTCCTTCCTCCCCCCTCCTTCTTGGAATAGGAAAGGGAGGGGGCAAACCTACTTGGAGTAGGTTTCCCCCTCCTAGGGCGCGCCTCCCCTTAGGCCGGCCCTCTCCTTCTCTCCCCCTTTATATACGGGGAGGGGGGGCACCCCATGGACACACAAGTTGATCTACGGATCATTCCTTAGCCGTGTGCGGTGCCCCCCTCCACCATAATCCACCTCGGTCATATCGTCGCGGAGTTTAGGCGAAGCCCTGCGCCGGTAGAACATCATCATCGTCACCACACCGTCATGCTAACGGAACTCATCCCCGACGCTTCGCTGGATTGGAGCCCGGGGGACGTCATCGAGCTGGACGTGTGCTGAACACGAAGGTGCCGTACGTTCGGTGCTTGGATCGGTCGAGTCGTGAAGACGTACGACTACATCAACCGCGTTGTCATAACGCTTCCGCTTGACGGTCCACGAGGGTACATAGACAATACTCTCCCCTCTCGTTGCTATGCCATCACCATGATCTTGCATGTGCGGAGGAAATTTTTTGAAATTACTACGTTACCCAACAGTGGCATCCGAGCCTAGGTTTTATGCGTTGATGTTATAAGCACGAGTAGAACACAAGTGAGTTGTGGGCGATACAAGTCATACTGCTTACCAGCATGTCATACTTTGGTTCGGCGGTATTGTTGGATGAAGCGGCCCGGACCGACATTACGCGTACGCTTATGCGAGACTGGTTTTACCGCCGTGCTTTGCACATAGGTGACTAGCGGGTGTCAGTTTCTCCAACTTTAGTTGAACCGAGTGTGGCTACGCCCGGTCCTTGCGAAGGTTAAAACAGCACCAACTTGACAAACTATCGTTGTGGTTTTGATGCGTAGGTAAGAACGGTTCTTGCTCAGCCCGCAGCAGCCACGTAAAACTTGCAACAACAAAGTAGAGGACGTCTAACTTGTTTTTGCAGGGCATGTTGTGATGTGATATGGCCAAGACGTGATGCTATATTTTATTGTATGAGATGATCATGTTTTGTAACCGAATTTATCGGCAACTGGCAGGAGCCATATGGTTGTCGCTTTATTGTATGAAATGCAAACGCCCTGTAATTGCTTTACTTTATCACTAAGCGGTAGCAATAGTCGTAGAAGCAATAGATGGCGTAAACGACAACGATGCTACGATGGAGATCAAGGTGTCGTGCCGGTGACGATGGTGATCACGACGGTGCTTCGGAGATGGAGATCACAAGCACAAGATGATGATGGCCATATCATATCACTTATATTGATTGCATGTGATGTTTATCCTTTATGCATCTTATCTTGCTTTGATTGACGGTAGCATTTTAAGATGATCTCTCACTAAAAATTATCAAGAAGTGTTCTCCTTGAGTATGCACCATTGCCAAAGTTCGTCGTGCCCAGACACCACGTGATGATCGGGTGTGATAAGCTCTACGTCCATCTACAACGGGTGCAAGCCAGTTTTGCACACGCAGAATACTCGGGTTAAACTTGACGAGCCTAGCATATGTAGATATGGCCTCGGAACACGGAGACCGAAAGGTCGAGCATGAATCATATAGTAGATATGATCAACATAGAGATGTTCACCATTGAAAACTAATCCATCTCACGTGATGATCGGTTATGGTTTAGTTGATTTGGATCACGTGATCACTTAGATGACTAGAGAGATGTCTGTCTAAGTGGGAGTTCTTAAGTAATATGATTAATTGAACTTAAATTTATCATGAACTTAGTACCTGATAGTATTTTGCTTGTCTATGTTTGTTGTAGATAGATGGCTCGTGCTGTTGTTCCGTTGAATTTTAATGCGTTCCTTGAGAAAGCAAAGTTGAAAGATGATGGTAGCAATTACACGGACTGGGTCCGTAACTTGAGGATTATCCTCATTGCTGCACAGAAGAATTACATCCTCGAAGCACCGCTGGGTGCCAGGCCTGCTGCAGGAGCAACACCAGATGTTGTGAACATCTGGCAGAGCAAAGCTGATGACAACTCTATAGTTCAGTGTGCCATGCTTTACGGCTTAGAACCGGGTCTTCAACGATGTTTTGAACATCATGGAGCATATGAGATGTTCCAAGAGTTGAAGTTAATATTTCAAGCAAATGCCCGGATTGAGAGATATGAAGTCTCCAATAAGTTCTACAGCTGCAAGATGGAGGAGAATAGTTCTGTCAGTGAGCGTATACTCAAAATGTCTGGGTATAATAATCACTTGATTCAACTGGGAGTTAATCTTCCGGATGATAGCGTCATTGACAGAATTCTCCAATCACTGCCACCAAGCTACAAGAGCTTTGTGATGAACTATAATATGCAAGGGATGAACAAGACAATTCCCGAGCTCTTCACAATGCTAAAGGCTGCGGAGGTCGAAATCAAGAAGGAGCATCAAGTGTTGATGGTCAACAAGACCACTAGTTTCAAGAAAAAGGGCAAAGGGAAGAAGAAGGGGAACTTCAAGAAGAACAGCAAGCAAGTTGCTGCTCAAGAGAAGAAACCCAAGTCTGGACCTAAGCCTGAAACTGAGTGCTTCTACTGCAAGCAGACTGGTCACTGGAAGCGGAACTGCCCCAAGTATTTGGCGGATAAGAAGGATGGCAAAGTGAACAAAGGTATATGTGATATACATGTTATTGATGTGTACCTAACTAGAGCTCGTAGTAGCACCTGGGTATTTGATACTGGTTCTGTTGCTAATATTTGCAACTCGAAACAGGGACTACGGAATAAGCGAGCACAGGCCAAGGACGAGGTGACGATGCGCGTGGGAAATGGTTCCAAAGTCGATGTGATCGCGGTCGGCACGCTACCTCTACATCTACCTTCGGGATTAGTTTTAGACCTAAATAATTGTTATTTGGTGCCAGCGTTGAGCATGAACATTATATCTGGATCTTGTTTGATGCGAGACGGTTATTCATTTAAATCAGAGAATAATGGTTGTTCTATTTATATGAGTAATATCTTTTATGGTCATGCACCCTTGAAGAGTGGTCTATTTTTATTGAATCTCGATAGTAGTGATACACATATTCATAATGTTGAAGCCAAAAGATGCAGAGTTGATAATGATAGTGCAACTTATTTGTGGCACTGCCGTTTAGGTCATATCGGTGTAAAGCGCATGAAGAAACTCCAATGGACTTTTGGAATCACTTGATTATGAATCACTTGGTACTTGCGAACCATGCCTCATGGGCAAGATGACTAAAACACCGTTCTCCGGTACTATGGAGAGAGCAACAGATTTGTTGGAAATCATACATACAGATGTATGTGGTCCGATGAATGTTGAAGCTCGTGGCGGATATCGTTATTTTCTCACCTTCACAGATGATTTGAGCAGATATGGGTATATCTACTTAATGAAGCACAAGTCTGAAACATTTGAAAAGTTCAAAGAATTTCAGAGTGAAGTGGAAAATCATCGTAACAAGAAAATAAAGTTTCTACGATCTGATCGTGGAGGAGAATATTTGAGTTACGAGTTTGGTTTACATTTGAAACAATGCGGAATATTTTCACAACTCACGCCACCTGGAACACCACAAAGAAATGGTGTGTCCGAATGTTGCAATCGTACTTTACTAGATATGGTGCGATCTATGATGTCTCTTACTGATTTACCGCTATCGTTTTGGGGTTATGCTTTAGAGACGGCTGCATTCACATTAAATAGGGCACCATCTAAATCCGTTGAGACGACACCTTATGAACTGTGGTTTGGCAAGAAACCAAAGTTGTCGTTTCTTAAAGTTTGGGGCTGCGATGCTTATGTGAAGAAACTTCAACCAGATAAGCTCGAACCCAAATCGGAGAAATGTGTCTTCATAGGATACCCAAAAGAGACTGTTGGGTACACCTTCTATCACAGATCCGAAGGCAAGACATTCGTTGCTAAGAATGGATCCTTTCTAGAGAAGGAGTTTCTCTCGAAAGAAGTGAGTGGGAGGAAAGTAGAACTTGATGAGGTAACGGTACCTGCTCCCTTATTGGAAAGTAGTTCATCACAGAAATCAGTTCCTGTGACAAATACACCAATTAGTGAGGAAGCTAATGATATTGATCATGAAACTTCAGATCAAGTGTCTACTAAACCTCGTAGGTCTACCAGAGTGAGATCCGCACCAGAGTGGTATGGTAATCCTGTTCTGGAAGTCATGTTACTTGACCATGATGAACCTACGAACTATGAGGAAGCGATGATGAGCCCAGATTCCGCAAAATGGCTAGAGGCCATGAAATCTAAGATGGGATGCATGTATGAGAACAAAGTATGGACTTTGGTTGACTTGCCCAATGATCGACAAGCCATTGAGAATAAATGGATCTTTAAGAAGAAGACTGACACTGACGGTAATGTAACTGTCTATAAAGCTCGACTTGTTGCAAAAGGTTTTCGACAAGTTCAAGGGGTTGACTACGATGAGACTTTCTCACCCGTAGCGATGCTTAAGTCTGTCCGAATCATGTTAGCGATTGCCGCATTTTATGATTATGAAATTTGGCAGATGGATGTCAAAACTGCATTCCTGAATGGATTTCTGGAAGAAGAGTTGTATATGATGCAACCGGAGGGTTTTGTCGATCCTAAGGGAACTAACAAAGTGTGCAAGCTCCAGCTATCAATCTATGGTCTGGTGCAAGCCTCTCGGAGTTGGAATAAACGCTTTGATAGTGTGATCAAAGCATATGGTTTTATACAGACTTTTGGAGAAGCCTGTATTTACAAGAAAGTGAGTGGGGCTCTGTAGCATTTCTAATATTATATGTGGATGACATATTGTTGATTGGAAATGATATAGAATTTCTGGATAGCATAAAAGGATACTTGAACAAAAGTTTTTCAATGAAAGACCTCGGTGAAGCTGCTTACATATTGGGCATTAAGATCTATAGAGATAGATCAAGACGCTTGATTGGACTTTCACAAAGCACGTACCTTGATAAAGTGTTGAAAAGGTTCAATATGGATTAGGCTAAGAAAGGGTTCTTGCCTGTATTACAAGGTATAAAGTTGAGTCAGACTCAATGCCCGACCACTGCAGAAGATAAAGAGAAAATGAAAGGAGTTCCCTATGCTTCAGCCATAGGCTCTATCATGTATGCAATGCTGTGTACCAGACCTGATGTGTGCCTTGCTATTAGTTTGGCAGGGAGGTACCAAAGTAATCCAGGAGTGGGTCACTGGACAGCGGTCAAGAACATCCTGAAATACCTGAAAAGGACTAAGGATATGTTTTGTCGTATATGGAGGTGACAAAGAGCTAGTCGTAAATGGTTACGTCGATGCAAGCTTTGACACTGATCCGGACGATTCTAAATCGCAAACCGGATACGTATTTTTATTGAACGGAGGAGCTGTAAGTTGGTGCAGTTCTAAACAAAGCGTCGTGGCGGGATCTACATGTGAAGCGGAGTACATAGCTGCTTCAGAAGCAGCAAATGAAGGAGTCTTGATGAAGGAGTTCATTTCCGATCTAGGTGTTATACCTAGTGCATCGGGACCAATGAAGATCTTCTGTGACAATACTGGTGCAATTGCTTTGGCAAAGGAATCCAGATTTCACAAGAGGACCAAGCACATCAAGAGACGCTTCAATTCCATTCGGGACCAAGTCCAAGTGGGAGACATAGAGATTTGCAAGATACATACGGATCTGAATGTTGCAAACCCGTTGACTAAGCCTCTCTCACGAGCAAAACATGATCAGCACCAAGACTCCATGGGTGTTAGAATCATTACTATGTAATCTAGATTATTGACTCTAGTGCAAGTGGGAGACTAAAGGAAATATGCCCTAGAGGCAATAATAAAGTTATCATTTATTTCCTCATATCATGATAAATGTTTATTATTCATGCTAGAATTGTATTAACCGGAAACATGATACATGTGTGAATACATAGACAAACATAGTGTCACTAGTATGCCTCTACTTGACTAGCTCATTCATCAAAGATGGTTATGTTTCCTAACCATAGGCATGTGTTGTCATTTGATTAATGGGATCACATCATTAGGAGAATGATGTGATTGACTTGACCCATTCCGTTAGCTTAGCACTTGATCGTTTAGTATGTTGTTATTGCTTTCTTCATGACTTATACAAAGTTCCTACAACTATGAGATTGTGCAACTCCCGTTTACCGGAGGAACACTTTGTGTGCTACCAAACGTCACAACGTAAGTGAGTGATTATAAAGGTGCTCTACAGGTGTCTCCGAAGGTACATGTTGAGTTGGTATAATTCGAGATTAGGTTTTGTCACTCCGATTGTCGGAGAGGTATCTCTGGGCCCTCTCGGTAATACTCATCACCTAAGCCTTGCAAGCACTGTAACTAATGAGTTAGTTATGAGATGATGTATTACGGAACGAGTAAAGAGACTTGCTGGTAACGAGATTGAACTAGGTATTGGATACCGACGATCGAATCTCGGGCAAGTAACATACCGATGACAAAGGGAACAACGTATGTTGTTATGCGGTTTGACCGATAAAGATCTTCGTAGAATACGTAGGAACCAATATGAACATCCAGGTTCCGCTATTGGTTATTGACTGAGAATAGTTCTAGGTCATGTCTACATAGTTCTCGAACCCGTAGGGTCCGCACGCTTAACGTTACGATGACAGTTTTATTATGAGTTTATAAGTTTTGATGTACCGAAGGTTGTTCGGAGTCCCGGATGTGATCACGGACATGACGAGGAGTCTCAAAATGGTCGAGACATAAAGATTGATATATTGGATGACTATATTCGGACACCGGAAGTGTTCCGGGTGTTTTCAGAGAAAAACCGGAGTACCGGAGGGTTACCGGAACCCCCCCGGGAAGTAATGGGCCTTGATGGGCCCTAGTGGAGAGAGAGAGGGGCCGGCCAGGGCAAGTGGCGCGCCCCCTCCCCTTGAGTCCGAATAGGACAAGGAAGGGGGGGCAGCGCCCCCCTTGCCTTCCCCCTCTCCCACTCCTTCCCCCCCTCCTTCTTGGAATAGGAAAGGGAGGGGGCAAACCTACTTGGAGTAGGTTTCCCCCTCCTAGGGCGCGCCTCCCCTTAGGCCGGCCCTCTCCTTCTCTCCCCCTTTATATACAGGGAGGGGGGCACCCCATACACACACAAGTTGATCTACGGATCGTTCCTTAGCCATGTGCGGAGCCCCCCTCCACCATAATCCACCTCGGTCATATCGTCGCAAAGTTTAGGCGAAGCCCTGCGCTGGTAGAACATCATCATCGTCACCACGCCGTCGTGCTGACGGAACTCATCCCCGACGCTTCGCTGGATTGGAGCCCGGGGGACGTCATCGAGCTGGACGTGTGCTGAACACGGAGGTGCCGTACGTTCGGTGCTTGGATCGGTCGAGTCGTGAAGACGTACGACTACATCAACCGCGTTGTCATAATGCTTCCGCTTGACGGTCTACGAGGGTACGTAGACAATACTCTCCCCTCTCGTTGCTATGCCATCACCATGATCTTGCATGTGCGTAGGAAATTTTTTAAAATTACTACGTTACCCAACATGACCGCCGTCAGTTGAACGAGCGATAAACCACCACCCATCGGCTGGTATGATTCCAGGTCCTGGAATCATGAAGGCCATCACATTTGCGTCTGCTGCAACAATTCAAATTGGAGACCAAAAGGACAAAAATAAACAATCATGTTCAGAGTATATGTGGAATTAAGATTATTATAACAGTGACACATATCATAAACAGAGAATTGCAATGTCGTGGTCATAATCGTACCCCAAGTTAAAAAAATAAGCCAATAGCTTTCATATTCTAGCAATATGTCATGGTTCAAACATCATGTAACAATGAGAGGAAAACAGCTATGAGAGAGCCTACTTATATTCTACCATAGCACTTACTACTATTGTTCTCATATGAACTCTAAGCAATAACATGCGTTGTTATAAAAATCTTGGAAATGAGAGTAACATATAGCAACCATGAGGTTATGCTCATAATATCTATTCTAACAACCATTAGATGCCAATTGTTCTCATATCAACTCTAACAATAACATGTGTGGTCATAAAAATCTAGGAAATGAGAGGAACATATAGCAATGATGTGGTTATAGACATACTATCTATTCTAAATTTGTAACAATGAACAGGCAGTCATATTCATAAGGTAAAGATGAGATGAGATAGAACAATTACATGACGATAGATTCCACCAGTATAGGCAGCCAATCTGTGCGTCGACCACGTAAACAATGCCATCGTGCACTATAGCATAGGACAGAAATGTCGCCTCAATAGGATTGACGATGAGCCATAACCATGTATGGCGATTGGATTCCAGGTAGACTAATCCCATGTCGAACAAGGCAATGAGCTTGTAATCCGTGTAGTCTTCTGATGGTTTGGGCACTTCACAGATTACAACTTTCAGCAAACAGAGGTCGAGCCAAAAGCTTGACTCGTCCCGTGCGTAGTAGGCAGGAGTGTCCGGCGGGCCGCGAGGCTCGATGGCGGCGGTATCCAACGATGGAAGGGTGATCTCCCGCTGGGTGTAGATATCCACGAGAGGCCACGGACTACCGGATTTGTGGATGAGGACGATCCAGTTGGCCTTCATGCCCGCCCAGTAGTGGCCGCGCATGAAGGACAAGTGGACGGGTAGTGGTAGCATGTTGAGGGGCACCACGGCAACCTCCGTAAGATCGTCAAGTCGGTGTCTGGGCCACCTGCGAGGATCGGGCATCAGCAAGCAGGGTGTCTTGAAAAGAGCCGGCCGGTTGCAGACGAGTAGACGGTACAAAGACACTGAGCATGCAGCCAGATGGACGGTGCTGAGTAGGTCCATACGATTACAGATCTGCTCCAAGAGAACATCGGGGAGGGAATTCCAATCGTGGCTCTGCGTGTCAGTCGGTTCTGCCATTGGGGTTTCGGTGCCTGCGAGCCAGCGGGGAAGTGGAGTCGGGCGGGCGAGCGAAGAAGCTTCTCCTCGTGTGGCTGAGCAGTGAGCGAGGGGATATGGTACGCGCGAGCTACCAAGGAAGATGGCACGGGTGGGCGAGCAATGAGCGGGGGGAGATGGTGTGCGGCCGACGATGGGGAAGAGAGGAGGAAGAAGAGTGAAAGACGGGGAAGAAAGTTCATTAAATCTCAATTCTACTTGTATTACTACCAGGATATACCGTCCTTCGGAGTGTAAATAGTTACACCGATGACATGTGGGTCTACCTCATGAGGGCCCATATGTCAATTAATGGAGGAGAGAGGTGCGTAGGCGTATTTGCGGAAGCGTGCTCTACCGGCAAACATGATGGCAGTACTGGGTAAGGCTGATTTAGTAACACCAACACGCTAGTTCATCTTATTAATTAAGTGTCCCATCTGCTGCAGCGTGTTTGTCACTTCACTGCGAAGACTAGTTGAATAGTTCTCTCTGACCGAGATGGGGAATGGATCACGAAGACTTCCTATATACAGTATCCCCATGCCTCTATGCTCACTTCACTGATTTTGCTCCGTACGTAGTCACTTGTTGAAATCTCTAGAAAGACAAATACTCCGTATTTGGGAACAGAGGGAGACTTTTACTCTGTATTTGGGAACATAGGGAGTATCACCATATGGAGGGAACAGAGGAAGCTAGAAATATGAACATGTCAATGGGAGGGAGTAAGCCTCATGCATGCATGCATGCATGCAACATGCAACACTTACACGTACACATGGACGCACGCAACACTCACGCACCCATTCAGCACACAACACACGATGCAACACACACGCTCATGCTCAAGTGCTCAACCTACTCCCTACGTCCGTGAAAGACTGTACATTTAGAGATTTACACATTGACCAGGGCATAATTAATGGCCAAAAGTAGCAGACTTATGTGTGCATGCGACCATTGAGAGAAGAAGATTAAATGAAGGTTGTTGCATGTTGTAATTAAGGATAGACATGTAGCCGATACCTAGAGCACAAGTTGGTGCATTAGTCAATCAATATCGATTTAGATTAAAGGCTAAATGCATTGGAGGTGTAGATGTACTACACTCTTTGTTTTTTAGCCGATGTACACTCTTTGTTGGAAGACCGAGGGAGTACACGCGCATGCACTCACATACACAGCCAGGGTGGTTCGCGCGCAAGGGTTGGACTCCTCTCGCGCCTGCGTAAAGTTTTGTTTAACTGATTTCTTTGCTTTGCCAACTGACAGGTGGGACCCAGAAACCAGGTGACAATTTAACTAGTCAACAAAGTGCCACGTCGACTATGTGGCCGGTTAGTAGGGTGCAATACAGTGCTCTATGATGAGCTAGTGATCGTATAATCACCGCAAAACTATATATAGTGACCGTAAAGAGCGTATAGTTACATACGTTAACCGCCAGTGTATTTTTCTTGTTTCAAATTAAGCCATATTAACCGGAAAGGACACAGTATGGACTAGTACTAGTACCGCTTTGATGTGTCCCGTCAACTCGCCGAACGAGGAGAAGCTTGCTTACTACGCCTCTCCCTCGCCCACGCGCGTGGTGGCTCGCAGGACGAGGAGAGGGTTTTGACTACAACGCCCTCTCCCTCTCCCTCTCCCTCGTGGTGGACGTGCAGTAGTTCAATTGGTGTCAGATTGCTAGAAGCATATTGTACTACAATATCATCATTGTTGGACCTTCCAAAGAGGCGAAGAGCCAAGTGCAAGATTCACACGAGTACGACCTGTTGAACCTCTCGAATAGGCAAAGAGCCAAGCGCAAGGTTTTATAGGAGTTGTCGTCCTAGTAGGAGTATACTACAACTTTAGCAAATGATGCTACTATATGATGCCGCCACGTCAACTATATCCAAAGTTGTGCCACCATTTTCTTCTTCTCAAAGAGCATGTTGGAGCCCATGCAACAACCACACAAGTTGCACGTACACATAACACATTTACTAGTAATAAATTCTAAAGGACAAATGCCAGTATGTCACACAAGTTCATCTCCAATTCATGTGATAAATTTGTGCACGACTAGTCTACATATATTCACAATGCTACCATTCACAATTTACCGTACTCCACTTACACAGTATAGATGGGCTACATGTCCTCCTCCAGGTTCTGGTCCCAGGTGTTCTTCATGGATGGCACGATCCATAGCGGTGGGCAACGGGAATCATTGTCACAACTTTATAGTCCGGTTCCACACGATGGAGACTCATCCAAGCTGAAGCGACATAAATAAGGGATAGCGTGTCCCAGCATGTCGTTCATCCGGCGGTGCGCACTGAAGACACAACCATTCTTCATGAATGGAAGGCCTTCAGTGTCGTGCACGGAAGGTGGCATCCGCTTCACAATGGGATAGCTGTCCCCAATGAAAAGCGAGTACTCTCCAAGAGTGTTCCTTGGCACCCACGTAGCATCACGGGGGTCGAACTCGGCGTCGTTCATTTGGTACATGCGGCATCTCATATCTGGACATGTGGTGACGTACATAGTCAAGGTCCATGCATAATAATATTGTGCTCAAATATGGCGGTCAGTAATACTGTGCGGCAAGTAGTACTACTCCGATATAGAGGAAGTAAAATAACCGGCTTATTATATATAGCCACTCTTGGCTACATGGATGAGATAGTAAGACATGGAAAAACAAAAATGGTGGCAGCTAGTGGTTTCAAGTCTTCAAGGGCCTAGCTAGCTATACGCGTCCTCTGAGGTAAAAAGTACTCCTACTAGTACTAGTAAGTAGTACAACAATGAAAGAGAAGGCGAGAGGGTTAAAAATGGAATACCTGGATAGATGGTGACTGTCCGATCGTGGTAGATTGTGTGACCATGTTGCACATCAGTGGTACCATGGGTAACGACTGCTACGATAGTTGATCCCAATATCCCAATGTCAGCTACAAGGTTCCAGGTTAGACCGAGTTGCGGATGCGAATGCACATCCAGGATCGGCGATCTTATTTTGATCGGCGGATGACTGGTCCCTGCAAAATAATGGAGTATCGTTAGGGATGTAAATGATGGTTTGTGCATTCCATTTGTAATCTCCCATACCGTAGGATGGCAACCAGATGAAACAAGTCCCCTGGCTTGTCACTGCGAAGATGCGGCCTAGATGGCGCACGACGTCTTCGAACGTGTAGGGGTACAAATCTGCCGCCGCCAACATGCGCCAGCCTCTGCCGTTACTGCCTCTTGCATTGATGGCAATCCTTATGTCGAACACCGCGATGAGATAGTAATCGTCGTAGCCGCATCGCTTTGTAGGCAGGTCCTTAATTGCTATCTTATTCAATCTCATGTAGGAATCATCATACGTATTCAAGCCCAGCCAGTCCGGAAGGCCGATCCCAATGGTGGAGAAGGGGTCTACGGGAACGGCCGCACTGCTGTGGATGTTGTGCAAAATGATGGTGGTATCCGGCCGGAGGTATGCAAGCCAATCTTTGTTGGCACCGACCCAGACCTATATATAAGACGGTGGGCAGCGGAGAAATTAGGATGGAAATGGAATAACTAAGTACTACATGATCAAACTCCATTACTGACCTGCTCATCGGACAAAATCCGACTACCTCTCAACGTCGGCAACTCTAGTGGAGTCAACGTGCAACCATGGCCAGGGAGCGGTGGACTGTTCGAAGGATTGTCCCAAAGAAGAACCTTCTCCTCGAGGACGCATGGAAGACCAACAAGCATGGCCTTTTCCCAAGCTTGTTTAAGCACCATCTTGAAAAAGTTGGTGTAGGAAGCACCGAGTCTTGCGGCGGTCAGGACATCGGAGTGGCGTGCGATTTCTCCTAGAGGATCGTTGTCCAAGGTCTCCCAGCCCCGACGAGGAGGAGAACCGCCTGGCGAATCCATGGGAGCAGCGACGAACTGCCTTCTCTTCGGGGGGAGGGGAACTGGCGAGGAGGAAATAAGAGCGTAGTAACCTCAGGGCCTCGTCCCTTCAAACTGCAGATCATTCCTTAGCGAAGGGGTAAGGCTATTATTTACTACTAGTACAAGCATTATGGGACGTTATGGGATTGCATTATATTGTAAATAATAGCACTAGTAAGAAATTTTTGGCACTAGGTAGTAGTTTTTGGCGTGGATTAAGAAATTTTGTGTATGTTTTTGCTATTTTTTGTACACGCCAACTAGTGTCAAAAAACGTCTTACATTATGGGATGGAGGAGTACGTACTCTTACTGTAGCAGTACTAGTACTACTTTCTCAACTAGTAGTGCGATGTACTGTACTTCTAGTATAGTGCACCAGTTTTGAACTCTTGAATCTTAGGGCCAAGGAGCTACAGTTGGAAGTGGAGGGTACTACTGTTCTCTAGAACCATTACTGTACTATCAATGCTGGGAAAGTACACCTACGTAGTGGCCTAGTGGGTACTCTCGGTGCTTTATTTAGCCGCTCCTCTCACGTAGCTGGCCTACTCAGCCCCTCCTCTCATGCACACAATAGCAGCTTGTTTATCAGCGCGGTTACTGTGGGGGCAGAACATTTGAGTTATTTGATACAGCGAGACTAGGCTTTTTGCTTCCCTTTGTGGAGGTGTAATGGATCTCGTCGAACTTTGTTAGTAGTTCCTTCTTTATGAATGAGATGAGGCAAAGCTTTTGCCTTCGTTTCAAAAAAAAAATCGTCAAGAGGAATTTCTTTTATAGAGCCGATAATGGAGTGAAATCTATGCGTGCAACACCACAATCTACAAAGTAGTAGTAGAGCACTTTACGTACAGAGCCATATTGCACAGTTCCCAATGCCCTGCCAGGCTTTTCCGGCTCCTCGGGCTTAATTGGGAGGCGCTAGTTTAAATATGCTACTAGCTGATGAGGAAGCTGCAAGCGAGGTGCGGCTAGGGCGAGCACGCGAGCCACGAGATGATGGGAAGGAAAACCCATTCACGTGGCTAGGCTATCCAGTGCACCAAGATTGTGGTGCCGCACATCAGTTTGACTTCAAAACTCAAACTACCCGTGTACAATATTGGCTCGCAGCGAAGTTACTATTTTAAAAAAAGGCCGTCGTGCGTTCGGCCGGGATCGAACCCACAAAATGAGGTATACACTCCCGCGACCACTAGTAGTACTTGTTGGAGTACAACGCAACCTAGAATCACCTTTTGTCACTAGTAGTACATTGTTCCTTACAAGAAACCACTAATAATGCCAAGAAACTACTACCACTTGCATACGTGGCAGACTTAAGATAAGACTATCTTATCAACCATTGTACATGCCCTTACCAACTAGCCCTACGAAGAAACGACTACTTTACAAAGTGCCATTATAGGCACGTTTCAACCCATGTCACCCATTAAGTCAACTCCTTCTATTCGACCGGGAAGTTAGGCGTTATGACTTGTGGGACCTACATGTCAGTCTGCACAAAAATCCCCGAGTGACCTCCTACCTCCGGCCCGTCCACCTAGTCATCCTGGGCCACGGGACGCAGCTACCGCTGCCGGCAGAAGGCGAGGTCAAAACCACCGGCGGTGCGGAGCCCGTCTTGCGGCAGCCCAGATGCCAGCTCCATCCGGCGCTCGCGGCTGCTAGCTAGCCATGATAGCTCCGCCCAGCTGCTTGTCTGCAAGGTTTGCTAGCTAGATTGGCACGGCGGCGCGGCGGCTTGCTCGCGCGCGCCGCGCTAAGGCCAGCCATCTGGCTTGAGCGAAGGCCAGCACGGCGTCCGGCCCGTCCGACGGAGCGGCGGCCAACTCACTCATCACCGGTGCCACCGACGAACACGCATCAGTACTGTTTGAAGTAATGTTCAGGAAAAATAATGATTTGAGGGGGAATAACAGGATAAAAGGTTAGATGTGGGTCCCTCGTGTCAACGGTCAAACAAAATGTGTTGGTTTAAGCTGCCTCGTCAGCATGGACGTGTGGGCCAACCCTATCATAAGCGGGTTTAAACGAGCCTAATCGACACTAGGTAGTAGTTTTTGGCATGGATTAAGAAATTTTGGGTATGTTCTTGCTATTTTTTGTACAATAGATTCTTCCTAGGGCTGGTTGAAAGTGGTAGTTTTTTGTTAAATACTCTACATATTGTAAGTAGGAGTGAAAGTTAAGTTTTGGAAGCCAATAAGCAAGGCTAGTTACATAGTGCATATGTGTACATGATTGAAAGTAAATATCAACCGTGAGTGACTAATATCTTGATGGAAAACTCGAAACTATGGAAATACTAGGATTTTTTTGCATGGTTGGAAATACTAGCAATGTTCAAGTGCGTTGCAACGGATCATAATTAGAATAATACTTATTCACAAACTTGATACAAAACACTCTAATTTTGATATACATATATCACTAGAGATATATTATGTTTCAATTAGAATATATTGCTTGGGCTGTTCTGGTGAGGTGAGGGAGGGATGTGGTTGGTTATAAGATACTAATTATGGGTTTTTCTGCAAATTGGTAGAGAAGTGGGATGTTGGTGATAAAAGGCAACAACTTACCTCACATTCGTTAGATGTAGATCTAATGGTCAGAAACGACGGATGGCAGACACACCATCATCACCAACTTAGTCTTCTGTAGGAGTACTAGCAAGATCCGTGCATTGCACGGAACATCAAGATGCATTTTTTTATAAAATACTTGTTGTGATTGACCCATGCGGGAGTAATCCCATGTGTAAAACTAATGATATCTCGAGAAATAGGAGATAAGGAGAAGAGGAGTGGGGCGTGGTGGTGATTGGTGGTCGGACTGAGCAGAGGCATGGGGATTGATGATGCTGGCAATGGCCACCAGGCCAGTTTGTTCTAGAGGCTTCCTTTCTTAATTTATCAACAATGAGGTTGTTGGAGATAAGGATGAACGAGGGAAGGCCTTGTCTGCAAATGTGGAGAGAGGTGCAGGTATCCTTTAGTTTAATTTCCATCCATCAGATATAGATCGGACGGTCTATATTGCAAGATGGCACGCGTACCATCATCACCAACTCGGTTTTTTATAAGAGAAGAAATATAAGTATGGAGATACAAACGTATTATCGATACTTGTTTCTATAAACTAGAATCTACATTCTATTCAACGCCTCAGCATGTGGGGCCTTAGCACAATGACTTCTCGACTGTGTAAAACAAAGGTTTTCCCGCCGCTGATAAGGAGGGGGTGACGGCGGTGCACTTTTTGGCTTGCTCTAGTCCTAGTAGTCATACTAGCTGGTCTAAGCACGTGTAGATTTATTCTTTTTCACGTCTCGTGTTCGCCGTACTGCCACGACTATTGATGAATAGATGGTAACTTATTCACGGGGAAACCCTTGTTGAGCATGTTTGCGAGAGAGAGAGAGAGAGACAGTGTGCATGTGTGATATGTCTAGGGACTGAGGCAATGATAAGAGATTCTTTGTGTCTATGTGTGTGGAGGAAAGAGAGGGACATGTACATGGGGCTTTGTGTTGTGTAACATGGAGACACATATACATAATCAGAGAGTGAGTGTGTGAGATACACACGCGGACATGGGGAGAGATGAGGATCCAGATAAATGGGTGTTTGTGCGTGTCTGTGTGTGTTTGTGTGCGCATTTGTGTGTGAGAGGGAGTGTGTGTATGTGGAGTAGAGAGACCACTAATGACGTAAACCTAGCATAAGGGAAGGGGGAATGGTGTGACATGTGTAGTAGTGGGGTAGCATGGGTGCGGGCGGGGGGAGCAGACTATTTGGAAGAGACATCAAGTGTGTGTGGGAGAGGGGTGTGAGAGCGAGCGAGAGAGAGAGCTAGCGAC
>NC_041383.1:250148189-250186389 GCF_002162155.2 Triticum dicoccoides | reverse complement strand
GAGAGAGAGAGAGAGAGAGAGAGAGAGAGAGAGGAAGAGAGGGGGCGAGAGAGGGGTCGTTTGTGTCCATAAATGGCGTATAGATAGGGAGACAATGTTGATGTTGTTCGAAATTGGCTTATGTACGAAGACGCAAGGGAAGCGAGTCATCGTGTGTGAGATAGGGACTTCATGAGAGATCTAGAATAGATGGTGTAGAGAACAATGTGCGAGATTGAGAACGATGATACGTTAGGGAGCTATGGAAAGAGTCACGACATATATGTATACAGGGAAGGAGCTAGGGCGGGTCCGCATGTGGGAGAGATAGAAAGAGGAGAGTGGTGCACAAGGAGACAAAGTGTACTTGTTTGCAGTGGGGGTGGTGTGTGAGGTGAGTGTGCGAGAACCACATAACTAGGGAGATAGACGTTTGGGGCGACGTTTTGTGTGTATGGGAAAGATACACTCTACATAGTGCGTGTGCTTGGGAAAGAGAGATGCCGGGAGACCTAGAGAGCGGGGGAAGAGATGTGTGCATGCCCGAGAGACAAAGTGATAGAGACCTATATTGGGGTCCAGACTTTAGAAGAGAGAGGGGTGATAATGTGCTCGTGTGTTGGTGTGTGGGGGAGAGAACAACATCTGTGTGTGTGGGGGTGGCTTCAGATAAAGAGTGAGGTGTCTATATCTGAGGGACTTTAGCATAATTGAGATATATATGGTCAATAGTGTGTGCACTCATGATTGATCAATTTGTTTCACAGTTTGTCCTACGAGATAATGATACTTTTGAACATGCGTGATATACCTTGATGTACCAGAATTACAAACCTAAGATTGGAATTTGGGAATTCGACTCCATCATTAGCTTTTGTAATTCATTTAAACGGAGGTACATTTTTTAAGCCGGGATTTCGTGATTTCAAATTCATATATCAAACCTAGAGATATACACATACGGGCATGTTCAAACTTTATAATCATCCACTTTATTCATACACATACACATTTTTGCTTTTGTCATCATATTTAGGATAAACACATTTGGAATTTCATTTGAATTGGACCGTATGATGGTATTTGCTTGTACTAGCTCAATGATCCATATTTGAATTGAATGGACAATCTAAGTTTAGAGTTGGAGACATTGATTTTCGAAACTTGCACTTTTTTGCGTGCAAAACAAACAAATTTTCTGCCATGATATCATAGTCGGACGTCCAAGAGCAGAATATAATTTCAGCCGCCAAAAGCTTTCAAACTTCCTTCACACATCAAAATATCTCGCGCCCGAAAATTTAGCCCCGCGATATTCCTATTTTACTTCTGCCACATGAACGTAAAAGGGTTGCTTTGGTAACTCCATTGTTTTCCCCTCTTTGCCCCCAACATTCTTCCCCAGAGCTCCTCCCCTTCCCCTGCCCACCCCTCAACCACGACAAGCCGCCAAATCTAGTCCTCCGCCGCAGCGGTGGACCTCACACCCCGCCGGATCTACCTTCCGCACCTTGGAACCCCCAACTGCCAACTCACTACTTCACCGGAGTCGTTTCAGCGACTGGCTTGTCCACCACTCCAGATCTCCTTGACCGCCATCATGGTCCACCGCACCGGATCTGCCTAACCGGCACCCTCGTCCATCACAGTGTAGGCCCTTCACTGAGTCCCTCGTCCGCCCCATCGTTGGCCCTTCATACAAGCCCTCATCCGCTGCAACAGATCCGCCTCACCGAAAGCACTGTACAATGCGCCCGTCGAAGCCTTTGTCCACTGCACTGGACCCGCTCCACAGACGCCATATTCAGCTCCATCGACCCTGCTTTACCAACGCTGTAGCCTCATTAGGTTATTTTGATTTGTACTCCTTCGGTTTTTCTCTTTATCGTGCAACTGTTCACTTACTACAGATGAGCTTTCTTGTATGTTGACAGGCGCCGCAACCGTAGCATCGGAGCCGCTTCAGCGACGGCGATAGTCGGACCAAACTCAACTGCAACACGAGCACCATCGACGATCCTTAGCTATCAAGTATGACAATGATACCCATACGCCGCTGAGAATCAGGTACTATTATCCAACGGCCGGCGCCTACGTTCACTTTCTTAGCATAAGCACTACACCTTTGAATTTCTTCAGGGCATCATTCAATTTTTCATGAGACACGTTATTCTACTTGCACCTGTAGGGCCATACTTCTGGCAGTGAACATGTTACATGTGCTAAATTACATACCAATGCACATATAGTTAATATGCTTTAGTTTTGTCCTAAGTATTACTGTACTTCCTAGATATCACTGCCTACTATTTTACTTCTTGCATGCTATATTTATGATAATGGTGTTGTTCTGATGCCACCTGTTGGTTCCATCAGACTGCTTCATGTTCTCTCTGCTTAATTACATATCAGCAAACTAGCATGTGGTTCCGCTGCTTTTTATTCGTTTTACCCTACATTCTCTGATGCTAGCTATTACATCACTGCTCTGAGCCTCTGTTCATTACTTCTTTGTGTGTTCTTGATCTTCCCAAGTTGCATGACTAATTTGATGCTTCTATTAATTATGGAGCTGCCAACCCCATCAAGCAAAATATTTGTTCTTTTGGGGTTGGCACCTCGAACAAGCATAAAAATAAAGGGAAGCAGATATATTGTCGTGTATGCACACACCCTTATTTCATTAGTTTAGATGAACCATTGATGATCAATTCGGACCAGTGCATGCGATTAAAATTAATTTTACCTAAATAGAGGGTGCAGAATAAACTACAACAACTAGATTTGCAACCACGGGATGCTGACGATATCTTCAAAGAACATTGCAACAGCAGCGAGGCTTCACAGCAACATATGGTAAGCCGGTGTGTTTTAGTACATGTGAAATGTAATGCGAGTGGGCAGCTTTCTTGGCTTGTGCCCTCAACCTGTAATCCTAGAGAATTACAAATAGTTCAGTTGTCTGCTTTGCTGTATTGCTTGATTTGAATGCTTGTTTGTTACTTGTTACACTATACCTGAGTTGGCCAATATGTCAGCAGTGCCTGCTGTACTATCGTAAAGAAATGCATGCCTAGTTCATTTGAGTCCTTAACTTTTCCTCCGAACTTCATCACAAGACTGTCTTCGTAGTTTATATGAGGCCACACTGTTAAGTGCTTTCTCAGATTATTTCAACTTCTTAGATGCCTTGACAACTTAAATATAGCGGTGGTACACTCCCTTTCAACTAGGGATGTCAACTGGGTCCCGTTTAATCCCGATTAAAGTCCACTAGTGGTATGATAGTTCAAAAGAGTTTTTGTTTTTTGAGGAAAATGAACTAGGGAGCTAGCAAAAACTAACTAGATGGGACTGGCGGATGTCGTTATTTTGCCACTTACATCCCTAGTTTCATCTTACCATTTTAATTTCTTTTCGGCTGATGCTGCTTCTAACCATTTAAATATAGCTTGCCATGCTCGGCAATAATTCGTATGTCGTTTACCATGTAAGCTTACTGCCTGGATCATGCGATAACTATCTCTTACTTATGTCCAGCGAAAACCTTTCAGGATGTCGTTCACACTAGGACACAATGTACAACCCCAGAATCTATTTGTGTAAGCAGTGCACCATCCATGTTACCAGATGGTAGCAGTTCAGAGGCAACACCGCTGGAGAGCAGTTTGAGCAAAGATATTATAGTTCTTGACACTAAAAAAATACACTTCCGTGATGATACATGTTTGTCACAGTAGGTCCCATTTTTTGTCATGCATGTACATCCATGACGATTTTATGACAGAATCAAGATAGTCATACACGTGTTGTCGTAGAAGTATTCCATGACATTACCAAAATTATCATCACGGAAGTGTCCACTTCCATGATGATAAATCGCGCGTCACAGAAGTGCTTTCGTCAAGGGTGACCGACACATGGCATCCACCGTAACGGAACGCCGTTAAGCTATCAGGTCGGTTTTTGGATCCGATAACCCGTTAACAGCCCCGACCAATGGGGATTTTCCACGTGTAAAATCATCATTGGCTGGAGGGAACACATGTCGGCTCATCGTTGGGACAGATGTCATCCTCTCATTGGATAGAAGGCGCCTATGATACATCGACACGTGGCACGGCCCAATAGAGGCCCATTCCTGTGAAAAGGCCGGCCCGTTTGACTTGGTCAAAAGGTGGCGGGCCGGCCCATGGAAAGCCTGTTAATGGCCTGTTCGCATATAGCCCATTTACAGCCCGCTAACCCAAGGCCTGTTACGCCCTATCCGAATTAGGCCCAGTAGCGTCATCTGGGCCATCCAATATGATTCCAGCCCATTTTCACTTCTGGCCCATGTATGGCCCATGATGTCTTTCGGCCCATATGAGGCCCTATGTAACTCTTGGCCTATTAACGGCCCGTGGTGAAACTGGCCCGCAATGAACAGTGTATCACTTTACACCCATTAACGGTCCGTGGTGAAGCTGGCCCGTAATGAACAGTGTATCACTTTATACCCATTAAGGGCCCGTTATTCAGTTGGGCCATTTCCAGCCCATGTTATCTTTCGGCCTTCTCAGAGCCCATTTATTCTTGGGCTCATTTCCAGCATTCGTTTACTTACGGCCCGTTACTGTCATTTTCTGCTTGTGGGCCAAATTCAGCCCGGTTACAGTCGGCCCGTTTGTGGTCTGTTAATACGTTGGGCCGTTTTCATAGCGTCATCAAATACGACCTATTAACGATGGCCCATTATGGTCGGCCCATGAACGGACGATTCCAACTCTAGCCCATTTACGGCCATAATGCGGCATGTTATTGGCCCATGTTTGGTCAATCGATCATACGGCCCGTATAAGGCCCATTGATGATACGGCCCGTAGAAGGCCCATTGTTTCTACAGCCCGTAGAAGGCCCATTGTTTCTACGGCCCGTAGAAGGCCTACTGTTTCTATGGCCCGTAGAAGGCCCACTGTTTCTATGGCCCGTAGGAGGCCCAGTGTCACTGCAGTAAATATTAGTCCATGATTATTGTGGCCTAGTTTTAAAAAATAGGTTATTGCAGCCACTAGCAAACCGCGAAAAAAGAACCGCACTGACTACAAGCAAACAAATAAACAAGACAACAAGGAAATAAATAAGCAAGCAACTTATGCTAGGCTATCACGGCTATTACACATATTACATCCACTGGGCATCAAAGTTCGCCACAAGTGCAAATATAGGGAACAAAGCAGCATATAAACGCCGCAGCAAAACAAGTACAGAACTGAAACCACTTCAGAAGAGTTTAAGAAACAATATCCTGGGTACCCATAATGCTGGCAAGATGCTTAGCAAGCTTATTAACTTTCTCTTGTTTGGCGCTTAAATCCTCTAGCGCTTGCTGTTGCACAAGAAAGTACGCATCTGAATTCTGCAGGGACTTCCTCAGTCCTTGGGCTTCTTGCCGCAGCACAGCTGACTGATGCCTTTCAGCTTGTAGCTGAGACTGAAGAAGCCGAAGTGATTCAGGCAGCAAGTTCGAAGAGCTTGTGCCAGCGGTACTGGCCAGTAACTCGAACACTACATCAACGCAGGACTGTGGGGTTTTCTCACTGTCTACAAGATCGTTTTTATCACCTTTCTTGGAGACCAACAGGGTTGTCTCACTATCTTGAACCTTATCTGCATTACTTTCCCTACCATTGCATAATGGGGTGCTCTTCTCCAATATTCTGTTTGCAAACTACAAGAGAAACAAGCAGACACATCACATGTTTAGCTTGTAGTATACGAAACTCATTTTGCTAAACTGGTTCAGTAGTAAGGTGGACAGGATAACAGCATGAAACAAACATATATCTATGTACTATGGTCATTGTATTGTCCATATCATTCTAGTTTATGTTCCCTAATCAAGATAGAGACACAGTTCAACTCATATATTTTTAAGACACATCAGCATAGACAGAATATAAGTGTGAGCAACTACACAGCATTGGCAGCACTTGTAATGTGCATAACATGAGAACATAACTGTTTATACAACTTAAACTGAAATCAACATAGAGCAAGAAGATAGAACAGCAATCCAGTTAAAGAAATAGGTTTAAAACATACCTGTTGCGCCATTGGAGTTTCAATTGGATCCTTCAATTTCGAAAGTAGTTGGTATGAGTAAATACAATGATGCAACAGCAAAGGAGTATGGACCATAGCTACGGAATCTGACCTGAGAATAGTTGCTCTTCTGCTTTAAACGTGGAGTTTGGGTTAGCTGTGGTGGTCTTCGTGCTTCGGGCACTGCAGTAGCTTTACAAACTGCTTGTGTGGGGGTACTCTGTGGTGGACATGGTGCTTTGTCAACTATAAGTGGGTTACTATCCGCTGGAGTTGCAGTTAGATGGGTTGTAGCTGGTTCTCTGCCCAACGGTGTAAGTGTGCAATCTGGAAGAGTCTCGATTATGTGTGGTGGGGCTAGTTTGTGGGCCAGTACAACCATGGTTCTATCTGCATCGACGGGTAGCACTGTCTTTTGTGAAGAACGGGTTTTTGCTCCCTTAGATACTGCCATCACCCCCTCCAATTCAAATGGCTGATAAATAAGAAAATAAATTGAACGTAGAGACATTGTATGATAGACAGATGTGGTAATTCACATATATGTTGTCTAACCAAACATGACAGCATGACACAATTTCACATATATGATGCCTAACTAAATAGGATAGCATGACACAGTTTCAGATATATGATGGATAACTTAACAGGATATAATGGCATAATTCAACATATGATGAGTACCTAAACAGGATGACATGACAAAACTATATGATGTCTTTCTAAAATAGGTTGGGATGAAATAATTCACATACATGTTGTCTAAGTATACAGGATGGCATGATATAATTGACATAATTGATTCATATACTAAGCAGCTGGCACTCGCATGTATGATCTCTAAACTAAGCAGATAGAATTCAATATTGTGCATATGATGTCTAAACTAAGCAATGCAAGACACCATATGCATCATATGCGAAATATAAACATTGCAACTTAGAGCATACACCTCAGGTGGGATATAGGACTGGTCATCTGTCTCTGAATCCACCTCTGAGGAGCTCCCTGTAACCATCGAGATATATGCTTCAATAGGTACCATTGCCTGCTCTGAAGACCTTGTTTTCACTCCAGATTTTCCATAACCGGCTCAAATGGCTGATACACATGAAGAGTAGTTCAATATACACAGATTGTCGACAAATGAAATACGTAATAAAAAAAAAGATGGCATGAGATAATTCACATATATGATGCCTGGCTCCATGGCGGTGCATAATTCACATATATGATAACTGGCTGAAAAACATGGCATTGCATAATTCACATATCTGATATAGAAAGCAAACAGGAGGCATTCACACAAAGCATGTCTAATCTAAGCAGATGGCATGGCAATGCAAGACACCATATACATGATATGAGCAATATAACCCAGCCAAGTTAGAGCATGCACCTTGGGGGGGAATACGACTGGTCATCTCTCTCTAAATCCTCCTCTGAGGAGCTATCTGTAACCAACAAGAAATCTGCATCGACAGGTAGCACTGACTGCTCAGAAGACCTTGTTTTCACTCCAGATTTTCCCATGACCGACTCAAATGGCTGATGCACAGGAAGAGTAGATGAATGTATAAACATTGTTGACAAATGGAATACATTATGGAAAAAAATATGGCACGATACAATTCACATATACGATGACTGGCTAAATAGGATGGCATTGCATGATTCACGTATATGATGCCTGGCTAAAGAAGATGGCATTGCATAATTTCCATATACTCCCTCTGTTACTAAATATTTGTCTTTTTAGAGATTTCAAATGGACTACCACATACGGATGTATATAGACATATTTTAGTAGATTCACTCATTTTGTTCCGTATGTAGTCACTTGTTGAAATCTCTAAAAAGACAAATATTTAGGAATGGTGGGAGTATGATATAGAAACCAAACAGGTGGCATTCACACAAAGCAAATCTAAACTAAGCTGATGACATATAAGATGTATAATGTAAGCAATGCAAGGCGCCATATGCATGATATGACCAACATCAGCATGCCAGGTTAGAGCAAACACCTCAGGTGGTAAACAGGCGTGGTCGGCTCCTTCTGAATCTCCATCTGAACAGTTATCTTCCTCTGGAATACAATCTGGAAATGCAGGAGAGGGGGGCCACTTCGCCCACTATGGAGCGGCGTCTGCATGACATTATATTCGCACGCAACGGTCTTCTCTTTTTCTCTACATGTTCAGTACGATTGTGTACAATATCTGACATGCATAATAAAAAAATAGTTAGATTTTGTAAGGCCTAAGGGGTGCATGAAAAAATCAAGACTGATGGTAGCAAACGAGTGGATGGATCCAAAACTAATGATAGCAGGTAGATTATAGCTTCAGTTTAAAAAGATAGGCAATGGATCATCTATTGTTTGTTGCCCACCCAACATGAACCACATAGAAGACCCCAGATGAACCAGATAGTAGACAGATACTATTCGTTGCTGGCTTGATATGAGACCCATGGGCAATTCAAAACTCAAGATTGAACGATAAAGTAGCAGGTAATAATAACCGATGTATAACGTAAGCAAACACGAAAGACCGCGACCTCTCTTCCGGAACTGTGTAGTCCTCAGGTTCATCTGCTCAGTCGATGATGGTAATGCAGTTGGCATGGCTGCCGTCAATGGGGAAGATGATCTAAGGCGGCGAAAGAAAGTCTGCAGGGGGGATCTCTGTTGCAGTGAACGCTTCTATCGATGGTGCACCTCAGGTGGGGTGGATGACGGCACGGCAGGAGCAGGACATAACACACAGAGTTTTCTTTGACGCCAATCTAAAAATGAAGTAAATCTATAAGGGCTCCTTAGAATTGGAGGATTCTATAAACGCAGGGACAGGAAAAACACAGGAATAGGATAGGAATGCACGTGCAAAACAGAGCATTTGGAAACATAGGATTTCAGTCAACCTGGGTGTTTGGCTCACATGAATTGGAAGAACAGAGGAATGGAGAAACAAAGTGATGTGACGAGTGTACAACCTCTTTGGCATAGCCTTGTGGACCTCAGCATCATTGGGTTGGACCTGGAGGATGGTGATGATGCTGGTGTGGCTGTCGGAGGCGGGGAAGAAGATCCGAGGCCTCTGGAAACGGCGCCGAGGTTACTGCTCCGCTGTGATGGACGGTTCCGTCGTAGGAGCATCTCTGCTAAGGTGTATGGCGACGAGGCTGAAGCATGACAAGACAGACAACGTTAATCTGAAGTGGGACCCTAATATCATCTGCAATAGATGATGTAAAATACATCACCAAAAAGTGCTAGATGTAAAACGCATCAGCCGCGCCATGGCCGCTCCGACAGATGTTGTAAGTATTGTACACTCTGAACTTAACTGAAGAAAATGAACTTCACAGTCGAAATTGAATTTTACTGTCGAAACTGATTGAACTAGTAATAGAGCATTGCAATATATGTTTAGGGCGTTCGAGCACTAGTAGCAGAGAAGCAGTGATCTAAATCAGCAGACGCTCGAGCAGGGAACGCACTAGCAGAGAGCAAGTCGTCTAGTAGCACCGCGAGCGAGTGCTAAAGCAGCAACTCCTGTAGCTGCCGGAGGTCGTGCAGCAGCAGCAGCAGCGTAAGCAAGAGCAAGAGCAGAGCAGCAGCACGAACGAAAGCAGGAGCAGTGCAGCAGCGCGACCGACAGCAAGAACAGAGCCGTAGCGTGAGCGAGAGCCGGAGCAGCTGCAGCTAGTGCCGTTGTGGAAGTCGCTGCCGAGGAAGCAACGACATGGGGGAGAGACACCATGGATGATGTGGCCGGCGACGGTGCCGTCGATGGAGATGCCATGTCTGCTCGGTATAGAGCACCAGCAGCCCCATGAGATCGAATAAAAGATAAAATGCAGCGGTGAGTGCAGAACCTCCTTGGTGGCGCCGAGTTGGCCTCGGCATCATCGGAGGAATTGGAGAGGGTGTTGCGGTTCTGATGGGGCAGGTCAAGACGGCACTGTGGGGATTGAGGTGGCGCGATAGACGAGGCGAGCGTCGGGGAAGCTCCTTGGAGGTGGAGGACGGGGCGGCTGATCCGGCGGGACGACGAGATCGACAACGGATCCTCATCCGGTGCAGTGGATGAGGGACGGTGAGCTGCTGCGGTGGATGACGTAGTCGGGGAAGAGTCTCCAGTTGGGCGGCGGTCGGGAGGCCGACAGAGGAGCATGGGGTTTCGCGGGTTTTGGCGGCCTCAGTGTACGAATGGGGGGGCGAAGGGGGAGGGGGAGCCAAGCTTAGGGACGCGCTTGTCCGAAATGTAGGGTAAGTTACCAGCGTACCCCCACCGGTTTTGACACCGCGACATGGAGCTTCGTTTCCGGTTGAGGGGTAGAAGGGGGATTTCGCGTGTCTGGGCTGCGGGAGCGATTTCAGATGAGGAGGGAGTTCTCGCGCGCGTCCAAATTTCGGGATAACACGGCGCGGCGCGGGTTGAAGAAGCAGGAGTTTCAAAGCAGGTGAGACAAAAGATACTCGAGCTTGAAAATTTCGGGATAACAAGGTGCGGATTCCTTGTTCGGCAGAACAAACTTAACGTGTAAAAAAAAGAATTCATACAAGACACAAGAGAGTCATGTCCCCTTTTACTATATTGCTATAGATGCCATTGAAATAACTACAAGAAAAATGTAAAAAAATCGGGAGAACAAGATTACCCTGCAAAGTACCAAATCAATTCGCACTTCCCTCAACAACAACAAAAAAAACAAATCAATTCTCACCAAAGAAAGAGTAATGTCCCTTTATATATGATTACAGATGCCATGATCTCGAATTTCAATTTTTGAATCCACGTTATGTTGAATTCGAATATATCATTAGGTGACCTTGCCGTTTATAATTGATGTAGTCGTACATTTTGATCTTCCATCATATATGAACATTTTACTCCACCATGTGAACCTATATATTGTCGTCTACCATATGGACTAAATTTGAATCAATTTTCCTTATTTGAATACGATCGTTGTCAAGTTATACAATAATTTAAATATTATCTTGATAACAAAAAGACATGCATATAGCAGTAATCATATTTCACTATGAACTACATGTACCATACGCTCTCCAATTCAAATATTTGTATCCATTTTATGTTGAATTCAAATCATCGTACATTATTGGTCTAGGTAGCAGATGTTCGGGATAATCTAAACCCTGTTTTCATACATATAATTTTTGGCTGAATTGGGACAAGTTTTGGTATAAGCCTCTTGCAAAACCGGAGATTCTCTCAACAAGCCTCGTGGTTCCGAGAGGGAACGTGTCACCTTTGTGTGCGAAATGATATACGCTGCCTCCCCCCTGATTTTATTTACAGAAGCAACATAGAACTATATAAGTGCCCTGTTAAATTTTGGAATTATTTCAGGTTCATTTGGCCTTTTTATACATTAATTGGGTTTCTGGACTTTTAATGTGCATAATCTAAATATGAATTGCATGCACATGCTCCGGTGCACCAAAGTGGGTTGAAAAATCACATGTGTGTCCTTGGTTGAATTTCTAGGTCCCATGGAAGAAATGAGAATGAAATTCAAACATTTGGGCGTCATGACTCTGCCGAGAACATCGAGAAACTTAGATTTTAAATTCATGTAAATCCAAAACTCGGCTAGAAATCATGAAACTTGGCATGGTGTCATGTCATGGCACTAACATGTTGTGGTAAAAAAATTGGGCCGATTTGGAAGCTCGTGGTTCTAAGAGGGAACGTGCCACCTTTGAGGGCATGGAGCATTTGCAGGGCGCGAGCGGACACACGCTCTGGTGATCGGCGAGCTTGTGGTAAGTGACGTAGAGCCCACAGCCTTCGTGCGGGCACTCCACCCTCACCGACGAAAGGACGGAGTCCACTGCACTGTTCCGCACGTCGAAGCTACCGCCGCGCTCGTACTTCTGGCACTGCCGCTGGTTCCCGGGGCACTCGACGCGGCAGTCCACGCAGGCCAGGTGCCCTCCCTTGCACTGCTGAAATCAATCGAACAACACATCAATCAAGAAGCCTGCACCTTGCTCAATCAGCCAAACGGACGAGGTGTATTCGAACCTCATACACTGGAGGCGTCAAGGGGCGGAGGCACAAGGGGCAGTGGAGCACGATGAGGTCCATAGAGACCTTAGAGAGATCCATCATCGGGTCCTGTTCGGTCTGCATGATCTCGCCCTCCTCGTGCACAACCATCTCTCGACTTGGGCCGGGGTATTACAAAGCTTTACCGTCACATATTTTATACTCCCTCCGTTCCTAAATGTAAGTGTTTATAGAGATTTCACTAGGTGGACTACATACGGAGCAAAATGAATGAATCCACACTTAAAATGCATCTATATACATCTGTATGTAATTCATAATGGAATCCCTACAAACACTTATATTTAGGAACAGAGGGAGTACTACTTCAAGGTGCATTAAATCAACACATGCAAGTATCAAAAGAAGAGTCACGGCATGCATGCATGCGTTGTACTTAATGCATCGGTAAATGCAAATTATTGAAATATATCGAGTGCAGTGCTTTGATGTGTCGCGTCAACTCGTACATCAACAAGAAGTTTGATTATCCTCTCCCTCGCGGACTTAACTGCACCTGACTTTGGCTGTATGACAGGTTGGCCACACACCTGTTGGGCCCACCTGTCATACACGCAAAGGCAGGAGCGTCCCTCCCTCGCCCATGAGCGTGGTGGCTGGCAAGACTAGGAGAAGCTTTCGCTACACGCTCTCCCTCCCGCACACGATGGACATGCAGCAGTTCAATCGGTGTCAAATGGCCAGAAGTGTACTGTAGTACTCCTCCAGTGCAGTAGTACTCCATCATTGTTCGACTTCCCGAAGAGGCGAAGAGCCAAGCACAGCCCGAACGCTCGTGTGGCAGTTTCATGTGTAGAGTAGTCTAGGATAGCGTGTACTGTGCTTGTAAGCTTAAAATCGTTGGGGTCGGCTCCATGCTATGTGGCCGTCTCGAAGTTTTTAAAAAAAATTAAAATAGTCTTCTGGCCCTACCTGTCACCCTGGTGATTGTAGTTTGCACGCTCATCTGGTCAAGACAGGAATATATATTTTAATTTGTTTTTTTTTCAAAAATGGGGGACTCCCCGGCCTCTGCATCAGAGCGATGCATACGGCCACATATATTTTAATTTGTGGTGGGTAAATGTTAGAGGTTGCGGCAAATATATTGTACACTGCAGGTCTTTCAGCCAAGTTTAGAGGCAAGCATGTGGGGCCAGTGCTATGATGTGTCGCGTTAACTCATACAACGAGGAGAAGCTTGATTTTACTACACGCCTTCTCCCTCGCCCATGCGCGCGGTTGCTTGCAAACGAGGACAGGCTTTTGCTCAGTAGTACTTCCACAACAAGCTATCCGTCCCGCTCGCGGTGGACGGACATGCAGCAGTGGATTCGACACTGTAGAAGCTTTAGTAGTAACAACATTGTTCATTTTCTCGAAGAGGCGAAGAGCCAAGCGCAAACCAAACGTTGCAGTTGCGAACATTGGAGCACACATATAGCCAGGCTCTTGCATGAGGCAAAATTGCTATGTGAGCCCACTATTGTACTAGTACGTACAACTACTTGCTAGTATAGCCCTGTAAACCAGAAAGGAGTATTTGCCCTTCTAGAGATTTCAACAAGTGACTAGACTACACCGAGACGGAGTACATATGGAGCAAAATGAGTGAATCTGCACCGTAAATAAATACGTACTAGTTCTATCGTTTTCCTCTCCGAGGTGCACAATATTGAGTATACTGACTAGTCTCTTTTTGACACGCATTTACGTTTTTTGACACAGTACAGAGGCAAGTGCTCATATACACGCGCATACACTCACCCCTATGAACGCACACACGCACGGCACTATCATCTTGAAATTTATGAAGTCACCATAGGCACCTCATCGTCGACGGGTCCATAGGTGCTTGAATGCCAAGGAGGAAGAGGGTAGCGGTTCCCGAGACGTTGAACGGTCAATGATGCATCCTCAATTACATGCAGAGGGAATTAATTGGAGAAGCAGAATAGAGCCAGCACGATGTGAATGCAACAGAGTTTGGACTCTCATATAATAAAGGCGCCCCACCACTCCAATCCATCTACTCCCAAGTCTCTGCGCAACACTGCTCACTCCAATCCAAGACCAAGTGACCAGAAGCCACAAGCACCTATGGAGGCGATGGACGTGAGTGGCAGTCGACTGTGCCAAATCATCCAAGGCGCCGGCCTGTGGCCCCGCACCATGCAGCATTTCCAGACGGTGCTGGCGACCGCAGGCATCGTAGCCCTCGCCGACGCCGGCTTCGCCTCTCGCATGGACGACATGATGGTCAACTCCATCCGCAAGTTCACCGCCGTCAAGAAGCGCGTGGACGACCTTGTCGTATTGCTCCAGCCCCCGCGCCCAGGCTCCTCATTGCCTGCCACCCTCATCGGCCTACATGGTGACGAACTCTTTCAAGCCCTGGTGGCCCTGCAGGTGCCGGAGGTCGCGACGAAGAATGTGCACCTCGAGACCGCGCTCGCCGCGCAGCGCCTCGCCATGCAAGAAACCGTCGACCTGCACATCCACGTCTACGAGGAAATCGTCTACATAGGCCACTACAAGGCAAGCAAGGACAGAAAGACGTTGGCCTTCTTCCAGCGGCTGGAATCTTTGGACGCCACTGTTAAGAAGCACGTCGACCTGGCCACGAAAGCCGCTGCTACTTAGGCGCCGTTCGGTGGGTCGGTGCCCTGAGTCGAGGAGGTGGACATCGTCGATGGATGCATCACTTCTTCTTGCCTCCTGTAACCAGCACTGCATCGCCTCGTGGCCTTAATGTTTTATTAGTATAGTACTCCCTCCGTTCCCAAGTATAAGTCTTCCTAAAGATTCCAGCAAGTGACTACTACATATGGAGCAAAATGAGTGAATCTACACTCTAAACTATGTCTACATACATCTGTATGTTGTATTCCATTTGAACTAGTATCTAAAAAGGCTTATATTTATGAACGGAGGGAGTATATGGCATTTTTATTCCAGTCGTAACGTTTTCACTATGAGGTGGGGCCGCAGTTGAGCAAACCCACCCCGCCCACCGGGCGTCGGTCGAGTTTATAATTAGAAGAGAGAAACGAGGGAGGAGAGCTAGCTGTAGCACAGAGGCTGTTGTCAGATGGGACTCGTGTTTATAGAATAGGAGTACTGAGCACTCGTGCCTCTTTTTTTGAGGGAAAAATTAGTCGTATGTCTAGTACCACTAGTTGGGTGCATGCGACCTATAGCTGTCATCACTTTAGGTCTCCTTTTCGAACCGCGGCTATGCTTCACAGAACATATTTTTTCACACATTTATCCTCCTATATGTACTCCTAGGCTATTTCCATGTGCTCCCATTCGCCGACATGTGGGACATAGAGCATCTGGGTCATAGTGCATGCATGACTCGGAGCATATGCCGGGGTACTTTACATTTCAGACCTCATGAATTACATGCAAACCCCCCGTAGAAGAATAAATAAATGAATGAATTACTACATGAAACCGGAGCACGTTCATTAAATTTTGAACATAACACGTTTATAAAAAATGACCGGACCTAAACCAATCTAAGGGCCTCTTTGATTTTTCCCGCAAAAAAGGGCCTCTTTGATTCGCAGGATACTGAAAACACAGGAATGGGGAAAGTATGATGGTGATGAACCGAGACGAGGAGAACTCTAACTCAGTTAGAGGTTAGAGTTAGATTCTAACCCTGAACTAACTCTAAACCAAAGAGGTGTATGGATGGCAGGGTTAGATTGACAATAAATGCTCTATCTCAATCATTTGACTACTTTGGACCCTAGTTTTAGTCATACTAAAATAAGTCCCTTGGATCAAGCACCCTCTTGGTGTGGTCGGCTCTTCTGTGGCCTCCTCCCGCTCACAATTGACATAAACGAACCATCTATATAAATCAAGCATGCAAAACATGATAATTTTTACTTTGTCCATACAAATGAGATATCCCACTTAAACATGCAAGTCGTCAATCAAGCTTCACAAAATAAAGAAACACTTCATGAAACAAAGAATGAGCTAACTCATCACGGAAGTCATTCACGATAGGGAGGGAGCCCGGAGCCCCTCACGCACGGAGGGAGGAGCTCGCCATCGTCACTCTGGAGGAAGGCTCTGTAGAGCCCAAGCCCCGGGAACCCCTCCGACGCCGGCCCTTGCGAGTTGAGGTCGACACCGGCATGGGTAGCAGGGCCGCTTGCCGCTGACTGGGAACTTAATCTTTGGGCCTCTAGAAATAATGCAAGCCTGTAACTAAAATACCTAGAAAGGTGAACTGAATCTTTGGGCCTCTAGAAATAATGCAAGCCTAAAACTGAAATACCTAGAAAGGTGAACTAAATATTTGGGCCTCTAGAAATAATGCAAGCCTGAAACTAAAATACCTAGAAAGGTGAACTGAATCTTTGGGCCTCTAGAAATAATGCAAGCCTGAAACTGAACGGTTGTTGTGGAGAGAAAAAAGATAATCACTCCACTATATATGGACGCAGGGGCCTGAGCGCTTGCTTTACTAGGGTTGCTATCTTCATTATCTCATCCTCTCCAGATATAAACAAGACAACGGTAGCGACATTTTCTCTCTGCTCACCGCTGGTCATAGATCCGGCCGGATCCCTTCGGCCGGTGTGTGTAGAGGACTAAAAGGTGCATCGTTCACGCGGTCATCACCGTCGAGGGAGGAAACCCACAGCTGCCGGAGCGGCCCGATCCTCTGCCCGTGCCATTCTCTCCGACACAGTGCCGGCTCGGGAGGTCTTCCAACCCTTCTTCCTCCTTGCCGTATTGTCCGCAGATCCGACCTGCCGCTGCCGACATCCCGGCGACCCTCAGGTATAAGTTCTTTGAAAGCGGCCTTGCTCTATTGCCCCATCTCCCCACGTGTCTGCATGTGCATCTTTTTCTACTCCCATCAGCTCTTCCAAAGCCACCTAAATTTTTAGTATTATTAGAGGTAAAGCTACTTCATGCATTCGAATCTAGGGCTTTGTTCAAACAACAAAGAAAGGGGGAAAGTTGTAGCATGAATCTAGGAATTGATTCAAAGAGGAAATAATATGGTGAAAGTAGTAGAGACCGGATACCCAACCGGTCTCTTGGTTGAAAAGGGAAATAATGGGAAAACACAGTACAAACTGGATAAGGAACAGATCTATTATTGGTTGAAAAAAGGATAGAAAGTGGCGGCTGATGGACAAGTCAACAGAGTATGTCCAGGATTAGATTTGCTGCCATCACATAGTAAAAGGTCTCCAGGATTAGATTTGCTGCCCTCACATAGTAAAAGGTCTCAAGATTAGATTTGCTGCCCTCACATAGTAAAAGGTCTCCAAGATTAGATTTGCTGCCCTCACATAGTAAAAGGTCTCCAGGATTAGATTTGCTACCCTCACATAGTAAAAGGTCTCCAGGATTAGATTTTCTGCCCTCACATAGTACAAGGTCTCCAGGATTAGGTTTGCTGCTCTCACATAGCATGAACAAACTCGGCATCACCACTTTATGCCTCCTTGTAGGTACATTGTGCTGATGCGTCCACTGTAGCATGTCCTTATACCAACCTTTTGTTGTTGTTAATGTAAGGGAGCATGTAAAATGAAGCGATCACACTGTTACCTTAGGGACATGTCTAACCGGTGTTATTGTTAATCTAATGCCTCCAGTGATAAGATGCAATTAAACTGTGTTACAAATGGCACTCCTGCTGTTTTCCCTAGTATGATAAGTAAGTTGCTCCTTTACGCTGCTAAGTGTCCTGGTGTCCCCACGGTCCCATGCCCTTAAACCAACTCTTCAGCTGCTGTTGATTTACTGTGCCTGGTAAACAAGCAATGCCACCATTAAAGTAATCCCATATTTGAGGAATCTCATTGTTGATCGTAATGCTTCTGGTAACATGAAGCATTGCTGACGTTTTAAAATTTCTACTGTCCTTGCATGATTGCCATGAACATAATTAAGATGCTTCTTTTCATTTTGTATATGTTTCATATATTCTTATTGACCAGCAGCTGTTTACTTTCTATCATTTTGTGCAGATAGGGATATCCATTTCACCTTGTTGCTATTGTGACCTTTTGGTGAACTGCACAAAACACTTTTTTGGAATGAGTGTCCTGTGCAGTTCAACTAAAATGTCACGTCGGCAACATCTCTCAATTTTCGTGGAACTGCACAAAATGGTGATTGCAGTTTCCAAAATCTCCGTCAAGTTCTGCTGGTAATCTCGTGCAACATTTTATTAGCCTTTGCAAGATGGAGCCGTCACTGTCACCACAATGGCACTTTATTTTAGTGGAACTGCACAAAAGGATAAGAAAATTATAGTTGCACCTTACATGAGCCGGACATCCAACCTTAATGTTCCTCAATTTTAGTGCAACTACTAAAGAAGAACCTGCCAGCTCATAAGAGCAAGTACTTCTTGCTAGCTGAATGATGCAATCTTTGCTTCATTTCAGGTGAACTGCAGAAAAAGGTGCATGAATTGAATCATGGAACTCCAGGCAGACCTCATCCAAGTAGAGCTGGAGGTTTGAGTTCAAGGAGGTCGCTATTAAAGCGAAATCATGCTCTCCTGTCTCCTTGTTTGTGATGTGCAAACATGCTGTGCAAACAGGAATACACAACTACAGATGTTGTGATGGTCAAGAGTATTCGCCAAGTTCTTCGATTGTATGACATGGCTAGCCAAGATGGATTTAATCCCGGTATTCACTTTATCAAAAGGCTCTAATGGGTTGGTTCTGAATCTTGCAAGCTGGGAATCGGTGGGATGTGTAGGCATCTTTGTTGTACTTATTATTTGAATCTTATTTGTTGGTTCTGAATCTTGCAAGCTGGGAATCGGTGAGATGTGTAGGCATCTTTGTTGTACTTATTATTTGAATCTTATTTGTTGGTTCTGAATCTTGCAAGCTGGGAATCAATGAGATGTGTAGGCATCTTTGTTGTACTTATTATTTGGATCTTATTTGTTGGTTCTGAATCTTGCAAGCTGGGAATCAATGAGATGTGTAGGCATCTTTGTTATACTTATTATTTAAATCTTATTTGTTGGTTCTGAATCTTGCAAGCTGGGAAACACGTCATGATGATGCAGAGGACAACAACCATAACAGTATTATCTTTGTGAAAGTGCGACAAATGTGTTGATCGTGTGCGTCCTGAGAATAATAATTCTAATTGTTGTGCATGTTGATCCTGTGGCACTGATAGAACGAGTGAATGCATTGCTTGTTTTAAGTATAAATTTCTATTAAAGCTAATTAAATTTAAGTAAAGTGACCACTAACTCATGTTATTATAGTACCAATACAGACCCGCTCGTGAACCCGTGTGGCCGGAGTAGGTTTCTTAATGGAGGCGTTTGAATGCGTCGAGGGTGCATCTTCTCCCGGGCGTGCAGCGGATGAGGGAGGGGTAGTAACTGTTGTCGCATGTACACACTCAACTTACTGTTGAATCCAGTTCCCCAAGAGCTGAAAAACGAACTGCTGCCGCCGCCTACACACTCGTTCACTCAAAGAGACTCCAATGGCGATCCGAGGGGTGAGCCTACTAGATATGGACTTCAGCAAGGAGTTAGTTCACCGTTCAGTCCTATGGCTGCCCCAAGTTGAATGTGATGTACACCAACGATACGGACTCGGTGAAGCTCTACCTCGCCTTAGCCCTATGGCTACACCAGGTTCTGGAGCATTTGCCCGTTTCATCGGCATCGCCGACTGCACCTTCGCTACGGTGGAGAGAAGGAAGAACACGACAATTCGGCCATATGGTGTAACAAGCTTGTCGACATCCAGAAGCAATACAAGATCATCAGCAACGGGCAGGAGAAGGATTCCGTGGTTGACCCCGCTGAGACCATCATCGACCCCTGATACGCCAACATGAAAGAAGACGACCTGAACACGTGGGAGGTACCTCTGAATCTAGCCTACATAACCTACGCGGCCAAGGACGCATACGCATGCTACGACATGTACAGGCAGATCTTGGACATGAGGGCGTGTCTGCTTCCCGTAACCGACGAGTACACGGACAGCCGCAGCGTCATGATCAAGCATGCCAGGAAGGTCTAGATGTTGTACTTTATCTGTTTATAAGCACCTTTATCATCTGAGTGTTTCATGCATTAGCCTATGTGTCGTAATTATCTGTTTTGTCCGAAATATTTCTTTTAAGAACCCATTAACCTGATTGCTTTTTTAGTGGCTATTTGCTTATGTATGTAAACTAGTTCACTTGTCCGTAAAAAAAACTAGTTCACTCGGCTGCCGTGCTTTGAATCTCCTTCCTCCCAACATATTCCTCTCCTCAGGTGGACCCAGCAGGTCTCTGAATTTTCTCCCACTTTCTTTTTCGATGTAAACTGAGTTTTCTCCCAGTACTTTCCCCTAGAACCAACTCAACTGTCCCACGTCTAGCCAAAAAATAATAATACCCCATGTACTATTAACTCATCAAATTAAAATGATATTTTATTTCGTAAGTTGAAAGTTCTTACAAAATAATAATAATAATTGTTTATATATAACTTGCCAAGTTAACTCCTAGTGATTGCGTACATAAGCTTGCAAAGATTTTACTAAGGTGCAATCATGTGTTTATGTTTTTATAACATTTCTTCGTCTAGCCCTACATGATATTTTCACCCAGCCCAGCAAGTCCGCGGATTTCGAGAAAATGCAAATGGGATTTAAACGGGCTGCATAGATGCTACATCATTGTTTCACCCAACCCACCAAATGGACTAAAAAACAAATGGACTGGCTGACATGTGGGCTAGTAGGTCGAAGCCTAAGAAGGCATTGGATTTACATCCAACGGCCGGCATTCTTCTTCAATCTCTCGTCTTCTTCCCCTAGCGCTGCCGGAACCGCCTGCTCCAGCTTTCGGCGTCCAGCGGCGTTGTTTTGCGCTCCTCGGCGAAACGCTACCCCGCCGACGGCCAGTCCATCCCTCCACTCCGCACCTCCTGTTATTCTCTGCCGAGTGTAGGCCCACCCCCCACCCAAACCAGTCAAGTTTCCCACTCATCTTCGTCTGTGACTCCACTGCCGCGTCTTCCCCATCTCCGGGTCATTCCAGTCTGGGGCCTCGCCGTCGTCCACCGCCTCGGTGCGCTCGGCGTGGCGTGGTCAACATACAAGAGTCATCGGAAGAGGGCTGTACGTGGAGAGCCTGACGGCTGGGACCCACGAGATCCATGGTCGCACGCAAGGAAAGTTCCTCCTTATTACGCACTGTACATGCACTGTACGTGGGAAGGGCTTCTGTATTTCGCGAAAAAAACGTTCCCCCCGCTGACAGGTCGGACCCACCAGCTATATCTTCGCACGCAAGGAAGTGCCTCCTTATTACGCACCAAAAAATGAATACCCCCTTCTAGCTGGGACCCACCATAGTGGGTGGCTGACTTGTGGGCCTACTAAGTTGACGAGGACGGAGGGCTTTCTCAACTTAGTCAATATGAACGATTCTAGCTCCAGTGACCGTACGATGTCCATCCAACGGCCATAGTGCTTCTTCAACCTCTGGTCTTCTTGCTCCAGCCGCCCAAAGCAGCGCCTGTCGTGTCGCATGATCCTGCCTCTCGTGGCCGGCTATGATGCCGCGGAGGCCTCACCGCCCCCTACTACTCCCACCGCTGGCCCAGGGTATCCCTCTACTCACCCACACCCCCTGTTATTCTGCGGCGACGGCAGCCTCACGCCGCAGCCGAACCAGTGAACCCTCATACTCCTCTCCGCATGGGCATCCATTGTCGCGTCTTCCCCGGCTCTGCGTCGTCTCTGTCCTAGGCCTCGTCGTTGTCCACCGCCTTGGTGCTCTCTGCGCGGCGTGGTCAATGTGGTCAACGACTGACTTCCATCAGAAGAGTACTGTACGTGGAGAGGCTGACAGCTGGGTCCATGGGCACAGCCTAGTTTTTTTGTGATTTGCCATGTAAGTCGCTTTGTCAGGATTGTTGGGCTGCAAATGTTTCAAGACGAGGAGAGCTTCATTCGGCTTGCCGAGAAAATGGCCTATCAGTAATGAGAAATGGGCTGTACATTTTTAAAACACATCAAACCGGCAATTAGGTTCAAATATCTTTTTTTCATTTCGAGATTTTAAATTACATTAATTTTTATGCGTGGAGAATTTGTTGGATTTTATATTGATATACATTTATTTTTAAAATCAGTTTGAATGTGAGTCGAAATTTCGGGATTAAAAACAGTTCGGACCGCACCGAAATATGCAAAAATTCGTATAATTTTTTAACCGTGGCCACAATATGGGTTGTAATGCTAACAAAAAGAATGTGGGCTCCAAAAAAACCTTAAGAATTAGCAAATGGGTTGTAAATTATTGGAAATAATGGCAGATGGGTTGTATGCTGTTTTCCACAGATTTGAGGCTTTCCTAAAAAAAGGTTGACGCACAAGCAGTGACTGTTGGATGTCCGTCCAACGGCCGTCGTGCTTCTTCAATCTCTGATCTTCCTGCTCCAGCCGCTCAAACAAGCGCCGGCGGGACTGCCTGCTCCCTTCTCCCCGTGGCCGGCTGTGCTGCCACGCAGGCCTCACCGCCCCACCGTACTCCCATCGCTGGCCTAGCCATCCCTCTACTCACCCACACCTGCTGTTATTCTCCAATGATGGCAGATGAAGCAGTAAACCCTCATACAGTCATACTCCCCTCCGTGTGGGAAACAACTGTTGAGTCTTCCTTGCCTCCATGTCGTTCCCTTCCTAGGCCTCACCGTCGTCCACCGCCCTAGTGCTCTCGGCGCGGCCTGGTCAACGTGGTCAATGACCGACATGCATCTGAAGTGGACTGTACGTGGAGAGGCCGACAGCTGGGTCCACGGCCGCAAGCAAGGAAATTATCATGCCCAATATGCGACCCTATCCAAAAGGAACTCGAAGGTCCCACCAAGGATAGACCCGCATATTGAAATGCTTTTGCAAGGTGGATATCATTACATCAACATTACATAATAGATGGGGATACATACAAGAGGCATCCAATGCCACACGAATACAACATCATCTTACATAAGAGCACCATCCGACTACGGATGAAACACAAACAGAAACTCAAACGACATCCACCCTGCTAGCCCAGGCTGCCGACCTGGAACCTATCCCCTGATCGAAGAGGAAGCAGAAGAAGAACTCCAAACAAGAAAACATCGCTCTCGCGTCAAGATCATCGCCTAACCTGTACCTGCAACTGTTGTTGTAGTAATCTATGAGCCACGAGGACTCAGCAATCCCATTACCATGGGTATCAAGACTAGCAAAGCTTAAAGGGAAAGGAAGGGATAAAGTGGTGAGGTTGCAGCAGCGACTAAGCATATATGGTGGCTAACATACGCAAATAAGAGCGAGAAGAGAAGCAAAGGAACGGTCGTCAACTAGCAATGATCAAGATGTGATCCTAAACTCCTACTTACGTCAAACATAACCCAAAGACCGTGTTCACTTTCCGGACTCCGCCGAGAAGAGACCATCATGGCTACACACGCGGTTGATGCATTTTAATTCGGATCTATTGTCAAGTTATCTACAACCGGACATTAACAAATTCCCATCTGCCACATGACCGCGGGCATGGCTCTCGAAAGTTTATACCCTACAAGGGTGTCCCAACTTAGCCCATGATAAGCTCTCGCGATCAACGAAGGATATTCCTTCTCCCAGGAAGACCCGATCAGTCTCGGAATCCCGGTTTACAAGACATTTCGACAATGGTAAAACAAGACCAGCAAGACTGCCCAATGCGCCAACATCCCGATAGGAGCTGCACATATCTCGTTCTCAGGGCAACACCGGATGAGCAATCCGTACAACTAAAACCAGACCTCAAGTTTCCTTGAGGGGGCGCTGCAAAGGGCTCTAGTTCGGACCAACACTTAGACAAGCATTGGCCCGGGGGGCTGAATAAAGATGACCCTCGAGAGAGCGACTCCCAAGGGAAAAGTAGGTGGTGGTGAGGCAAATGGTAAAACCAAGGTTGGGGCTTGCTGGAGGAGTTTTATTCAAAGCGAACTGTCAAGGGGGTCCCATAAATCACCCGACCGCGTTAGGAACGCAAAATCCTGGAACATAACACCGGTATGACGGAAAAATAGGGCGGTAAGAGTGGAACAAAACACCAGGCATAAGGCCGAGCCTTCCACCCTTTACCAAATATATAGATGCATTAATAATATAAGAGATATTGTGATATCCCAACATAACCCTGTCCACCATGGAGCAATCTTCAACTTCACCTACAACTAACAACGCTATAAGAGGGGCTGAGCAAAGCGGTAACATAGCCAAACAACGGTTTGCTAGGAAGGGTGTCAAAGGTTAGAGGTTCATGGCAATTTGGGAGGCTTAAGGAACAAGTGATAGGAAGCGCAGCATAGCGATAGAATGAAACAACTAGCATAGCAATGATAGTAGTGAGATCCAGGGTATCGGTCATCTTGCCTGAAATCCCGCTAGAAAGAAGAACGAGTCCATGAAGAAGACGAACGGGAGTAGTCGAACGAATCCTCATAATCGCAACATTACTGGAACTAAGAAGCAACACCGGAAACAAACAAACAACATGGTAAACACACAAGCATAATCATGGCATGATGCACAATCAGGTATGATGCATGTCCGGTTTAATAAGGCATGGCATGGCAAAGTGCGACAAACAATACCACAAGTTAAGTGGAGCTCAATATGCAACGAGTTGCATATTGACAAAACACCACATTGACATATTTAGTTTAATCTCGTTTAAGCTACCAAGCAATGTTAAATGTTGTTTAAACATGGCAAGGGGTGAAGCATAATAAAACTACCTATCTAGGCAAGTTTAAATAAGGCCGGAACAACAAACAACAATTCCGGAAAATCCCCATGTGCATATTTTAGATTCGGTACTGTTCTGCCCTAAACACAATTTTAATGTTGTTAAACAGCAAAATAATGTGCATCATGTTAATCTATGCATTTTTCCACCCCATTTACATATAAAGTTTATTAAAAACCGAGCTACGGTTATTTAGTTATGAAATAAATCATTTTAACATGGCATTTGATCAAATTTAATCAAACAGCACTCTAAACATTTTAAACATGGATGAAAGTGGCATATTATTACTCTGCACAAAATTCTAAGCATTTTACATATTTAAAACATTTTAATCCGATGCACGGTTAATGAGTTATCAATGCATGAACATGAAGGACTTTTCTGTAAAACTGCAGTTCCCTGGATTATGCTAAAATCACAGATCTGAAAAAAATACTACACTGGGCCGAATCTACTGCATGTTGGGCCAGCAGAAGAAAACAAAAGAGGCGCTGCAGGGGGGGCTCACCACGGGCCAAGCCCAGGTCGATGGAAGAGATGAGGCCAGCAGGGGGCGCGCAGCCCACGCGAGCAGGGGAGGTCGCTCGGTCGATGTGGACGCAGTCAACGCGAGCGCGTTCATTGTAGCGGAAGCAGAGGCCGCATCACGAGGCTTGAGCATCAGCAGGTTCAGGAGGCCGTCGGCCACGGCGTGGAGATCCTTTGTTCGTGGCGGTCGTGCACGTACAGGCACGAGGAGGGCCTCGCCGGGTTCGTGCGGGAGAAGTGCAGGAGGCGCGCGAGGCTGGGGTGCTGCAGATGAGGACCGGCGTCGAAGATGGCTTGCGGGAGCTCCAGGGTCGAAGGAGAATGGCAGGACGCCGGTGCTTGCTGGAACCGGGCAGAGGAGGAGCGAATCCGGGGGCCGGGGTGCCAGATCCGGGCTCCAAGGGAACTTCGAACGCCGGTCGAGATAGATCAGCGCGACGACGAGCTCCTGTCCATGGCAACAGAACAGAGAGAGGATTGAGAGAGAGAATCCAGAGGAAGGAGAGGAACGAAGGGAGAAGAAGAAGGGAAGGGGCGATGGGGTCCTGGTGGTGCTGTTGCTTGTAGCCGGCGGCGACGCAAGGTGGTTGAGGAGGGCGGCTGGCGTCGGCGAGGAGCACGGCATTGAGGAGCTCCTCTCCCGTTGGGCTCGTGCGCGCGGGACGAAGCACATGAGGCGTTCGGGAAGGGCTCCAAAAGAAGCTCCTCTTCCATGGATCGGGAGGAGACAGGGGCTTCAGGAGGGCGAGGAGGATCTCCTCTCCTTGGATCGAGCAGGTGAAGAGCTGCAACACCGGTTGGGCAGGCGCACAGATCGAGGGAGGTAGGTGGTGCTGCGGGTTGGCTCGATTGAAGTGGATCGGGAAGGTGGAGGCTGGTTGGGTGGCTGAGGAAACCGAGGAGGATTTGGAATGAGCGGCGGCGGCGAGTGAGGGGATTGATGGGACAGCCGTCCGAGATTTTAGGTTAGATCGGTTTATATGGTAGTGGGATTTGGTTAGGGGCTATCTCGTCCCTCCGATCGTAATCGGGCTGTCGAGAATAAAATGCTTCGGGAGTCTAAATAAGAAAACGAAGATGTTTTATAGATGTTGGGCGATGATCCGAACCCAACGGTGATGACTGCCCGGGTCGGGTTCGGGGGAGTTTTGGACAAGCGCGAGAGGGGTCAAGAGAGGTCAACGAGGACAAGGGTCTGACAAAATGACAATGGAGGCAAAGAGAGAAAGGGCAACTGTGAACGTCTATGAGTTTTTATGAAAACATGCAAATGCAATGCGCATGATGCTATGAGATGAGATGCACGCCAAGAACAAAATGCAAAACAAAATACAAAAACCCAACCACGAAGGAAATATCATATCGCATCTCCGGAAAAGGCAAGAGTTGGAGTTACGAATATGGAAAGTTGTATCCGGGGCGTTACAACACTCCACCACTACGAGAGGATCTCGTCCCGAGATCTAGGATGGCACCGGAGGGAAAAGGAAGAGGAAGAGGAGAGGTAAAACTAAGTTGCTTATTTGACGAACGAGTGAAACCACGAACCTTGAGAGGTTGAGCAATTTAAAAGAAAGAGTACAACAGAGATGAACAAGATTGCAAACAATCCGGTAGAAAAGAGGAACAAGGAGTATTACGAGAATTTGAAGGTTGAAGGACATGGAAATAAGAGCTTCACGAACGAAAAGAATATGACCACATCGGTATAATGAGATAGCCAAGGAACAAGAATGGCAGAATTTGGACAGCACTCCGGTAGAAAAGAGAAGAAAACTTGATGAGATGAAAAGATATTGAAGAGATGATACAACACTCCGGTTAAATGGATAAGCAAGAAAAGAACACGATCCTAAAAAAATGAGGTGATGGGTGAAGAGCACAACATCACAATGCCTCCGTAACGAAAGAATAGAAGTTAGATCGTTGGGATAAAGGGACGGAGAAGAAAATGACAACTTTTGCCACAAGTGAACTTGGAAAGCATCCTTGCAAAGAAGAATCGAACGGAGTTGTTGGAAAATCAACAACGAGAAGCACAAGCTTGTTGTGGGCTTATGGAAAACATCTTGAGACTATGAGGTGACAACCGTCCACTAATGGAAACCATTGAATAGATTGAGAGCACCAAAGAGATGAAAAACTTCTTCACCGAGATGAGAAGGAGAAAATTGGATCATTGATAAGCACCACAAATAGCTACATTCCTTAGGGAAGGCTATAGGTGAGACACAACCCAATATAACTCCAACAAAAGATTGATGGATTTAAACTACCTCATTCTTGACAACATATGAATCATGAAACATGAAGGAAATTGTCAAGAGTGACATAACACCACCTCAAAAGATAAGGTAGAAAGAATTGCACTTTGGAATGCAAGATGAAGAATACTTGAGATCCTCAAAACAAAACATGTGTTGAGCACCATGTTTATTTTAGAGTATAGCTTGGCGGGTCATAACTTCGAGAGAAATCTTGAAGAACAATTGAAGAATGAAGAGAATCCTTGATGAACCACCATGTAGAGCCTCCATGAAGAACTCCGGTAATAAAAGGATGATAAAAAGGAAGAGAAGTTGAAAACACAAGGTGAATCCTTGCAATGATTAAGATGGAGCTTCGCGATGAAATACAACAGAAAACTTGGAATTCCAAAAAAAGAAATGATGAAGCATCTCGAACCGAGAAATGTGACATGATGAACAACTCTGGAAAGAAGAAACTAGATCACTTGAAAAAATGATAAGAATTACGTTATGCACATCCTTCACCAATTTAAATTGATGACAAGCAACGGATTTGGCATACTACTTATTCTCATTGAAAAATGATTACAGATAGAGATATAGCGCAAACTTGAGAAGGTATCGATGGAACCACCAGTGGGATTTGGAAACAACGAATGAATTGATATGATAACAAAGGAAGTGAAATCTCGAACGAACCACCGTAAAAATTGGAAAAGAGAGTAGCAAGGGCACAATTCACTGAGAAGAATTGGAAAACGAATGAAGATACTTGAGGGGATTTAGATACATGAGAACGAAGAGACCATGAACTGATTTGAGGTTATTTGAACGATGCACCGGTAAGGTTTGGAGAACGATAGCTACACGCTGAGAATGAAGAATTATGACATGATGGCCTTCGGAGGAAAGAAATGGAAACAACTCATGAAATGCTCCGGATGGGTGAACAGAATTCTCACAATCGAAAACAATTATGAGAGGATGGCATCAAGCTTGAACTACGCATCTTTGGAAGAACGGGTAAGGATTTAAGAGGAACTCTTCTTCGGTCTTCACATGCTGAGAATGACGAGGAGAAACACCACCAAATTGTTGAGAAACTCCGGAAGAATGGAAAGAAAGAAGTTGAGCCAACAATGAAAATGATTTGAAATCGATCTTGGAAAGGCATGTGACTGATGAAATTCATTCTTACGTCAAACTTCGAAAAGAATTTGGGAATAGCTCCGGGAAAAGTTAGAAGAGTCAGGTAAGATCCTGGGACAAGACCTGTGGGTTAGGGCCCACTCAAGAGAAACACCGTTGAAATGATTTTACAGAGAGATTGCACTGGTTGAATAAAATGACTTGAATGAGATAATAATCTCAAAATAGCTTGAACGGATTGATAATGGAGACACAATTCTTCTGAGATATCCTCGGCACTTCGGATATGAAGAGAGAGAGGTGAACGATTTGAGATGCACCGGCATGGAAAAACATTTAAAACGAGGAAAGGGATATGATCAACATCGAAAGCTTGAATTGGATCCATTGGAGAAGAAAAAAGAACGAAGGATGATGAACTTGAAACTTTTGAGCATTTTCATGGGAAATCACCGGATAAGATCATCGAAAGAAAAGAATGAAGAGACTTCCCACAAATAAAAGGATACATGATTAAGAAATCTGAGTTCTTGAAGAAAAAGGGTGGGAGGGCGGGAAAAACAAAGGCAACTTGGAATAGATGAAATAAACACCGTTGAGAAAACTTAGAATTGATCTTGCGGATGGGAAAAATGATGGGATCCACTTGAAGAGAAGCACGCCGGTTGGAAAAGAATTAACATGACAATCTCGATGATCAAAAGGATTAGTACTCCCATAGAAATATGAGAACACCGCTTGAACGGTATGGAATCAACACTTGACATTGAAGCAACTCAAATACCACAACTCAAAACAAAACAAAGGATTGGCTTGCAGAAATAAGCCGGAACAAATACATATGATAGAGATTTACCCAATCCCATATCATGCATTTGTCGAAAAGATATTCTAGGAGCTACTTGAATTCCCACCTATAAAACTCCTGAAACTTTCTGGTTATGCAATCTGGTGTTGGGGATATAGGGGAAGCAATATATCTCACCCAAACAAACAATCCCTACATCCAGCTGTATCCATCCGTCAACACATAACCCAGAAAACTCTGGAAATCGTGTACCTCAACCTTTGAAAAGCATCCGTTATACGAGCTATGACAATACTCCCGAACTCCCCAGTACTGGGTGACATTGAGGTTATCTCACCAACAACTACATAAAAGAGATTTTCGATGTCGGCAAAACTCAGGTATTCCAGAACTGCAACGATAAAATTATGATGACAACACCTCGGAGCTCAACTCCCCGGGACACTGCCACAACCCCTAAATGTTAGGAGGCACCAAGAACAATGTTCTCGTCATAAGAATATCGGAACGATCCCAAGATACCCGCGTGATCCTAAAAAAAATCGTGAAATTTGAGGAGAGGAAAGTCAAAACATCTACGTCAGGAGTCCTCACCAGAGCGACGAAGGGGGTTGAGGAGTAAAAAGAATCCTACTCTCCGATATATATAATCCTAAGACTCAAAACATTTTTCTTCTAGACTCAACAACGGCCAACAATCAAGGGGGCTCCTATGGTCGGTCGAGGCTCTGATACCAACTTATCACGCCCAATATGCGACCCTATCCAAAAGGAACTCGAAGGTCCCACCAAGGATAGACCCGCATATTGAAACGCTTTTGCAAGGTGGATATCATTACATCAACATTACATAATAGATGGGGATACATACAAGAGGCATACAATGCCATGAATACAACATCATCTTACATAAGAGCACCATCCGACTACGGATGAAACACAAACAGAAACTCAAACGACATCCACCCTGCTAGCCCAGGCTGCCGACCTGGAACCTATCCCCTGATCGAAGAGGAAGCAGAAGAAGAACTCCAAACAAGCAAACATCGTTCTCGCGTCAAGATCATCGCCTAACCTGTACCTGCAACTGTTGTTGTAGTAATCTATGAGCCACGAGGACTCAGCAATCCCATTACCATGGGTATCAAGACTAGCAAAGCTTAAAGGGAAAGGAAGGGGTAAAGTGGTGAGGTTGCAGCAGCGACTAAGCATATATGGTGGCTAACATACGCAAATAAGAGCGAGAAGAGAAGCAAAGGAACGGTCATCAACTAGCAATGATCAAGAGGTGATCCTGAACTCCTACTTACGTCAAACATAACCCAAAGACCGTGTTCACTTCCCGGACTCCGCCGAGAAGAGACCATCACGGCTACACACGCGGTTGATGCGTTTTAATTCGGATCTGGTGTCAAGTTATCTACAACCGGACATTAACAAATTCCCATCTGCCACATAACCGCGGGCACGGCTCTCGAAAGTTTATACCCTGCAGGGGTGTCCCAACTTAGCCCATGATAAGCTCTCGCGATCAACGAAGGATATTCATTCTCCCAGGAAGACCCGATCAGTCTCGGAATCCCGGTTTACAAGACATTTCGACAATGGTAAAACAAGACCAGCAAGACCGCCCGATGCGCCGACATCCCGATAGGAGCTGCACATATCTCGTTCTCAGGGCAACACCGGATGAGCAATCCGTACAACTAAAACCAGACCTCAAGTTTCCTTGAGGGGGCGCTGCAAAGGGCTCTAGTTCGGACCAACACTTAGACAAGCATTGGCCCGGGGGGAGGGGCTGAATAAAGATGACCCTCGAGAGAGCGACTCCCAAGGGAAAAGTAGGTGGTGGTGAGGCAAATGGTAAAACCAAGGTTGGGCCTTGTTGGAGGAGTTTTATTCAAAGCGAACTGTCAAGGTGAAGGAAATATGCCCTAGAGGCAATAATAAAGTTATTGTTTATTTCCTTATTTCATGATAAATGTTTATTATTCATGCTAGAATTGTATTGACCGGAAACATGATACATGTGTGAATACATAGACAAACATAGTGTCACTAGTATGCCTCTACTTGACTAGCTCGTTTACCAAAGATGGTTATGTTTCCTAGCCATGGACAAAAGAGTTGTCATTTGATTAACGGGATCACATCATTAGGAGAATGATGTGATTGACATGACCCATTCCGTTAGCCTAGCATTTGATCATTTAGTATATTGCTATTGCTTTCTTCATGACTTATACATGTTGATGTAACTATGAGAATTATGCAACTCCCGTTTACCAGAGGAACACTTTGGGTACTACCAAACGTCACAACGTAACTGGGTGATTATAAAGGAGTACTACAGGTGTCTCCGAAGGTACATGTTGAGTTGGCGTATTTCGAGATTAGGTTTTGTCACTCCGATCGTCGGAGAGGTATCTCTGGGCCCTCTCGGTAATGCACATCATTATAAGCCTTGCAAGCAATGTGACCAAATGAGTTAGTTACGGAATGGTGCATTACATAACGAGTAAAGAGACTTGCTGGTAACGAGATTGAACTAGGTATTGGATACCGACGACCGAATCTCGGGCAAGTAACATACCGATGACAAAGGGAACAACGTATGTTGTTATGCAGTTTGACCGATAAAGATCTTCGTAGAATATGTAGGAACCAATATGGGCATCCAGGTTCCGCTATTGGTTATTGACCGAGAATAGTTCTAGGTCATGTCTACATAGTTCTCAAACCCGTAGGGTCCGCACGCTTAACGTTACGATGACAGTTTTATTATGAGTTTATAAGTTTTGATGTACCGAAGTTTGTTCGGAGTCCCGGATGTGATCACGGACATGACGAGGAGTCTCGAAATGGTCAAGACATAAAGATTGATATATTGGACGACTATATTCGGACACCGGAAGTGTTCCGGGTGATTTCGGAGAAAACCGGAGTGTCGGGGGGGGGGGGTTACCGGAAACCCCCGGGAGAGTATTGTGCCTTATGGGCCTTAGGGGAAAGGAGAGAGGGGCGGCCAGCATGGGCCGTGCGCCCCCTCCCCCCTCGGGTCCGAATTGGACTAGGAGGGGGGGCGGCGCCTGTCGTGGTTCTAAGTCTGACCGTAGAGTGGGGGGTAGGTATGGAGAGGCAAGGTCCTAGCTATGGAGAGGTTGTAAACACAAGAGATGTACGAGTTCAGGCCCTTCTCGGAGGAAGTAAAAGCCCTACGTCTCGGAGCCCGGAGGCGGTCGAGTGGATTATGTGTATATGGATTACAAGATGTCGAACCCTTCTGCCTGTGGAGGGGGGTGGCTTATATAGAGTGCGCCAGGACCCCAGCCAGCCCACGTAATGAAGGGGTTAAGGTGTATTAAGTCCGGGGCGTTACAGGTAACGCCCCACATAAAGTGTCTTTACTATCATAAAGTCTACTTAATTACAGGCCGTTGCAGTGCAGAGTGCCTCTTGACCTTCTGGTGGTCGAGTGAGTCTTCGTGGTCGAGTCCTTCAAGTCAGTCGAGTGAGTCTCTCGTAGGTCGACTGGAAGGTGACCTCTTCTAAGGGTGTCCTTGGGCAGGGTACTTAGATCAGGTCTGTGACCCTACCCTAGGTACGTGACTCCATCATTAGCCCCCGAATGGATTGAGGCTTGAGTGATGAAGGACTTGATGTTGTTTCCGATTAGGTTTCGCATACTGGTCGTGCGTTGTTTTTGAACCAAAAAATTCTCTCTGTTGATAGTGAACAACCTTTCTTCAGTCGACTCGATCCATTCTTTTTCTTCGTCGAGTGATCTTTTGGACCTCGCTGATTTCCGAGCAACGGATCGCAGGAAATCCCGCGTCTGGCAGACTGATCTGCCGTTCGCGGATTCCGCGGGATACGGAATTTGGGGGAGCGCGCGAAGCGGAGCGGACCGCGGCGCTCGGATGGGACGGGGCGTAGACGCTTCGATCCCCGCACCGCTTTTTCTGCCACGTATCACGCTTGCGCAACTGTTACAGGATATGATTAGATCGACCGGGCCCACCTGTCATCCACTCGGAAGGGATCCTATAAATGCGCCCGGCGAGGGTTTTTTGAACAGTGCCTCAGCATTCTCTCTCTCTGCTCCCTTCCTCTCTGCCCAACGCGCTCGCTCTCGCCTCCACGCAACTTCCCCTCACGCGCCTCGCCGGTAGCCATGGTCAAGGAGAAGACGGCGGGTCTTCGTCTAGATCTCGCCTGCCGAAAGGCTGGGTCCAGGGAGATTGGATCCAGTCGACCATCACGGAGAAGGATCTCCTCGACATGGCCAATGAGGGCCTGATCCCTCATGGAGCTGCGAGGCTTCCGGGGAAAGAGTGGCAGCCCCAGCCGGAAGAGGGTGAGTGCGTGCTTCTGGCTACCCATGTCGACCGCGGATTCTCTTTGCCGCCGAGCATTTTCTTCCGTGATTTCTTGAACTTTTTTGGAGCGCAACTCCACCACTTTACCCCGAACTCTATCGCCTATCTTGTCGCGTTTGTGTCCATGTGTGAGAGTTTCCTGGGCTGTCGACCGCATTGGGGCTTGTTCAAGCACATATTCACGTGTCGCTCTCAAACCGTGAAGAAGGCGAGCCCAGGCGACGAAAGAACCCGAGTTGTCCAAATGTGTGGGGGTCTGGGGATCCAGGTGAGGAACAAGAGCACCTTCCCAGCCATGACATTCCCCGAGTCAGTCAGAGGCTGGCAGTCGACCTGGTTCTACTGCCAGGATCAGTCGACGCCGGGGCAGTCGAGTGGACTCCCTCAATTTACCATGGACCGAGTGAACAAGCCCTCCTCTCTGAAGTTGATTCCGGAGGAGAAAGCTGACGTGAAGATGCTGATGGAGCGCGTAGTTCAGTTAGTTCGGGAGGGAGTGACGGGTATGGATCTCCTGGAGGTTTTCCTTAGGCGTCGAATCCAGCCTCTTCAGTTCCGGAGCCATTGCATGTGGTTGTACTGCGGGACTGAGGATGTGACTCGGGTCAATCCAGAAACAGTCGACGATACCACTCTGGAAAGGTGGATGGCCGTTGTTACTCGGAACAAAGATAACCTTCGCGGAGCCAGAAGGATTCCTCCACTCGACTGCCACAGTGATCCAAACAAGGTATGTCTGCTCCGCTTCCCATTGTATTCTTGTCACATTTATTTTTTTTTCTCTGCCGATCGGTCGACTGATCTTTGTCTTGATGTCTATCAGGCCCTTACTGAGCTGTACTCGATGCCCAATGGAGCATAGGTTCCGACCGAGGAGGGAGAAGCGAGCGGGGGCGAGAGCCAGGAGGAGGAGTGGGACTCGGACGCCGCTGAGGCTGATGATGATGATGACGATGATGATGATGACGATGAGGACGAAGAAGAGGAGGAGGAGGAGGAGGTCGCACCACCGCGCTCGGAAAGGCGGTCAAAACTTGTTCATGACCCTGCGACCGAACGCGGCGAGGGGGTTGCGACTGTTACACAGTCGACCAAGCGCCCTCGGACCACCTCTCCGGCGCCGACTGAAAAGGCACCGAAGCAGCCTAGGGCGGCCCCGTCGAAGCCGACCAAGCACCTGCCGAAGATGAAGGTGTCTATCCCCACCATATCAGGGTAATCATGTTGCTTAAGTCTTCTTGTTTTGTGTGAACTTTATCTCTGGTTGGCGCTGGAGTTAGTCGACTGACTCTTTGGAGTTGCAGTGCTGCTACTTCTAGGACCTCGGCCCGGGCTGACGACCATGAGATGGAGGACGCAGCAACCTCAAAACCTGGTACTATACTCTTAACACCGTCTTTAGTCGACTGACTCATGATCTAATCCTGATTCTTTTCTGTAGCTCCATCCAATGTTGTTATCACTCTCCCTGATGATGATGAAGATGAAGAACCGCTGAAGTACAGAAGGAGTAGGAAAGCGTCTGCCAGCAAGGTGACCCAGGATGTGACGGTGCCTGAGACTCTGGTCGCGGAGGAGGAGAACACCACTCGACACACCGTGTCCTTCGCAGATCCACAGACGAGTGCTCCACAGCCCTCCCTCTTCACGACGCACCACGTCCTAGAGGACCAAGCTGGCGCAGCGAAGGAGGCGATACGCCAGGCAGGGATCATGATGGAGCAGTTGAAGACCATCCGGGATGCGAGCCAGGCAGCTTACGACGCCAGTTCCGCCCTCCAAAGCAATGTTCAGGTCAGTCGACCACCGTTTGTTCTGTTAGGATATGCTATCAAAAACTTTTCTTTCCAGAATTTATAGTAGTCACCCACTGGGTGTGTCGAGTTAAACTCCGTGTTAGCGGGGGCACGCTGAGTGCACCCGCTGGGTGTAGTCCCCAAGGCTAAGGTCGACTGCTGGCAGTCGGCCTTAGGCTTTATAATTTCAGTCTTTCCGTCATTCGACCATGGCGACTGGATTTCGCAAAACCGGTCGACTGGTCGACTCTGTCTCCAAGGCTAAGGTCGACTGCTGGCAGTCGGTCTTAGGCTTCATAAGTTCAGTCTTAAACTCCGTGTTAGCGGGGGCATGCTGAGTGCACCCGCTGGGTGTAGTCCCCAAGGCTAAGGTCGACTGCTGGCAGTCGGCCTTAGGCTTTATAATTTCAGTCTTTCTGTCATTCGACTATGGCGAATGGATTTCGCAAACCGGTGGGGGCACGCTGAGTGCACCCACTGGGTGTAGTCCCCGAGACTGTGGTCGACTGCTTGCAGTCGATTACAGTCTTAAAGAATACATCTCTTTTTTTTTGAGGTCGACTGGTCGACTCTATCTTCAATAGGATTAGTGGGGGCACGCTGAGTGCACCCACTGGGTGTAGTCCCCGAGACTACGGTCGAATGCTTGTATTCGGCTGTAGTCTTAGAAACGCGTGATTTTTCCTTTTTCACTCGGAAGTGAATTATATTTGACATTTAGTCGATTGGTTCTTCGCAGAACTCCTGTGATCTTGTGGCTCGCTACTCTGAGCTGGAAAACAAGCACATTCAGCTCGAGCTGAAATTGAAGCTGGTTCAGGAGAATCTGACGAAGGCAAAGGAGGAGACCGAAGGTATGTTTGGTGAGACCTTGACGACTGCTTTTTCCCTTCATTTGTTTCAAAATCTGATCTTGCTGTAACTTGCAGGTAAGGTGAGGGAGGCCCAACGGAAGAAAGACCTTGAACTAGCTGAGAAGATCAAGCTTGTTGACGAGAAGTTAGCTTCAGTCGCCAAGCTTGAGCAAGAAAATACCAATCTGAAAGCTGCTCTTGGGAAGGAAAAAGATCTGGAGGTCTTCCTGAATGGTCTTGCCAAGAAGCTGTTTCTTATGCTTGAAGGTAAATCTCTATGCTCGGCGATCATTTCCAACCGTGGTTTTTCCATTCGACCATTGCCTTGACTCGGTGATCGTCCTTGCAGAATTTTGTCAAAACTTTGAAGAAGAAACTAGCCGGCTGGAACCAAACCTTGACCCCGTCAATTCTCCAATGAACGACGAAGTTGCCATGAATGTTTTCCGACTGGAGTCCCATGTTGCAGCTGTCGTGGACTATCTTGCAAGGCTGAAGGTCGCCACATCTCGCATCGACTCGACGCTCTGGCCCGGGGAGACACTTCAGAACGACCTCGAGTCGCTGATGTCTCGCTTGAACACGATCCCTGGTCGAGTGCAGGAGTGGAAAAAGTCCTCGGCTCGGTGTGGTGCAGATGTTGCTCTGTGTCTGGCCCGAGTCCACTGCAAAGATGCACGAGAAGACAAGCTGGCGGCCCTCCGGGTGGCCAACACCAAGAAACACGACTTCAGGTCCTTTATGGAAACTTTCCTTGCGGCTGCCACTCGGATCGCAGATGGAATTGATCTTGATGAGTTTGTTGCGCCTTCCAGCCCTCCACAGGAGGGGTAAAAAACTTCTTCTAAGCTCGACGCTTTAAATTTGCCTCGGTATGCCGAGTGGAGTTGTAACCGATAAACCTTAACGGGCTTAGCGCCTGAGCACTTTCGGTTCCTTTAGGTATCGATCCGAACTTGAATTTGGTGTTTGAATATGATTGCTTTTGGCTCGAAATGTCTTTTGCAGGTTCAAAGTAGGGCGCTTACTGCAATCAACTTATTCCTTAGTCCACTTAGGTGAGCGCTGGGCTGCAGCTAAGCCTCCCGAGTGAGAGGTTTGCTCTTCACTCGGTAGGATTTCTATATCTTAGGCGAGCACTGGGCTGCAGCTAAGCCCCCAAGTGAGAAGTTTGTTCTTCACTCGGCAGGATTTTGATAACTTAGGCGAGCACTGGGCTGCAGCTAAGCCTCCGAGTGAGAGGTTTGCTCTTCACTCGGTAGGATTTTTATATCTTAGGCGAGCACTGGGCTGCAGCTAAGCCCCCGAGTGAGAGGTTTGCTCGTCACTCGGTAGGATTTTGAAAACTTAGGCGAGCACTGGGCTGCAGCTAAGCCCCCGAGTGAGAGGTTTGCTCTTCACTCAGTAGGATTTTGATAACTTAGGTGAGCACTGGGCTGCAGCTAAGCCTCCGAGTGAGA
>NC_041383.1:250140147-250147795 GCF_002162155.2 Triticum dicoccoides | reverse complement strand
TGGCTTACCACTCGGTAGGATTTTTATAACTTAGGCGAGTACTTGGACTGCAGCTAAGCCTCCGAGTGGAAGTCTGGCTTACCACTCGGTAGGATTTTTATAACTTAGGCGAGTACTTGGACTGCAGCTAAGCCTCCGAGTGGAAGTCTGGCTTACCACTCGGTAGGGTTTTTATAATTTAGGCGAGTACTTGGACTGCAGCTAAGCCTCCGAGTGGAAGTCTAGCTTACCACTCGGTAGGATTTTTATAACTTAGGCGAGTACTTGGACTGCAGCTAAGCCTCCGAGTGGAAGTCTGGCTTACCACTCGGTAGGATTTTTATAACTTAGGCGAGTACTTGGACTGCAGCTAAGCCTCCGAGTGGAAGTCTGGCTTACCACTCGGTAGGATTTTTATAACTTAGGCGAGTACTTGGACTGCAGCTAAGCCTCCGAGTGGAAGTCTGGCTTACCACTCGGTAGGATTTTCTTTTAATCTTAGGCGAAACGGATTCGCAGCTAAGCCTCCGAGTGGGAGTCTGGCTTACCACTCGGTAGGATTTTCATTTAATCTTAGGCGAAATGGATTCGCAACTAAGCCTCCGAGTGGGAGTCCGGCTCACCACTCGGTAGGATTTTTACAAACTTAGGCGAAACGGATTCGCGGCTAAGTCACCCACTGGGGGGAAATTTTATTGGACAAAATAAAAAGTGACAAAAATTATGGAGGAACTATGACACTATTATTTTGAGGTCCATGAACTACAAAAGTACTTTATTGCAACTCATCCGAGTGATTAAACTTAAGTATAAAATGGGCGGAGTAGTTCCGCGTTCCAAGCTCGGGGCTCGTCGATATTATGTTCGACGTTGTAAAGACGGTACGCCCCATTGTGGAGAACTTTGGTGACGATGAAGGGTCCTTCCCAAGAAGGAGCAAGCTTGTGTTGTTTCTTCTGATCCACTCGGAGAACTAAATCTCCTTCCTGGAAGGCTCGACCCCTCACATTTCTGGCGTGGAAACGACGCAAATCTTGTTGGTAGATGGTCGACCGGATCAGAGCCATCTCCCTTTCTTCCTCTAAAAGGTCGACTGCGTCCTGCCGCGCTTGTTTAGCTTCTGCTTCGTTGTAGATTTCAACTCGAGGAGCATTGTGGAGCAGATCACTCGGCAAGACTGCTTCAACTCCGTAGACCAAGAAGAATGGAGTTCTTCCGGTCGACCGATTAGGTGTGGTCCACAGTCCCCAAAGCACCGAGGGAAGTTCGTCGACCCAAGCTCCAGCTGCATGCTTGAGATTACGCATCAGTCGGGGTTTCAATCCCTTGAGAATCAGGCCATTGGCTCGCTCTGCTTGTCCATTCGACTGCGGATGGGCGACTGAAGCATAGTCGACTCGTGTTCCTTGAGAGTTGCAGAAATCCCTGAATTCCTCCGAGTCGAAGTTCGACCCATTATCCGTAATGATGCTGTGTGGGACTCCATATCTGAATATCAGTTCCCTGATGAAGCTAACAGCAGCACCGGCGTCAAGGTTCTTGATTGGTTTAGCCTCAATCCACTTGGTGAACTTGTCGACTGCTACCAGTACATGCGTGAAGCCACTTCGACCTGTTCTCAAAGGACCGACCATGTCCAACCCCCATACTGCGAAAGGCCAGACGAGTGGAATGGTCTTCAGAGCTGATGCAGGTTTGTGTGACATATTCGAGTAGAACTGACATCCTTCGCACTTATCCACTATTTCCTTTGCCATCTCATTCGCCTTTGGCCAGTAAAATCCGGCTCGGTATGCTTTGGCCACGATGGTCCGAGAGGACGCATGATGACCACAGGTCCCCGAGTGGATATCATTAAGGATGATTCGACCTTCTTCTGGTGTTATGCACTTCTGACCAACTCCAGTCGCGCTTTCTCTGTATAACTGCCCTTTGATTACGGTAAAAGCTTTAGATCGATGGACGATCTGTCGAGCCTCTTCCTCATCCTCCGGGAGCTCCTTTCTCAGGATATACGCGATATATGGAACTGTCCAGTCGGGAATGACCACCAAGACCTCCATGATCAAGTCGACCACTGCTGGGACTTCAACCTCAGTCGGATCTGTGGCACTCTTGGGCTGTGGAGCTTCTTCGGTGAAAGGATCTTCTTTGACTGACGGAGTGTGTATATGCTCCAAGAACACACCACTCGGAATGGCTTCTCTCTTGGAACCTATCTTTGCTAGATCATCAGCTGCTTGATTTTTCAGTCGGGGTATATGATGGAGCTCCAACCCCTCGAACTTCTTTTCCAGCTTCCTCACTGCACTGCAGTATCCAATCATGGCTGGGCTTCTCACGTCCCACTCCTTCATCACTTGGTTGACCACTAAATCTGAGTCGCCATAGACCATCAGGCGACGGACGCCGAGTGAAATGGCCATGCGCAATCCGTACAAGAGGGCCTCATACTCTGCCTCATTGTTGGAGGAATCGAAGTGAATCTGGAGCACATATCTAAGCTTATCTCCTCTGGGGGAAACCAAGACAACCCCAGCACCGGAACCATTCAACATCTTAGAGCCATCAAAGAACATGGTCCAATGCTCCGAGTGAACTTCAGTCGGCTGCTGCTGTTCAATCCACTCGGCGAGGAAATCTGCTATGGCCTGGGACTTAATGGCTTTCTTTGCCTCAAACTTGATATCAAGGGGAAGAAGTTCAATCGCCCATTTCGCCACTCGACCAGTTGCATCTCTGTTGTGCAAAATCTCTGATAGTGGAGCGTCGCTGACGACTGTGATGGAATGATCAGAGAAATAATGAGCAACCTTCTTTGTGGTCATGTATATTCCATACACAAGCTTCTGATAATGAGGATATCTCTGCTTGGATGGAGTCAAGACTTCAGACAAATAATACACTGGGCGCTGAACTTTGAGAGCTTTTCCTTCTTCTTCCCGCTCGACCGTAAGCACAGTACTGACGACTTGTCCTGTGGCTGCGATATAAAGCAACAGAGGCTCTTTGCTGATTGGGGCAGCAAGCACCGGCTGGGTGGAGAGCAGAGCTTTTAGCTCGGCAAACGCTGCATCAGCTTCTGGAGTCCACTCGAACTTGTCTGCCTTCTTCATCAGTCGGTAAAGAGGCAATGCCTTTTCACCGAGTCGTGAGATGAACCGACTTAATGCGGCCAAGCATCCAGTAAGCTTCTGGACATCGTGCACTCGCACAGGGCGTTTCATTCGGAGAATAGTGCCGATCTTCTCTGGATTAGTGTCGATCCCTCGCTCGGAAACGAGAAAACCGAGTAACTTGCCACCAGGAACTCCGAATGTGCACTTTGATGGATTGAGCTTGATATCATACCTTCTGAGGTTGGCAAATGTTTCGGCGAGGTCAGCGAGCAGGTCGGAACCTTTTCATGACTTGACGACGATATCATCCATATACGCTTCCACATTCCGACTGATTTGAGTGAGTAGACACTTCTGAATCATTCGCATAAATGTGGCTCCGGCATTCTTGAGGCCGAATGGCATGGTGATATAGCAGAAGCACCCGAATGGAGTGATGAAAGCTGTTTTTACCTCGTCGGGTCCGTACAGACGGATCTGGTGGTACCCGGAGTAGGCGTCTAGAAAAGACAGTCTCTCGCATCCCGCGGTCGAGTCAACAATTTGATCTATGCGAGGGAGAGGAAAATGATCTTTCGGGCAGGCCCGGTTGATGTCCTTGAAATCAATGCACATTCGGAGCGATTTGTCCTTCTTAGGAACCATGACGACATTAGTGAGCCACTCGGAGTGGTATATCTCTCGGATAAATCATGCCGCCAACAGTCGAGCCACTTCCTCACCAATGGCTTTTCTCTTCTGGACGGCGGACCGTCGAAGATGCTCTTTGACTGGTTTTGCAGATGAGTCGACTCTTAGGCGATGCTCAGCCAGTCCCCTGGGAACACCTGGCATGTCAGCGGGCTTCCATGCAAAAATGTCCCAGTTCTCACGGAGGAACTGGATGAGCGCTTCTTCCTATTTCGGGTCGAGTGTTGTGGAGATGTGGGTCGGAGCTGCATCGGGGTCGGTCGGGTGAATGTGAACAGGCTTCGTCTCACCGGACGACTGAAATGCAGATTCTGTGGCGGGTTTCTTGGATCGCAGCAAGTCACTCGGATCTGCGTTTTGCTTGTATTCTTCGAACTCGACCGCTGTCACCTGGGAATCAGCAATCTTTGAGCCCTTCTGAAAGCACTCTTCTGCCTTTTTCCGATCACCGGTGACAGTGATCACTCCTTTGGGGCCGGGCATCTTCAATTTGAGGTACACGTAACATGGTCGAGCCATGAACCGTGCATAAGCTGGTCTCCCCAAAATGGCATGATAAGCACTCTGAAAATCCACGACCTCAAACGTCAACTTCTCTTTGCGAAAATGTTTCGAATCACCAAACACCACGTCCAGAGCTATTTGGCCGAGTGACTCGGCTTTCTTCCCTGGTATAACTCCATGAAAGCTCATGTTACTGGTGCTCAGTCGGGACATCGGAATGCCCATTCCTTTCAGTGTGTCTGCATACAACAAATTCAGCCCACTACCACCGTCCATCAGCACTTTTGTCAGTCGAGTGCCTTCGACAACTGGATCGACCACCAAAGCTTGCCTCCCAGGGGTGGCAATATGAGTCGGGTGATCAGATTGGTCGAATGTGATGGGTGTTTGGGACCATCTCAGATAATTTGCTTTTGCTGGGGCAACCATGTTCACCTCACGGTTAATAACTTTCAATCGACTCTTGCTTTCCACATCTGCAAAGATCATCAGAGTGGAGTTGATATGCGGATATCCTTTCTCACTGTCCTCCTTGTCTTCGGCCTTGTCCGACTCCTTCTCCTTGTCTTTAGACTGTTTTCCTTGAAACTGCTGGATCAGGAGCCGACATTGGCGAGTGGTATGCTTCGGGTAGATGATATTCCCCTCTTCGTCTTTCTTCGTGTGGATGTGACACGGCATATCCATCACGTCGTTCCCTTCTTTATCCTTTACCTTCTTAGGGTTCCAGGATCCTTTTGGTTTCCCTTTAAACTTTCCCTGAGTCACGACCAGAGCCTCTCCAGGAGCTGCCGGTTCAGCCTTCCGCTTCTGTTTCCGACTGGTGTTTCCCTTTTCCGACTGACTCGGCTTGTGCTTGCCGCTTCGGAGTCGGTCTTGTTCTTTGCTGTTGGCGTACTTGGTAGCAATCTCCATCATTCGACTCAAGGTCATGTCACCGGTTCGACCAAATTTCAAACTCAATTCTCTGTTCTTGACACCATCCTTAAAGGCGCAGACTGCCTGATGATCAGACACATTCTCCACAGTATGGTGCAAAGTGATCCATCTCTGAATATACTCCCTGAGAGTCTCATTGGTCTTCTGTACGCAGACTTGCAGCTCCGTCAATCCAGTCGGTCGCTTGCAAGTTCCTTCAAACGTTCTAACGAACACTCGGGACAGATCTTCCCAAGTGTAAATGCTGCTAGGAGGTAATTGAGTCAACCATGCCCTGGCAGAACCTTCCAGCATGAGGGGCAAATGCTTCATGGACACCTCGTCATTCCCACCACCAATCTGAACCGCCACTCGGTAGTCCTCAAGCCAAGTTTCAGGCTTAGACTCACCAGTAAACTTGCTGACTCCTATTGCCAACCTGAAATTGGGAGGGATCACTGCGGCTCTGATAGCTCTGCTGAAACATTCAGGACCAGAAACATGCACTCGACTGCTTGTGGGCGCATCTCTGTCGAGTCCACCTCGATGGGCTCTGTTCCGGTCGACCAAGCCTTGCACGATAGTGGATCGCGCGTTGAAGCCCGGTTCTCTGGGGTCGACTGGAACTCTTCGCCCCGCACTGAGCTGACGTCTATCATCTTGCTGCCGAGGAGCGTAAGACCCACCCCTCGGAGGGGAATTGGGCACTCGACGCCCATCATCTCGGTCGTGTCGGTCTCCATATTGGTCTCGCCGATTCTCCCGCCCTTCACGCCGCGGAGGCGATCTGGGGCTGTGAGCCGACTGAACCGTATTCGCAGCGACGCATCGACTGTGAATTCTGTTGCGCGACTGCGACACGGCCGAATTCTGATCGCCTGCTGCCCGGAGCAGATCCCTGATTTGCATCAAGCCTCTGCCAGCTTCCGACTAAGAAGGCTGGATGGACTCTGCAATACGGGTCACAGCTGCTAAATTCTGGACTGGAGTTCGATATACCTGAGTCGGCGGAAAGAGTTGACGTCGACTGGTGTCGGGAACTCGTTGCCGCGCGCGCTCGTCGAGTGCTCGCTGAAGATTCTCCAGTCGAGTGCGTTCGGCCAAATTGGCTAAACGTGCCTCCTCCAAGGCGCGAGCCTCGGGGGTTTCTCCTGCGATGGGAGTACGCAGGACATCCACGTTCCTGCGGCGAAGTTCCTCTCTTTGTAGAGAGTCGAGTGGTTCGGGCTGGTACTCTTCGTGGTCTCGTGCGGGGTCGCCTCCGTCGCCTGCCCCACCATCACGGGCGAAGCCAGGGGGACTGCGGGGCTCGTCGACCATCAGGATTTCCGCCACTGGATCACTGCTATCGCACTCGGATGCAGTCTCTATGGAGCCAGTCGACAGATCGAACAGGCCGTAGAGAGATTCGTCGGGCTCGATTGCCGCAACTTGGGTGGTGGCCGTCTGGCGAGCCACCGCGTGCCTCACCCACCGCTGAAGCCTCGACCGGCCCGAGCGCTTGCGCTGGCGGGAGACCGGGAGGGTGGTCGATGGGGGAGTCGACCGATACGGAGTCGACGGTTGCCGCAGCAGAACGCCGTGGACACATGCGCGAAAATGCGTCGCACCGCAGACGGGGAGCGCATCGACGTCGAGTGGAGCCTCCTGGAGCCAGGCGGAGTCGTCGGTGACGAAGGTGAGAGCACCGAGACGGATCTCTCGACCCTCAACCAAAACTCCAGCAGCCACCATGATGGAAGTACTCGGAAGAATCGCAACTTCTCCACAAAATCGCTAAAACACCTGCCCCACGGTGGGCGCCAACTGTCGTGGTTCTAAGTCTGACAGTAGAGTGGGGGGGTAGGTATGGAGAGGCAAGGTCCTAGCTATGGAGAGGTTGTAAACACAAGAGATGTACGAGTTCAGGCCCTTCTCGGAGGAAGTAAAAGCCCTACGCCTCGGAGCCCGGAGGCCCTCGAGTGGATTATGTGTATATGGATTACAAGATGCCGAACCCTTCTGCCTGTGGAGGGGGGTGGCTTATATAGAGTGCGCCAGGACCCCAGCCAGCCCACGTAATGAAGGGGTTAAGGTGTATTAAGTCCGGGGTGTTACAGGTAACGCCCCACATAAAGTGTCTTTACTATCATAAAGTCTACTTAATTACAGGTCGTTGCAGTGCAGAGTGCCTCTTGACCTTCTGGTGGTCGAGTGAGTCTTCGTGGTCGAGTCCTTCAAGTCAGTCGAGTGAGTCTCTCGTAGGTCGACTGGAAGGTGACCTCTTCTAAGGGTGTCCTTGGGCAGGGTACTTAGATCAGGTCTGTGACCCTACCCTAGGTACGTGACTCCATCAGCACCCCCCCTTTCCTTCCCCCTCTCCCCCTTCCTTCCCCCTCCTAGTAGGAGTAGGAAAGGAGGAGTCCTACTCCTACTAGGAGGAGGATTCCTCCTCCTTT
>NC_041383.1:250133288-250139820 GCF_002162155.2 Triticum dicoccoides | reverse complement strand
GGGGGGGGGGCACCCCATAGACACACAAGTTGATCTACGGATCGTTCCTTAGCCGTGTGCGGTGCCCCCCTCCACCATATTCCACCTCGGTCATATCGTCGCGGAGTTTAGGCGAAGCCCTGCGCTGGTAGAACATCATCATCATCACCACGCCGTCGTGCTGACGGAACTCATCTCCGGAGCTTCGCTGGATCGGAGGCCGGAGATCGTCATCAAGCTGAACATGTGCTGAACTCGGAGGCCCCGTACGTTCGGTGCTTGGATCGGTCGGATCGTAAAGACGTACGACTACATCAACTACGTTGTGCTAAACGCTTCCGCTTACGGTCTACGAGGGTACGTGGACAGACACTCTCCCCTCTCGTTGCTATGCCATCACCATGATCTTGCGTGTGCGTAGGAATTTTTTTGAAATTACTACGTTCCCCAATAGTGGTATCAGAGCCTAGGTTTTATGGTTTGATGTTATATGCACGAGTAGAACACAAGTGAGTTGTGGGCGATATAAGTCATACTGCTTACCAGCATGTCATACTTTGGTTCGGCGGTATTGTTGGATGAAGCGGCCCAGACCGACATTACGCGTACGCTTATGCGAGACTGGTTTTACCGCCGTGCTTTGCACACAGGTGACTAGCGGGTGTCAGTTTCTCCAACTTCAGTTGAACCGAGTGTGGCTACGCCCAGTCCTTGCGAAGGTTAAAACAGCATCAACTTGACAAACTATCATTGTGGTTTTGATGCGTAGGTGACATTGGTTCTTGCTTAAGCCCGTAGCAGCCACGTAAAACTTGCAACAACAAAATAGAGGACGTCTAACTTGTTTTTGCAGGGCATGTTGTGATGTGATATGGCCAAGACGTGATGCTATATTTTATTGTATGAGATGATCATGTTTTGTAACCGAAGTTATCGTCAACTGGCAGGAGCCATATGGTTGTCGCTTTATTGTATGAAATGCAAACGCCCTGTAATTGCTTTACTTTATCACTAAGTAGTAGCGATAGTTGTAGAAGCAATAGATGGCGTAACGACAACGATGCTACGATGGAGATCAAGGTGTCGCGCCGGTGACGATGGTGATCACGACGGTGCTTCGGAGATGGAGATCACAAGCACAAGATGATGATGGCCATATCATATCACTTATATTGATTGCATGTGATGTTTATCCTTTATGCATCTTATCTTGCTTTGATTGACGGTAGCATTTTAAGATGATCTCTCACTAAACATTATCAAGAAGTGTGCTCCCTGAGTATGCACCGTTACCAAAGTTCGTCGTGCCCAGACACCACGTGATGATCGGGTGTGATAAGCTCTACGTCCATCTACAACGGGTGCAAGCCAATTTTGCACACGTGGAATACTCAGGTTAAACTTGACGAGCCCAGCATATGCAGATATGGCCTCGGAACACGGAGACCGAAAGGTCAAGCGTGAATCATATAGTAGATATGATCAACATAGTGATGTTCACCATTGAAAACTACTCCATCTCACGTGATGATCGGTTATGGTTTAGTTGATTTGGATCACGTAATCACTTAGATGACTAGAGAGATGTCTGTCTAAGTGGGAGTTCTTAAGTAATATGATTAATTGAACTTAAATTTATCATGAACTTAGTACCTGATAGTATTTTGCTTGTCTATGTTTGTTTGTAGATAGATGGCTCGTATTGTTGTTCCGTTGAATTTTAATGCGTTCCTTGAGAAAGCAAAGTTGAAAGATGATGGTAGCAATTACACGGACTGGGTCCGTAACCTGAGGATTATCCTCATTGCTGCACAGAAAAGTTACGTCCTGGAAGCACCGCTGGGTGCCAGGCCTGCTGCTGATGCAACTGACGACGTTAAGAACGTCTGGCAGAGCAAAGCTGATGACTACTCTATAGTTCAGTGAGCCATGCTTTACGGCTTAGAACCGGGCCTTCAACGACGTTTTGAACGTCATGGAGCATATGAGATGTTCCAGGAGTTGAAGTTAATATTTCAAGCAAATGCCCGGATTGAGAGATATGAAGTCTCCAATAAGTTCTACAGCTGCCAGATGGAGGAGAATAGTTCTGTCAGTGAGCATATACTCAAAATGTCTGGGTATAATAATCACTTGATTCAACTGGGAGTTAATCTTCCGGATGATAGCATCATTGACAGAATTCTCCAATCACTGCCACCAAGCTACAAGAGCTTTGTGATGAACTATAATATGCAAGGGATGAACAAGACTATTCCCGAGCTCTTCGCAATGCTAAAAGCTGCGGAGGTAGAAATCAAGAAGGAGCATCAAGTGTTGATGGTCAACAAGACCACTAGTTTCAAGAAAAAGGGCAAAGGGAAGAAGAAGGGGAACTTCAAGAAGAACAGCAAGCAAGTTGCTGCTCAAGAGAAGAAACCCAAGTCTGGACCTAAGCCTGAAACTGAATGCTTCTACTGCAAGCAGACTGGTCACTGGAAGCGGAACTGCCCCAAGTATTTGGCGGATAAGAAGGATGGCAAAGTAAACAAAGGTATATGTGATATACATGTTATTGATGTGTACCTAACTAGAGCTCGTAGTAGCACCTGGGTATTTGATACTGGTTCTGTTGCTAATATTTGCAACTCGAAACAGGGACTATGGAATAAGCGAGCACTGGCCAAGGACGAGGTGACGATGCGCGTGGGAAACGGTTCCAAAGTCGATGTGATCGCGGTCGGCACGCTACCTCTACATCTACCTTCGGGATAAGTTTTAGACCTGAATAATTGTTATTTGGTGCCAGCGTTGAGCATGAACATTATATCTGGATCTTGTTTGATGCGAGACGGTTATTCATTTAAATCAGAGAATAATGGTTGTTCTATTTATATGAGTAATATCTTTTATGGTCATGCACCCTTGAAGAGTGGTCTATTTTTATTGAATCTCGATAGTAGTGATACACATATTTATAGTGTTGAAACCAAAAGATGCAGAGTTGATAACGATAGTGCAACTTATTTATGGCACTGCCGTTTGGGTCATATCGGTGTAAAGCGCATGAAGAAACTCCATACTGATGGGCTTTTGGAATCACTTGATTATGAATCACTTGGTACTTGCGAACCGTGCCTCATGGGCAAGATGACTAAAACGCCGTTCTCCGGAACTATGGAGCGAGCAACTGATTTGTTGGAAATCATACATACTGATGTTTGTGGTCCAATGAATGTTGAGGCTCGCAGCGGGTATCGTTATTTTCTCACCTTCACAGATGATTTCAGCAGATATGGGTATATCTACTTGATGAAACACAAGTCTAAAACATTTGAAAAGTTCAAAGAATTTCAGAGTGAAGTGGAAAATCATCGTAACAAGAAAATAAAGTTTCTACGATCTGATCGTGGAGGTGAATATTTGAGTTACGAGTTTGGCCTATACTTGAAACAATGTGGAATAGGTTCGCAACTCACGCCACCTGGAACACCACAACGAAATGGTGTGTCCGAACGTCGTAATCGTACTTTACTTGATATGGTGCGATCTATGATGTCTCTTACTGATTTACCACTATCGTTTTGGGGTTATGCTTTAGAGACGGCCACATTCACGTTAAATAGGGCACCATTAAAATCTGTTGAGACGACGCCTTATGAAATGTGGTTTGGCAAGAAACCAAAGTTGTCGTTTCTTAAAGTTTGGGGCTGCGATGCTTATGTGAAGAAACTTCAACCAGATAAGCTCGAACCTAAATCGGAGAAATGTGTCTTCATAGGATACCCAAAAGAGACTGTTGGGTACACCTTCTATCACAGATCCGAAGGCAAGACATTCGTTGCTAAGAATGGATCCTTTCTAGAGAAGGAGTTTCTCTCGAAAGAAGTGAGTGGGAGGAAAGTAGAACTTGATGAGATAACTGTATCTACTCCCTTATTGGAAAGTAGTTCATCACGAGAACCGGTTCCTGTGACAACTACACCAATTAGTGAGGAAGCTAATGATGATGATCATGAAACTTCAGATCAAGTTACTACAGAACCTCGTAGGTCTTCCAGAGTACGGTCCGCACTAGAGTGGTACGGTAATCCTGTTCTGAAAGTCATGTTACTAGACCATGATAAACCTACGAACTATGAGGAGGCGATGATGAGCCCAGATTCCGCAAAATGGCTAGAGGCCATGAAATTTGAGATGGGATCCATGTATGAAAACAAAGTATGGACTTTGGTTGACTTGCCTGATGATCGGCAAGCCATTGAGAATAAATGGATCTTTAAGAAGAAGACTGACGCTGATGGTAATGTAACTGTCTATAAAGCTCGACTTGTTGCGAAAGGTTTTCGACAAGTTCAAGGGGTTGACTACGATGAGACTTTCTCACCCGTAGCGATGCTTAAGTCTGTCCGAATCATGTTAGCTATTGCTGCATTTCATGATTATGAAATTTGGCAAATGGATGTCAAAACTACATTCTTGAATGGATTTCTGGAAGAAGAGTTGTATATGATGCAGCCAGAAGGTTTTGTTGATCCAAAAGGTGCTAACAAAGTATGCAAGCTCCAGCGATCCATTTATGGACTGGTGCAAGCATCTCGGAGTTGGAATAAACGTTTTGATAGTGTGATCAAAGCATATGGTTTTATACAGACTTTTGGAAAAGCCTGTATTTACAAGAAAGTGAGTGGGAGCTCTGTAGCATTTCTGATTTTATATGTAGATGACATATTATTATTTGGAAATGATATAGCATTTCTGGATAGCACAAAGGGATACTTGAATAAAAGTTTTTCAAAGAAAGACCTTGGTGAAGCTGCTTACACATTGAGCATCAAGATCTATATAGATAGATCAAGATGCTTGATAAGATTTTTCAATGAATACCTTGATAATTTTTTGAAATAGTTCAAAATGGAACAGTCAAAGAAGGAGTTCTTGCCTGTGTTGCAAGGTGTGAAGTTGAGTAAGACTTAAGACCCGACCATGGCAGAAAATAGAAAGAGAATGAAAAGTCATTCCCTATGCCTCAGTCATAGGTTCTATAAAGTATGCTATGCTGTGAACCAGACATATTGTATACCTTGCTCTGAGTTTGGCAAAGGAATACAATTTTGATCTAATAGTAGATCACTGGACAGCGGTCAAAAATATCCTTAGTAAGGACTAAGGAGATGTTTCTCGATTATGGAGGTGATAAAAGGTTCGTCGTAAAGGGTTACGTCGATACAAGTTTTGGCACTGATCCAGATGACTCTAAAATATCAATCTGGATACATATTGAAAGTGGGAGCAATTAGCTATAGTAGCTCCGTGCAGAGCATTGTAAACATAGAATATTTGCAAAATACATAAGGCTCTGAATGTGACAGACCCGTTGACTAAGCTTCTCTCACGAGCAAAACATGATCACACCTTAGTACTCTTTGGGTGTTAATCACATAAGCGATGTGAACTAGATTATTGACTCTAGTAATCCCTTTGGGTGTTGGTCACATGACGATGTGAACTATGGGTGTTAATCATATACAGATATGGATATTGGTGTTAAATCACATAGCGATGTGAACTAGATTATTGACTCTAGTGCAAGTGGGAGACTGAAGGAAATATGCCCTAGAGGCAATAATGAAGTTATTATTTATTTCCTTATTTCATGATAAATGTTTATTATTCATGCTAGAATTGTATTAACCGGAAACATGATACATGTGTGAATACATAGACAAACATAGTGTCACTAGTATGCCTCTACTTGACTAGCTCGTTTATCAAAGATGGTTATGTTTCCTAGCCATGGACAAAAGAGTTGTCATTTGATTAACGGGATCACATCATTAGGAGAATGATGTGGTTGACATGACCCATTCCGTTAGCCTAGCATTTGATCGTTTAGTATATTGCTATTGCTTTCTTCATGACTTATACATGTTCCTGTAACTATGAGAATTATGCAACTCCCGTTTACCAGAGGAACACTTTGGGTACTACCAAACGTCACAACGTAACTGGGTGATTATAAAGGAGTACTACAGGTGTCTCCGAAGGTACATGTTGAGTTGGCGTATTTCGAGATTAGGTTTTGTCACTCCGATCGTCGGAGAGGTATCTCTGGGCCCTCTCGGTAATGCACATCATTATAAGCCTTGCAAGCAATGTGACCAAATGAGTTAGTTACGGAATGGTGCATTACATAACGAGTAAAGAGACTTGCCGGTAACGAGATTGAACTAGGTATTGGATACCGACGATCGAATCTCGGGCAAGTAACATACCGATGACAAAGGGAACAACGTATGTTGTTATGCGGTTTGACCGATAAAGATCTTCGTAGAATATGTAGGAACCAATATGGGCATCCAGGTTCCGCTATTGGTTATTGACCGAGAATAGTTCTAGGTCATGTCTACATAGTTCTCGAACCCGTAGGGTCCGCACGCTTAACATTACGATGACAGTTTTATTATGAGTTTATAAGTTTTGATGTACCGAAGTTTGTTCGGAGTCCCGGATGTGATCACGGACATGACGAGGAGTCTCGAAATGGTCGAGACATAAAGATTGATATATTGGA
>NC_041383.1:250075230-250133018 GCF_002162155.2 Triticum dicoccoides | reverse complement strand
CCCTTCCTTCCCCCTCCTAGTAGGAGTAGGAAAGGAGGAGTCCTACTCCTACTAGGAGGAGGATTCCTCCTCCCTTGGCGCGCCCAAGGGGCCGGCCGGCCTCCCCCCTTGCTCCTTTATATACGGGGGTGGGGGGGCACCCCATAGACACACAAGTTGATCTACGGATCGTTCCTTAGCCGTGTGCGGTGCCCCCCTCCACCATATTCCACCTCGGTCATATCGTCGCGGAGTTTAGGCAAAGCCCTGCGCCGGTAGAACATCATCATCGTCACCACGCCGTCGTGCTGACGGAACTCATCTTCGGAGCTTCGTTGGATCGGAGGCCGGAGATCGTCATCGAGCTGAACGTGTGCTGAACTCGGAGGCCCCGTACGTTCGGTGCTTGGATCGGTCGGATCGTAAAGACGTACGACTACATCAACCGCGTTGTGCTAAACGCTTCCACTTACGGTCTACGAGGGTACATGGACAGACACTCTCCCATCTCGTTGCTATGCCATCACCATGATCTTGCGTGTGCGTAGGAAATTTTTTGAAATTACTATGTTCCCCAACACAAGGGGGTCCCATAAATCACCCGACCGCGTTAGGAACGCAAAATCCGGGAATATAACACCGGTATGACGGAAAACTAGGGCGGCAAGAGTGGAACAAAACACCAGGCATAAGGCCAAGCCTTCCACCCTTTACCAAATATATAGATGCATTAATAATATAAGAGATATTGTGATATCCCAACATAACCCTGTCCACCATGGAGCAATCTTCAACTTCACCTGCAACTAACAACGCTATAAGAGGGGCTGAGCAAAGCGGTAACATAGCCAAACAACGGTTTGCTAGGAAGGGTGTCAAAGGTTAGAGGTTCATGGCATTTTGGGAGGCTTAAGGAACAAGTGATAGGAAGCGCAGCATAGCGATAGAATGAAACAACTAGCATAGCAATGATAGTAGTGAGATCCAGGGTATCGGTCATCTTGCCTGAAATCCCGCTAGGAAGAAGAACGAGTCCATGAAGAATACGAACGGGAGTAGTCGAACGAATCCTCATAATCGCAACATTACCGAAACTAAGAAGCAACACCGGAAACAAACAAACAACATGGTAAACACACAAGCATAATCATGGCATGATGCACAATTAGGTATGATGCATGTCCGATTTAATAAGGCATGGCATGGCAAAGTGCGACAAACAATACCACAAGTTAAGTGGAGCTCAATATGCAACGAGTTGCATATTGACAAAACACCACATTGACATATTTAGTTTAATCTCGTTTAAGCTACCAAGCAATGTTGAATGTTGTTTAAACATGGCAAGAGGTGAAGCATAATAAAACTACCTATCTAGGCAAGTTTAAATGTGGCCGGAACAACAAACAACAATTCCGGAAAATCCCCATGTGCATATTTTAGATTCGGTACTGTTCTGCCCTAAACACAATTTTAATGTTGTTAAACAGCAAAATAAAGTGCATCATGTTAATCTATGCATTTTTCCACCCCCATTTACATATAAAGTTTATTAAAAACCGAGCTACGGTTATTTAGTTATGAAGTAAATCATTTTAACATGGCATTTGAGCAAATTTAATCAAACAACACTTTAAACATTTTAAACATGGATGAAAGTGGCATATTATTACTCTACACAAAATTCTAAGCATTTTACATATTTAAAACATTTTAATCCGATGCACGGTTAATGAGTTATTAATGCATGAACATGAAGGACTTTTCTGTAAAACTGCAGTTCCCTGGATAATGCTAAAATCGCAGATCTGAAAAAAATACTACACTGGGCCGAATCTACTGCATGTTGGGCCAGCAGAAGAAAACAAAAGAGGCGCTGCAGGGGGGGCTCACCATGGGCCAAGCCCAGGTCGATGGAAGAGATGAGGCCGACAGGGGGCGCGCAGCCCACGCGAGCAGGGGAGGCCGCTCGGTCGATGTGGACGCAGTCAACGCGAGCGCGTTCGTTGTAGCGGAAGCAGAGGCTGCGACACGGGGCTTGAGCATCAGCAGGTTCAGGAGGCCGTCGGCCACGGCGTGGAGATCCTTTGTTCGTGGCGGTCGTGCACGTACAGGCACGAGGAGGGCCTCGCCGGGTTCGTGCAGGAGAAGTGCAGGAGGCGCGCGAGGCTGGGGTGCTGCAGATGAGGACCGGCGCCGGAGATGGCTTGCGGGAGCTCCGGCGTCGAAGGAGAACGGCAGGACGCCGGTGCTTGCTGGAACCGGGCGGAGGAGGAGCGAATCCGGGGGCCGGGGTGCCAGATCCGGGCTCCAAGGGAACTTCGAACGCCGGTGGAGACAGATCAGCGCGGCGACGAGCTCCTGTCCATGGCAACAGAACAGAGAGAGGATTGAGAGAGAGAATCCAGAGGAAGGAGAAGAACGAAGGGAGAAGAAGAAGGGAAGGGGCGATGGTGTCCTGGTGGTGCTGCTGCTTGCAGCCGGCGGCGACGCAAGGTGGTTGAGGAGGGCGGCTGGCATCAGTGAGGAGCACGGCGTTGAGGAGCTCCTCTCCCGTTGGGCTCGTGCGCGCGGGACGAAGCACAGGAGGCGTTCGGGAAGGGCTCCAGAAGAAGCTCCTCTTCCATGGATCGGGATGAGACAGGGGCTTCGGGAGGGCGAGCAGGATCTCCTCTCCTTGGATCGAGCAGGTGAAGAGCTGCAACGCTGGTTGGGCAGGCGCACAAATCGAGGGAGGTAGGTGGTGCTGCGGGTTGGCTCGGTTGAAGTGGATCGGGAAGGTGGAGGCTGGTTGGGTGGCTGAGGAAACCGAGGAGGATTTGGAATGAGCGGCGACAGCGAGTGAGGGGATTGATGGGACAGCCGTCCGAGATTTTAGGTTACATCAGTTTATATGGCAGTGGGATTTGGTTAGGGGCTATCTCGTCCCTCCGATCGTAATCGGGCTGTCGAGAATAAAATGCTTCGGGAGTCTAAATAAGAAAACGGAGATGTTTTATAGATGTTGGGCGATGATCCGAACCCAACGGTGATGACTGTCCGGGTCGGGTTCGGGGGAGTTTCGGACAAGCGTGAGAGGGGTCAAGAGAGGTCAACGAGGACAAGGGTCTGACAAAATGACAACGGAGGCAAAGAGAGAAAGGGCAAACTGCGAACGTCTACGAGTTTTTATGAAAACATGCAAATGCAATGCGCATGATGCTATGAGATGAGATGCACGCCAAGAACAAAATGCAAAACAAAATACAAAAACCCAACCACGAAGGAAATATCATACCGCATCTCCGGAAAAGGCAAGAGTTGGAGTTACGAATATGGAAAGTTGTATCCGGGGCATTACAGAAATGCCTCCTTATTACGCGCAAAATAATGATTCCTCCACCTGACATCAGGGACCCACCGAAAGGGCCTCTGTATTTCGCGAAAAAAACGTTACTGCCGCTGACAGCTCGGACCCACCAGCTATATCTTCGCACGCAAGGAAGTGCCTCCTTATGACGCACAAAAAAATGAATACTCCCCCTGTTAGCTGGGACCCAATATAGTGGTAGGCTAACTTGTGGGCCTACTAAGTTGACAGGGACGGAGGGCTTTGTCAACTTAGTCAATATGCACAATTCTAGCTCAAGTGACCGTACGATGTCCATCCAACGGCCGTAGTGCTTCTTCAACCTCTGGTCTTCTTGCTCCAGCCGCCCAAACCAGCGCCGGTCGTGCCTCGTGCTCCTGCCTCCCGTGGCTGTCTGCGATGCGGCGGAGGCCTCACCGCCCCCTACTACTCCCACCCCTGGCCAGGCCATCCCTCTACTCACCCACACCCCCTGTTATTCTGCGGCGACGGCAGCCTCACACCGCAACGAACCAGTGAACCCTCGTACTCCTCTATGCGTGAGCATCCACTGTCGCGTCTTCCCCGGCTCCGGGTCATCCCCTTCCTAGGCCTCGTCATCGTCCACCGCCCTGGTGCTCTCGGCGCGGTGTGGTCAACATGGTCAAGGAATGGCTTCCATCGGACGTGGACTGTACGTGGAGAGGCTGACAACTGGGTCCACGGCCGCAGCAAGGAAGTGCCTCCTTATTACACGCAAAATAATTATTCCCCCACCTGACAGCAGGGACCCATCGGACGGGCCACCATATTTTGCGAAAAAAACATTTCCCCTGACTGCTGGGACCCACCAGTTACATCTTCGCACGCAAGGAAGTGCGTTCGGGCAATAAAAAAACGATTCTCCCCCTGACTGCTAGGACCCACCAGCTACATCTTCGCAGGCAAGGAAGTGCCTGACAGTCGGGACCCACCTGGTCGAAGCGTACGTAGTGTTGTCATTCTGGTCGTGAACGTGTATGTATATACTGGTCGTTGTAGAGGCGCGCACGTGTCGTAGTAGAGGCGCGCACGTAGCATGTATACGTACGTACAGCTGCAAGGGTGCAAGAAAGAAAATACGGCCACGTACGTACATACGGGCAGGGCCTTGAATGCCTACTCGCGCATACGTACGGCCAGGGCTCGTGTACATGGCTGGGTCGGAACGGAGAAATAACATCGTCGTCGTGTTCATGGGGAGGCAACGGAATGCGTCGTGTTCATCGAGAGGCAACGGAATGCGTCGTGTTCATCGGGAGGCAACAAAATGTGTCGTGTTCATCGGGAGGCAACAAAACGCGTGGGAGCCAACCGGCTTGGATGGAACAAGCGATGGAAACGAGGCCTGGCGTACCGCACAACGGAGGAAACGGACCTCCTATGTTCGGAATGGGGTCATGTTGATCCGGAGGGGTGTGGCGTACCGCAAAACGGAGGAAACGGACCTCCTACGGTCGAAACGGGGGTCCTGTTGATCGGGAGGGGTGTGGCGTACCGCAAAACGGACGAAACGGACCTCTTACGGTCGAAACGGGGGTCTTGTTGATCGGGAGGGGTGTGGCGTACCGTAAAACGGACGAAACGGACTTGTGTTGGAGCGCTACGGTCAAAACGGGGGTCCTGTTCATCGGGAGGGGTGTGGCGTACCGCAAAACGGGACTCCACGGGATACTGTTCACCTCCAACGTCGACCTCCTCCAGCCTCCACGGGCTACCGTCGACCTCCTCCAGCCTGCACGGGCTCCTGTTCATTCAGCCTCCACCGCGCACTACTCCACCGGCTCCTGTTCAACCACCCCTCCACGGGCACCCCTCCACCGTCTACTGTTCATCCAGCCCTCCACACCACGGGGTCCTGTTCAACCACCCCTCCACGGGCACCCCTCCACCGTATACTGTTCATCCAGCCCTCGACACCACGGGGGCCTGTTCATCCAGAGGCAACGCCACCGCTCACTGTTCATCCACCCCCCCGCAACGCTCACTATTCATCCCAGAGGCAACATCGATCGGCTTCAGTTAGAACTAGTAGTGAAGGAATCGCTCGATCGGGCTCAGTTAACAGCCATCGATCGATCGCTCGGGTTCAGTAACGCAGAGCCTGCAGTGCAATAGCTCGGGTTCAGTTAGAGCCCAACGCCTCGCTCGGGTTCAGTTAGAGCCAACGCCTCGCATGTGTACGAGAGAAACGCGCATCACTGGGCCCCCGACCTTCCACCGTAACCGGGAACTCCCCGAAATTTACCTCCCCCTCGCTTCTACCACGGTTTTTTTCGTCATGGACGGCCCAAAGAATGTCATGCAGCTGCGTCTCCGGCCCGCCCAGGATGAAAAGCCCATTTTCTGTCATGATTTTTTGTCATAGAAGTAGGAGCCCACCATATCTATGATGATACCAGGTTTTGTCACAATTATCATCATAGAAGTGTCATATGTATGACAGAAAAAAATTTCGTTCGGCCCAAAATGTCACGGATGTGTTTTTTTGTAGTGTGAGACTCTACTAGAGGCAGAAAGAGATGGTGTGTCTGCCATGAATGAGGTAATCTTTATCTTGAGGCTGGAAATTATGAAATTAGCGGCATACATTATGCAAGCAACCCAAGAATTGGAGGAAGTAAGAATGTTGCATTTGAAGACGGAGGAGGTTCTGCTATTTCTGCTATCTGAAGCCCAGGGTAATCCCGGTTCTTCTTTAGATACCAGGTGAAATTGTCATTAGATTATTGTACTTGCATGTTGTGTCAGGTCTCTGAATGGATTATGTTGTAAGACCCCTTATGTTGTCCATGTGTTGTAATGGTACGAATTTTTTAGGCGAGGTAATCCTCAGTACTTGTATGATTGACATAAGGTGAACTATTTTTCATGTGAGCGTATTGTATTGTATGAAATAACTGTTTGACTCAAAGTGTATCCAACCTACTGAATTCGAAGATCATGGCATTTCTAAATCATAATCATATATAAAGGTGGAATAAATCTTTGTTGTGGTTTTGAAGAAATAAATAACAAAACATAGAATTATCAGTGGATATTCGTAATCAAATACAAATTGGATTTGAATTTAGTTGCCAGGGCCCAGGGCAAACATGAATGCTAATTCTCCCAAGTTTTGAATGAAGCGGCTAAACACCCACTATAATTTGTGGGCTGCCCGAAGCAAGTGTTTGCGAGATGGAAATTACTGTCTACCCCTAACACTTGACATCCTTACGACCGGATTTACACTGCTGTCGATATGGGTAGACTAGTAACTTCAATCAGACGTGACACGACGGCCTCTGAGCCCATTCAGACACGGTGGGCGCCAAACGTGGGTGGCAAAACACATTTGATTCAAGCTCGTCTGAAAGATATGTGTCTCTCCCTCCATTTCCCCATTCATACACGGTGGGCGACAAAACAAACTCTCCTCGTCCGAAATCAATGTAGGCTAATATTTTAAATAGGGGCAGATGTGTAACTTCCCTCAGACGTGACACAACCGCCCTACCTGTTAACCCCGTTCATACACCATGGGCGCCAACCATGGGCGGCAAAACACCCTCTCCTCGCCCGAAATAGTTACCGGCAAATATTTGGGAGATGCGAGATTACCGTCCTATCCCCAACGGACGTGATGTCCGAAATTTTAAACGAGGGATAAGTTCGTAACTTTCCCACATTTTAGAGAAGCGCGTCCCAAAGTTTGAGATCCCCCTCCCCTCCATTTCCCCATTCATACACCGTCGGCGCCACGACAACCTCCCCACTATGGCAAGCCTCCTCTGTCTGCCACACCATCCTCCACCTTGCCGGAGCCGCTACCCCTACCCTGTCGTCCACTTCAAGAGATGGACGTCTCTCATCCACGGCGCTGGACCAGGGTCCTTTCATCGCGTCCTCTCGCTTCATCGGCGCCGTCGTCCACCTTGTCGTTGCCACTCCTACAACCGCCTCGTCCACAGCAACAGGATTTATTCCCCGACCCGGCCGTCTGTCGTCTAAAGTCTTCTTCCCCGCTGCTGACAACCATCGCACCCGCATCACCCTCAACGTATCAGCAGAGGCCTACATGGCATCGCAAGAGAGGTGGTACTCTTCCATATGTGCTTAAGTTATTGATCTCACCCGGAAAATAGATCGTAATTTGTTTACTGTACTTTTCTTGTCCGTACCAAATCGTAGTGGCTAGTTAAAAGCAAACATTGGTTGTGAAGTAGCTTTATCCGGTTTGCACCTTCAGATCCACCATGGCACGGGCACTATACTCGTAAAGCTTATGGTTTCTCCCCTTTATATTCACTACCATCATCGTAGGTGCTTCGTGTCGTGCTAGCACTGCTCCTCAAGACCTCAACCCAAAGCTTACGTGTTGAAATACGAATCTGATATGATGCTCATATCACTAAAACAGAGACATTTAATTGGCCACCTTTGCAAGTCTCTTCGAATTATCCTTTTTGGTTTGGCCAACTAGATTGGTAGTTCTTGCAATGGGAGAAGTGTTTAGCTTTGGGTTCAATCTTGCGGTGTCCTTACCCAGTGACAGAAAGGGTTGCAAGGCACGTATTGTATTGTTGCCATCGAGGATAATAAGATGGGATTTTTATCATATTGCATGAATTTATCCCTCTACATCATGTCATCTTGCTTAAGGCGTTACTTTGTTTTTAACTTAATACTCTAGATGCATGCTGGATAGCGGTCGATGAGTGGAGTAATAGTAGTAGATGCAGAATCGTTTCGATCTACTTGTTTTGGACGTGATGCCTATATACATGATCATTGCCTAGATATACTCATAACTATGCTCAATTCTGTCAATTGCTCAACAGTAATTTGTTCACCCACCGTAGATATCTATGCTCTTGAGAGAAGCCACTATTGAAACCTATGCCCCCCCGGGTCTATTCTCATCATATCAATCTCTATCACTTTATTTACTTGCTTTGTTTTTACTTTGCCTTTTATTTTTTACTTTACATCTATCTATCAAAAATACCAAAAATATTATTTATCATCTCTATCAGATCTCACTATCGTAAGTGACCGTGAAGGGATTGACAACCCCTAACCGTGTTGGTTGCGAGTTGCTATCGTTTTGTATAGGTACGAGGGACTTGTGCGTGGTCTCCTACTGGATTGATACCTTGGTTCTCAAAAACTGAGGGAAATACTTACGCTACTTTGCTGTATCATCCTCTCCTCTTCGGGGAAATCCAACGCAGTGCTCAAGAGGTAGCACCCACCCGCTCCCGTCACGCGTCGCCTGGCATGCAGCCTCCCCGCCGCCCCGCTGGGGCTATAAAAGGCGACCCCCTCCCCACTGGTGAACGCCACAACCTCCCCCTGCATCCGCCTCACAAAAGCAGCCCTCTCCCCCCTTCCCGCCGACAAGCAAATATGACCGAGAGGTTTCAGGCGACGGCGCGGCGGCGAACGGCTTCGGCCACCGCCACCTCCAAGAGCCGGAGGCGCGCCTCCTCTATGAGGCCGAGTACCCGGCGCCGCCAGACATGCGCGTCCCGGGGCGTGGAGGCTGAGCGCCGGCGGCGTCCCGGTGCCACAGGTGCCCGAAGGGGTGGCACGGTAGTCGGAGATCGCCCGCATCCGCTCTTCCCTGATGGAGGAACTGCGGGACGAGCTGAGGCATGTGACCGACAGTGAAACACTGTGGACGATGTACTTCGAGCGCCGCCGCGAAGAGCAGATCGCCTCCGTCAACAGTGTCATTCCCTGCGGCCGCCTCAACGCCGAAGGACAGCGCGAGTGGTGGGGCGTCCCCGGCCGCACCCTCGAGGCCGTCCTCGACCACATCGAGACCGGCAACGTGCCGCGCCTCAAGTACCCGGCGCGGCCGTCCTTCTTTCGCCGCCGCGGCAGTTCCTGGACGCCGCAGCGAATGGAGCCGACATCCCCGTCGTTGGGCTCCGGCTCGCTCTCCTTCGGCTCGCCGGCTCTCCGTCCCGTCAAGCCAGAGCCGGAGGAGACACCGAAGCGGCGCCCTCGTCATCAACGAGGGTGCCCGCTCCTCCCCGCGCTCCCTTCGCCTGGTCCGGTTGAAGCCCGAGCTGGGCCTGCTCCCCGTGAAGCCGGAGCACGTCGACATGGTGGCCCTCGACAACGAGGCCGCCCTAAAATGGGCGAAGGAGGACTACGTCCACGAGCAGGTGCGCCGCCAGCGCCAGGCGTACGCGGAGCTCCAGGCCCGGCGACGCGGCCGCGAGGAGGGCGGCGTCATCGTCCTCGACAGCGACGAGGAGGGCGAGGCCGGGCCGTCCAGTGCTCCGCCGCGCATCGGCGACCCTGGGCAGGGGTGCAGCAGGGACGGGGGTGGCTCCGGCGGGGAACGCGACAACGACGACGACGGCGGCGGCGGCGACTACATCCGCTTCTACAGGCTTCTCGGCATGTAGATGGCGGGCGGTGGACGCGGCGTAGTGGCTAGCGTAGCTTGGCGTAGTTTGCCGTAATTTGCATGTTTTACTTTTTTTTAACAAATTTTGATGAAATTTCGCCGAGTTCGTACCAGATCACCAAGTTTGCACGTAATTTCGCCGAACTCGCGGCGACCTGGTGGGCGACGACTGGGGACGGAGTCGTCCCCAAGCGCCAAACTTGCGCCGGTTCGCCCCCAGGCGGCTTTTTTCGCCGCCCTGGGGGGCCGAAGGGCCGGAGATGCTCTAAGTCCTCATCTAGCGCATCTGACGTGACAATTTCAGGACAGGTCCATTGAAGGATAATGTTGGAGATGCCCTTATATGATTATTATAAATGTTTTTTTGCGAACCAACCTGTTGTTGGATGGTTAGAGAGACTGTGGTAACCCAGCCCACCAGGGTTCAAGTCTTTCGGAGGTGCTCATAGAGGTATGTTGTGCGTGCGTGCATTCACAGGGGGTGAGTGTATGCGCTTGTATATGAGTGCTTGGGTCTGTGTTATGTTCAAAAATGTTTTTGTCGAGGGAAATATAGTTAAACGCTTTACGTAACCATAAGGAGCACGAGCAGGAGAAAAGAGGGTCCGGAGCGCACACGCGTGCCTAGCCTACAACTCCAGCGAGTACACGGGCGGCTAGTAGAGTCCTAGAGGCCAAGGCGAGCGACCAAAGCGGCGCCCCGGACGAACGCCAGCCATCCAATCGCATCTGATCTGGCCTCCTTGACCTGACCGCTCAAGGGTCTTTCTCTCTCTCTCTCCTAGTCGGAACTAAATCAAATTAAATTAAATCGGAATCGGTTGGGGATTAGCAGTCGAGATTTCCGGTTGCTTATTTCGTCGGTAATTCCAACTCGTATCGCCCCCGATTTGCTGCCCTGCCCTACTACTTGTGCCCGACGTGTCGCCTCTCCCCCTTCGCTTCGCTCCCACTTCTCCCCCCACCCCTCCAACCCAAACCCATCTCAGCTCGTCCGTCCCCCTCGTCTTCGCCACTGGACACGACCGCAAACCCTAGGCGCCGCCGCCCTCCGAGGCCCCAAGGTACGCCCGCCGCCGACCACCTAGACAGGCCGCGCCGCGCCGCGCCGCGCCATGTGGCGGCCCCGAGCCAGGGTTGTTCCTTTTCGTTTCGTTTTCGTGCGCGGGCGGATTTCCCGGCGATTTATTTCTGGGTGGTTCGTTGTGATTGGATCAGGGGAATTAAACTAGGAGGAGGAGGAGATCGGAAGGGAAGAGCGGATTTATGTCCCAGCGAGGGGACAGGGGCGAGGGGCACGCGAGGAGACCCGGCGGCCGCTCTAACAGCTTCGGCGGCCACCGCGGAGGCGGAGTCGGCGGCGCGGGCAAGGGCGGCGGGGGCCCCTCCGGCGGCCAGCCCCCCCTCTCATCCAACCGCAGGTACCTGCCGTTCGACCCCCTTTTCTCCTGATGATTCCGTGATGCTATCTGATTTGATCCTATGATGACGGAGAAGCTAGGGTTTTAATGTGACCTTGGATCTCGATTGCAGCTTCAGGAAGCCTGGCAATGGCCATGGCGCTCACCAGAGGGTGGTGAACCAGCCAGACACCACTGGCTTCCAGCCCGCCCCGGCACCTGGGCCCCTGCAGACGCCTCCGCGCCCTCCTGCGCCTCAGAACGCGCCTGTCCATGTTCCTGTCTCTGCGCCACGGCCCCAGCATCATGGTGATTCCATGCTCCATTCTGCTGTGTTGTTGCATTGCAATTGGAACGAAGCAAAACTGCTAATTGACGTGTTTTTGTTGTTTGCATGCATGTTCTCAATGGGCAGATTCACCCGGATTGCAAGCACCCTCCATGTCACCTCCCAGTGAAAATCCAACATATATACCCCTGCCAAAGAATATTCCTCGGGCTGGCCCCAAGGCACCACCAAAGAGCTCCAATGCACCGGCTCCTCAGGGTGCGCCAAAAGGTTTGGTTCACTTCTCCTTTTGCACTTTAGAAATTGTATATGTGATGACTAATATGTGCTGTGACCATCTGCGGTGGTGGTGCGCACCTTTTCTGTAGGTCATTGTTCGGATAGTAGACATGCATGTTGAACTGCCTGGTAACGTTCTGCTGCTTTTTTTGTGTTCTTTTTTTGTTTCAGGAGAATCATCAAAGGGATTTAACTTGCAGTTTGGTAGTATAAACATGAACATGAATGGTCTCCCGGTATGTTGTGTTCCCTATCTTTTCCAGCTTGCATCTCGAGGTTCAAATTTCTTCAGTTTCTGGTTCTTTTCTGACTTACGGTTCTAATTTACAAAAAACTTCTATGTAGCAATTTCCTGCTAGGACAAGCTCAGCTCCTCCCAATTTGGATGAGCAGAAACGTAATCAGGTATCTTGTACTTATTCCCTGCGTAATTATTTCTTATTTTATGTTAGCTAGATGCATAGCTGTTCTTTAGAGGTAGTCAATCTTTGCTGGATGTAACGTGTTGTGGAAAATTATCTTTGTTCCTGTGAATTATCCAGTTTCTGGAGCCTTTAAACAAGCGTTTTTCTTGTTTATGTTTATTTAATATATATTGTAATAGTAGTCTTGTTAGGTTTCAACATTTGAAAAGAATCTATTATCACGTTATCTTTCCATGCTCTTCAGGTACTTTCAGATGGACCTAAGGTTGCACCATCTATGCCTGTACCACCAGCTCTAAAACAGCCACATCCCACACCACAGCAGCAGCTGCAGCAACAGCAGCATCCCCTGCCGCCGCAGCAGCATCATCCCCCACCGCCGCAGCAGCACCATCCCCCGCCGCCGCAGCAGCACCATCCCACGCCGCCGCAGCAGCAGCAACAGCCCCCATCACAGCAGCAACCACTGCCACAGCAACAGCAAACGAGGAAGGATGCTCTTGGTCCTAGCCAACCTAACACCCTGAACACTCATGTTCCATCCCAAGTGAAGAGAGATGTGCATGTTGCTCCTTCAATTCAGAATTTTGCACCACAGAGACCCTCTGTTCAATCTTTACCGGGGATGGGCATGCCGATGCATTTTCACCATCAACCACAAACAGTCCCATTACAGTTTGGTGGTCACAATCAGGGAGTTGTCCCAAGCTCAATGCAGGTGTCCATGGGATTGCCTGGTGGCAATGCATCCCAGGTTCAGCAGCAGATGTATGTCCAAAATATGCAGCAACAAATGCATCAGCAAATGATGCATCAAGGACAAACCATGATGTATCCGTCTGTTGCTCATCCAATCCCTCCTCAACTGGGCAATGTTAATTTGAACATGGCTTCACAGTATCCTCAGCAACAGCAGAATAAGCTTGTTGCTCCTCGAAAGAGCAGTAATATCAAAATTACTGATCCAAACACTAACAAAGAAGTGGTTCTTGGGCGGCCTTCACCTAATGTAGCAGCACAACCGCAGCAAGTCAGTGGTGTTGCAACTCAGCCTATGGTTTACTATACTAATCCACAGCAGACCTCGTATAACCAGTCAGGCACGTATTACTCCGGCACTGCTGGTGTTGTTCCCACTGGATCACAGGGCAGGTTTGGTTATCCTGCCACTCAAGCTGGTCAATCAATTCCTTTCATGAACCCTTCTATGTCAAATACTGTTCCTGCCAGCCACAAGGACAACATAGCTGGGCCTGCACCATCTGGTCAGTCCCAACTCATAGGCAAACCACAAGGTGGGTTGCACATGGAGAAACCTGTTCCCTCGGTCAAGATAAGTATGCCTGCAGGTAGATCAGACGCTTCTAAATTCAGGGTCGCTGACCATGCGGTACAACATCGACAAAAGGATAATGAAGTTATTTCTGGTGCTATGGTTTCGAATAAACCAGTTAGTGAGAAGGAGAGCAAGGCACCATCTATCCCAGAGAAGCACTCCAAGGAAAGTAAAGCACCATCTGCCGTGGAGAAGCATCCCACTGCGGTGACTCAACCCTTACCGATTCAAGCTGCAAAGCCAGAAACTGATGCAGCGACTGCAAATTCACCCTCATTCTTGACCGGAGCTGATGAAAAGAAAGAATCCCTTCCAATGACTGATTCACTTAAGGATAACAAGAAAAATGCAACTAGAAATGACACAAAGAATTTGCCGCAACAACCACAGGTACACTATTCTCGTTTCCTATTCCTAGCACTGGTTTTGCATTTTAGCATATGTTTTCTTTGCTTAACATACTCACATATTGCATCCATTCAGTCTGCTTCCCCTGCCGAAGAGTTGAAGGGGCAAACTTCTGTGAAGCTTGGTGATGATGTGGTTGGTCACATGGAAACCAAGAGCTTCGATAGTGAAAAGGTGGATTTAACCAGCAAGGTTTCAGGCTTAACATCAGCAACATCTGAAAGTAGTATTTCTCCTATTCTTGGTAAAAGTGAAGCTGACAGCACATCAGTAAATGGTATGCACTCTATTTTTTGAAAGGTTAATGAAAGAATCAATGAATTGCGTCTTTTTGATTTTCTAACATGTTTGCATTGCCAGCTGCTGATGTTCCTGCCATGGTAATCAGCTCTGCAAAATTGTCCTCTGCGAGCACTGGGGAGCCCCAAGCAGTAGAAAGCTTAGGTGTTGCTGCTGTTAAATCTAAGGAGATTGAAATAACTCACCAAATTTCACCTGAATCTAGTGATGGCAAAATTATGTCTGATTCTACTGAAAATGAATCACATGACTTCACGGTGGACTTGGCTGAGCAGGCATCATTGGCAACTTCAAAGCCTGGTAATTCAGATGCAACATCTTTTGTAACTGACCCGCAAGAGCTACCCAAGGAGTGCACAACATCTGTACCGGAGGACCACAGTTTGATGAATACATCACATAATAAGGATACCCAAACTTTATCAGCTTCTGTGGATGCCAGCGATGTGTCTGAGGTCAATTCTGGAACCTCATCAGAGTCTACCAGCCAAAGTACCAACGATAAAGATATCAGAAGTAGCATTCAGGAAACTGGATTAGCTGTTTCTGGTATTACTCCTGGCATGTTGCCTGTGAATCATTCAGTTGCATCTGAGGGGCAAGTCAAACATGCAGATGGAGCGAAGGATGAGTCAAGTACTGAGCAATCAAGTGCCGTACCAACAGGTTCTGTTAGACCCTTATCAAGGGAAAAACCTACTGCAGAGCTTGCCCGAACAAAGTCTACAGCTGGGAGAAAGAAGAAACGGAAGGAAATGCTTTCAAAAGCTGATGCTGCTGGGAGCTCAGATCTGTACAATGCATACAAAGGACCACAAGAACAGTCTGAGAGTGTTGCCACATCAGACGGTGCTGATAGTTCTTCAACAGTCGACGGGACACATGTGCTGCCTGAGGAATCAGAAAGGGAGGTGATGTGTGAGGACGATGGAAAGAAAAAAGTTGAGCCGGATGATTGGGAAGATGCAGCAGACATGTCTACTCCAAAGCTGCAAAGTTCGGACTCTGGAAACCAGGCTAGTGCAGTTCAATTGCCAGATTCTGATATGACTGAAGCTAATGGCCGAAAGAAATATTCTCGTGATTTTCTTCTAACTTTTGCACATCAGTATTCTAGTCTTCCTGTTGGCATCCGGATGGATACTGTCACTAGTACGCTATTCAAAGATTTGGCAGGAAAATCCTATGTTATTGATCGGGAACCTCACCCAAGTTCTGCAAGGGGATCTGATAGACCAACATCTCGCGGTGATCGCCGTGGTCCTGCTATGGATGATGATAAGTGGTTAAAATCAGGTGTTCCTTACAGTCCTAACCGTGATGCCCACATGGACTTGACAAACGGCCCAGCAATTAATTACCGTGGCGGCCCAGGAGGCGCTCATGGTGTTCTGAGGAATCCACGTGGTGCACTCCTTGTGGGACCACAATCCAATGCTCCTCAAGTACCCCGCAGTGGCTCTGATGCAGATAGATGGCAGCAAAAGGGTCTGATCCCATCTCCTGTTACACCCATGCAAGTAATGCACAAAGCCGAGAAAAAGTATGTTGTCGGCAAAGTTTCTGATGAGGAGCAGGCAAAGCAGAGGCAGCTGAAAGCCATTCTGAATAAACTGACCCCACAAAACTTTGACAAGCTTTTTGAACAAGTGAAAGAGGTGAACATTGACAATGTATCAACTCTTACTGGGGTGATTTCACAGATATTTGACAAAGCTTTGATGGAACCAACTTTCTGTGAAATGTATGCCAACTTCTGTTCCCATTTGGCTGGTGCCCTGCCAGACTTTAGTGAGGACAATGAAAAGATTACATTCAAGAGACTGCTATTGAACAAGTGCCAAGAGGAGTTTGAGAGGGGAGAAAGAGAAGAAGCTGAAGCAGATAAAACGGAGGAGGAAGGTGAGATTAAGCAAACGAAAGAGGAAAGGGAAGAAAAGAGAGTTAAAGCTCGAAGGCGCATGCTGGGTAATATTAGATTGATTGGAGAATTGTACAAAAAGAGGATGTTGACAGAGCGCATCATGCATGAATGCATCAAAAAATTGTTGGGAAATTATCAGAATCCAGATGAGGAGAACATTGAAGCACTATGCAAATTGATGAGTACAATTGGAGAGATGATAGATCATCCAAAGGCTAAGGAACATATGGATGCATATTTTGATAGAATGCGCAACCTGTCGACCAGTCAACTGATATCTTCCCGTGTTAGATTCCTGCTCAGAGATTCAATCGATCTCAGGAAGAACAAATGGCAGCAAAGGCGTAAAGTGGATGGCCCCAAGAAGATTGATGAGGTTCACAGGGATGCAGCTCAGGAAAGACATGCTCAATCGAGTAGGTCTCGTGGTCCAGTCGTTAGTTCTCTTCCAAGAAGAGGGGCACCCTCTATGGATTACGGCTCCCGTGGCTCAGCAGCACCATTGGTATCTCCAGGTCCTCAGCAACGAGGGCGTGGATTTGGTAATCAAGATATACGGTATGAGCAGGAAAGGCATCAGTTTGATAGAACTGTTCCCCTTCCCCAGCGTTCTGTAAAGGACGAAGCTATCACTCTTGGACCACAAGGTGGCCTAGCTAGGGGTATGTCTTTAAGAGGGCAGCCACCGGTATCAAATTCTGAACTTCCTAGTGTTGTTGACCAGCGCAGGATTGTATCTGGTCCTAATGGGTACAATTCTGTGCCTTCAACAACAAGAGAAGACACTAGCTCTAGAATTCCAGATCGATTTTCTGGGAGAATAGCACCTGCTGCACAATCTGCTAGTTCTTCACACAGACCTGCCAGCCAGGAGGGTCGTTCAGGAAATAAATCATACTCTGAGGAGGAATTGAGAGAGAAATCTATTGCAACCATCCGGGAATATTATAGGTAATACTTTCTAACTAAGTGTTCGCATAAGATATTTCTTCAGCACACACCTGACTTGAGCTTAGATATTATAGGTTATACTTTCAAGGTGATGCCTGTCTTACTATTTAAGTCTATTATATTTCTTTGGAACACATGTATGATAATAATGTGCTACTATCGGCAACTGGTAATTTGTTGTAGTACTACTGCTGTGAGACTATGGAGTCATGATTTGTTGTTATTAGACTCTTAGTACTTCGTGCCTTTCAAAGTTTATTGTTGTGAAATTCTCGTGTGCGAGTTGGTAACTTTTTGCCAAGGGTCCAAATTCAACACCTTAGAATCAGAAAGGATACAACTTTACTTTTCATAAAATATATAGACCCTACCACAAAATGGAGGGTATGTAACCACTTCCTAATAGTTTACTTCAACTTGTAAGTCTATTTTATTTATGAATGACTATTTGGGATTTGTTTTTGTTGACTAGTGGCCTCTGTTTTCTTCTGAAAAAGTATGAACGTGCCAAGTTTCCATTATGTCGTGTGCTAACATGTTATTGTTTTGGCAGTGCGAAAGATGAAAAGGAAGTTGCATTGTGTATTGAGGAGTTGAATGCTCCGAGCTTCTATCCTTCTCTTGTATCACTTTGGGTAAATGATTCCTTTGAGAGGAAAGATATGGAAAGAGAGTTGTTGGCAAAGCTCTTTGTCGGGCTTTACAATGGTGGATATAATTTATTGAGCAAGCCTCAGCTCATTGAGGGGTGAGTCCCTTTGTCCTTGCATTTGCCCATTGATGCTCACTGGCGAGTGCTGGCTAACTTTGACCATATTTGTAGGCTTTCATCCGTTCTTGCTTCATTGGAGGATGCTCTAAGTGATTCTCCAAGAGCGGCAGAGTATCTTGGACGTCTTCTTGCAAGGTTTGTGGTGGAGAAGATACTGGTTTTGCAAGACGTAGGTAAATTGATTGAAGAAGGCGGAGAGGAGCCTGGACACCTTGTGCAGGAAGGCATCGCAGCTGATGTCCTTGGCGCAGTCTTGGAGTGGATCAGAACAGAAAAGGGGGATTCCTTCTTGAAGGAGGCCAAGACAAGCTCCAATCTCAAGTTGGAGGATTTCAGACCGCAGCATCTTAAGAGGTCAAAGTTGGATGCCTTCATGTTGACTTAAGTGTTTGTTGCTAGGTAAGCCGTTCTAGTACAGGCAGGCGTCTTAGAATTGCATACCAGTTAGCTCTTTTTTCTGTTGGTGATAGAGTAATAATCAGCTAGAGTACATGCATGAATGTGAATGAATATCGTGGGTGTCAAATTACAAAGATCTAACTTGATGTCTTATCCTCAGCTTATTACCAATTCATGGGTGTTGTCGCCAAGGAGTTGGTCCCATGTCTTTGCACCCAGCCACCCCACCTTTTTGATCGAAACAACTGCAAATATACCCATCAGATGCTTGCTAGGCGACCATTGTATTCGAGGAGCCCCTTCCTACTGTGAAGTGAAGAAGAAGAAGATGTATTCCGTTCTACTGTTGAGACTTGTTAGTGGTGGTAATTTATTGTTGCGGATGGACACTGGTTGTTGCAGGCAGCTGGGTGCTATTTCGAGTTGGCTCCCGTGCGCGTCTGTCTGGGAATATTTTTGTGATCATGGAGGGGTAGAGGTTAGTTAACCAAATATTTGTCGGGACTAGGAGGAACACTAGGGTTCGACTTGATGCCTCCCGTGGCTTCTGGCCAATATCCTTTGTGATCAGACTTTAATACTCGGTTAACTTGGCGGCATTTTCCTCATGTCATATTATCATCTTGTTTATATATATTCTTGCAAGTCGCTGCTATTTTTTGTATCGTTTTACTTTTTTGGGCTCGCGCGTCTAGCTTGGTTGCGCACTCCCTTCTGTTGTTTCTCAACTTGCTTTCTTTTCGCATGTGATGCATCATACTCCCTCTGTTCCTAAATATAAGTCTTTCAAGAGATTTCACTATAGACTACATGCGGAGCAAAATGAGTGGCTTATACTTTAAAAGGCGTCTATATACATCTGAATGTAGTTTCTACAGTGGAATCTCTAAAAAGACTTATATTTAGGAATGGAGGCAGTATATGCGATAAAAAAATGATCGTGGCATTATAAAAAAACAAATAAGAACTTGGGACTGCTGGACCATTTGGCTCACTTTTTGCGGTAGTTATTGTTTACCCCATTGTTATTCTAGCAATCTTAAACAACAACAAATTTCTTGCAAATTTTCATCACGAAATAACATTCGTGGAGGTTGTGGCAACAACAGAATCAACACTAAGAACATTTTCTGGAGCATCATTTTTGTATTTTTTTGCCAAGACTTGCACGAGTGTCATTTTATGATTTTTTTTAACAAATAAGCGCTTATATAAACGTTCATGCACACACATGCTACTCCTATGAGTAAATGCGAGCATCATGGTGGGCAACCATCCTAACTAACCTGAGCACCAAAATGGCAGGCCCTAATTTGGCGAAGTTCAGGTAACCTGAACACTGAAAGTTATACAAGATTTGGCGAAGGTGAAAAGATGCATGATGATTCATATATAATTTGTTTCCAAGTAGAAAGAAGGGTTTACAATAGCGCGTTGAGTTTGGTTCCAATTAGTGGACATATCTTCAGGAATTGTATGAGGATACTGGAAGCAGTACAGGTTGTACTAACTGAAAAGATAATCTTCTGCCATTTGCGCGTGAGTTGTACTACCAATGCTTTTTTAGCGTCTGCAGTTAGTCTGAAACCCTCGACTTGTTTTCTGATTCATTTAGTTTTTGGATTCATAATGAAAATCAATCTGGGTTTGTCCTCATACCCAATCTGGGATTTTGATATCCTACTACCACACATTTCCACACGCTATCGTAGTGATGAAAATGGCAGGCACGAATTTTTGCAAGTATTTAAAAGATTTGTCAAATGCAGCCACAATATATTTTAAATTTTTTTATGATATTTTCCATCTTTTTTGAGCTTGAGCTCAGTTTATCCATTTCCTATCACTTTCTCGTTCTACCACCGTGACCTTAAAGCGGCTAAGCTAGGGCTGCTACTGTGCATTTGAAGTGCCTCGCGTGAGTTTAGCTGACACGTATTTCATTTTTCAGTTGGTTCAATTTTTTCTTTTCTTTTATGTTTTGCTACTGGTTTTTCAACATAATACAACGCTGATCCCCATATACACGTACATACACTCATCCCTATGAGAGTATACACGCACATTGTATCTTTATGAGCACCTCCGAGATACCGAGCTGGCACAACATCTTGAAATTGACGAAGTCAATCGAGGCTTCTTGATAGTCAACTTTGATACGCACATAAACACATGCACTCACCGTTGTGAGCGCATGCACACACAGGGAAAAAATTATATGAGACCAGGTCTTACGGTTAGCAGGTGAGACCCGCCCTGATGGATGACACGTGACATTCACAAATCACAAAGCATCTAATCTCTCCCCCCTGATTTCAGGTGGGGGGTGGGGTAGATGCTTTGTGATTTGTGAATGCCACGTGTCATCCATCAGGATGAGTCTCACCTGCTAACCCGTGAGACCTGGTCTCATAGAATTTTTTTCTGCACGCACACCCTATCTCTCTGAGCACCTCCGAGATATTGAGTCAGTACAACATCTTAAGATCGATGAAGTCATTGCAGACGTCTTTGTAGTTGACATTGATGCCACATACACACATACATTCACCACTACGAACGCATAAACGCACACCCTATCTCTACGAGCACCTTCGAGATATTAAGTCGACACAACATCTTAACATTGACGAAGGCATCACAAGCATCTTCTTAGTCGACGTTGATGCCCACGTACACATAGATACTCTCACCCTATGAATGCATGCACGCACACCCTACCTCTCTGAGCACCTCTGAGATTCTGAGCCGACACAACATCTTGAGATTGACGAAGTCACATAGGCGTCTTCGTAGACGATGTTGATGCCCACGTTCACGCACATACATGCATCCTACGAACGCACACACGCACACCTTACCTCTATGAGCACCTCTGAGATACTGGGTCGGCACAACATCTTGAGATTGATGAAGTCACCACAGGCGCCTTCGTAGTCGACGGGAACGTCTCCTCCACTGAACAAACATCGCTGAAAAGCCTGAAATAAATCCATGAAAATACAAGTACTAGCCTCAGTCTAGGACTTGAAGCCTGATGGGCCAATACAACCACAAGAAAGCTAACCATGTGAGCTACGCGCAGATCACGCTACAGGTTTTTTAATGAGTGTTGGTTTGGTTGGTTCACTGCATTGACTTAGTGTCAAAAAGGAATACACCACTTAGACCGAACCTCCCTCCTCTTCCGAGAACGTCACACATTTATTCTTCCCCGCATCCAATCTCTCTTATTTTCTTCTCAACCTGCACATGTTCCCTCCTCTACTGTCGCCACCTATCCTCACGATGTAGGCCTCGTTCTCCCTGCTGCCGCCAACGGCTCCCTCCCCCTCTGTTGCCTTCCCATGGCTCCCCTTTCCCTCTCCTCTTATGGGAGAGGTGTGTCTACGGAGGTGGCGCCTGAATCAACGGGATATAGGAAGAAATGCACTCATACTGGATCGATGACCAGGATGATGGTTCCCTAGGAGATGCACATCGGCAACCTTGACCAATGGAGCCGCACCACTGTTGGAACCGTGGCCTCTCCCCCGAACCCTAGCTAGCCCTAGCTCTCCCTCTCTCGCTCTCTCTGCGCACGAACGACAGAAGCAGGAGGAGGAAGATGATCAGAGGAGACAGTGGACACAGGGGTTTTTCCGGCGCACGTACGCCTTCTCCTTTCCTCGAGCACGAACTCGACCGTGTCAACAAGATACAGAGAGGATCCAGGGCTTTATACCCGCGAGCACCGGCCTGCGCCACGCCTCGCACCAACTCGCACACCCACTCCCCCACGTCCCGCGCGCTCTGGCTGCGCCCGCGCATCGCGCCCGACGCGGTCCACACCTCCCCTTTGCTCGCTAACAACACCGCGTGGCCCCGCGCACGCACACGTGAGCTCACGCACACACACACACCTACGCTCGGTCGCGCACACACGCACCCGAGCCCTGCCGCGGGCCGAACCCGACGCGGCCACTGCACGCACGCACGCGCACACCGCGCCTCGGGCACGCCACGGCTTATTGCCAACACACTCCCCCTAAGCCGTGGCCTAGAGGAGGCCGTTGTCCTCGACGTCGGCGTTCACCAGCATCGCCTGCTCCGCCGCCGGCGCCCTCCGCAGCTCCGGGCAGTCGCGCTTGAAGTGGCCGCGCTCGTCACACTTGTAGCAGCGGCCCTTCTTGTTGCCGCCGTCCCGCGTCGCCACACTGCGCGCGTCATCGTCATCGTCCCGAGCCCCGCCGTGACGCCGCTCCCGCGCCCGCCACTGCGCCCCAGTGTACAGGAGCTGGTCGCCCTGGCGCTCGCCGCTGCTTTGCCCGTGGCGCCGCACGCGCTCGTCAAATGCGCGCAGCCGCCCGAGCGCCTCATCGTAGGTGAGCTCCTCCAGCACGCAAAATTGCTCGATGCCGGCGACGACGGGGAAGAGGCGGTCCGGGACAGTGTCCAGGAGCTTCTTCACCAGCTCCGTGTCCCCCAGCGTCTCCCCCAGCCCCGCGAACCGCGCCGCCATGCCTGCAAGCCTTCCTCCGTACGCGTCCAGCTGCTCGCCCTCCTCCATCTTCATCCGGTCTAGCTCGCCGCGCAGCGTCGCCCTCCTCGCCGCGCGCACCCGCTCGGCGCCGACGAACCGCACCGACAGGGAGTCCCATACCTCCCTGGCAGTGGGTTTCGTCGCCACCGAGAGCAATACGTCCTCCGGCAGCCCCTGCAAGATCAGTGCCCGCGCCGTCTTGCACTTCTTGTTGTTCACCGGCGAGTCGCCCGGTGCCACCGCTTCCCACAGCGCGTGGGCATCAAGGATGGCCTGCGCCTTGATCGCCCACACGGTGTAGCCGTCCGGCAAGAGCATCGGCATCCCCATGGGCACCGACCCGCCCGTGCCGCCGCTGTGTGGAACCAGCGCCATCACCGCCGGCGAGCTCCCTCACCTATCGCTCTGATGCCAATTGTTGGAACCGTGGCCTCTCCCCCGAACCCTAGCTAGCCCTAGTTCTCCCTCTCTCGCTCTCTCTGCGCATGAACGACAGAAGTAGGAGGAGGAAGATGATCAGAGGAGACAGTGGACACATGGGTTTTTCCGGCGCACGTACGCCTTCTCCTTTCCTCGAGCACGAACTCGACCGTGTCAACAAGATACAGGGAGGATCGAGGGCTTTATACCCGCGAGCACCGGCCTGCCAGGCCACGCCTCGCACCAACTCGCACACCCACTCCCCCACGTGCCGCGCGCTCTGGCCGCGCCCGCGCATCGCGCCCGAACGCGATCGCCACGGCCACCCCGCGCGCCCGACGCGGTCCACACCTCCCCTTTGCTCGCTAACAACACCGCGTGGCCCCGCGCACGCACACGTGAGCTCACGCGCACACACACACCTACGCTCGGTCGCGCACACACGCACCCGAGCCCTGCCGCGGGCCCAACCCGACGCGGCCACTGCACGCACGCACGCGCACACCGCGCCCCGGGCACGCCGCGGCTTATTGCCAACAACCACAACATCGTCTTCTTGAACCTCTTCTCTAGGAAAGACGCGCATCGACGGTGGCTGTGTAACGGTGACAGCGGCTAGCGCCCTCTTCCCAGCATCTTCTCCCACCGGATGGCTATGTCAACTGGATTTTGGTTGCCTTGGTCACGAGTATCCGGCAACCCACTGCTTGTTGTTTGGTCGATATCCGCTTTACTTGATCTAACTTCGCATCGAGCACCAGTTCTTCTTGCTCCAATACAAGAACTAAAAGTAATACTTTGGTTTTTTGTATTAGATGGTTCTTCTTTGAGTTCAATGTAAAATAGCTAAGGTTGCAAGTGAATGAGTGGATCCAGCATCTTGCAGTGAGTAGCGGCTTCAGGTGTGATTTCAATTCAACCTTTTGCATCTACCCAAATAATATTTCTTGAATATTTTATACACTATTTGCATGCCATTTTAGTGGGTTTAGATTACCATGGGTACGTCTGCTTTACACACATCATTCTTCTTCTTTCATTTATACAGATTAGAGGAGGGAGGAAAGGTACTATATTTAAAGTTGATTAGGCAACAAGAATCCTATTTGATTTAACCAATGCCTTCAAATGTTGCCCATATTTCATTTTCAGATACTCTCTCTCTCTCTCTCTCTCTCTCTCTCTCTCAACATTGATTTATAATTTCCCATTGAAGTGTATCTACCCTTATATACTCCTTCAACGGTCTTTTTGAATTAATTAGGATTTTTGGGTTGATTGGTGGCTAAACTTAGAGATGAATTGTCTGCGTGCTTGCTTGGCACTCTTCCTCTAGATCCCTAATTATTATGTCCCAAGGTGTTGTATACAGGTCTGTGGCGAGGGGGAGTAGTCGTCTAGGACACTTATGCTGCTTCATCGATCGATCTTTTTGTGGTGCGCTTTATCTGTCCATCTCTAGATCTTGGAGTCCTTTGCTGCACATTTTTACGTTCAACCCCAGATCATCATCATAATCATGCCACACACTTCAGATAATTCATAGGGACAAATCATGTAGTCGTGCTTTTGAGATTTCAGTGATATGTTTGTAGTACAAAGTACACTGATTTACTGTGGACCTAATCAGCCAATAAGCAAGTCAGTTTAAAGTTAGATGGTTATTTTAGTTTACCTTTATTACATTGTATGCAGTTGCAAGCAACCCAGTAGCAAAGCCGTTGGCTTTTAGTTAACTTATCTTTTTCCACGTGGTTTACAATTGCCTCTTTGTTAAAATAGTTATCTTTCAGTCAGCTTTATATTCTTTACAAATTATATATGTTTACCTTGGCTAGATTATCCAATTCCTTCTTAGACATCAATTTCACTGTATATAAAGAAAATCCATTCTCTCATCGGCAATAATTAGTTTTAGTTATCAATTTTCTAATTTTAATTCTTGTTGTTTCTGCCATGCAAAAGAAGTGCCGAAGTGGGTATGCAAAGTCGTATCTTATGTAATACTATAAATAACACAATTTATTTTTCAAATTTAAAATGTATAGATGAATTGTTTTTCAAGTTATCGGTGATCCAATAACAATTCTATTTCTTAAGGATGTACCAACACATTCTTTCGACTCTCCCTGTAAGTTTCTCCATCCCTCCTTCCACATGTTGTCAACAAGCATTTTCACTTCAAAGATTAATTTTCTTCAGTTCAGAAGTCCTTTCTAGCATTGTCGTATAGTTAGTAGGCATGCATGTTTGACACTTTCCAATTTTTTCTCATATTATGTCTTTGCCATGTGTATCCATTGGGAAGAATTGGTTATACAGATTATCATCTATTGTGGAAAAGACAAAGCTTGCATGTTTGTCCATCTGAGCAATGTTGTGGCAATTTTTGCGTGTGTCCCCTTTTCTTACATGAAACGACTATATTCCAGTACTGGCCTTGATTCATTTGCTATTAAACACCATTGTTAGCAACTAAATCAGTAAGTTTAAGGGCAAAAAGAAATTCTCTTTATGTGAGTCAAAGTAAAAATTGAATTAACATAAAGTTGGTCCTTTGGCAGCTATTTAATTTGGCGGTCAAGAATATTTTTTTGCATAAAGAACTCTTTTCGGTGTTAGATCACATTGGATAATGATTTGTTACAATATTGGTGAGTTTAATTATTAGTTTCTCTTCTTTTATCTCTTAGTGGTTAGAAGTGATTGGTAATATTTTTAGATGACATAAGCTCTCTTTATCGTGGCACTATAATTAGACCTAACTCCCTATTTATTTCGGACTTGTATTTAAGGTAAATTTGATGTTTTGATTCAGTAAGTCATAAAAATACCATGGATTTATATCTTCTTGCTCAAATATTTAGAGCCATAGAGAACGTTTAAAAAATAATCGGAACACATTATTTTTGTATGGCATAAGATTATAGAAGTATAAGCCCCTGTTCGCTGATTATGGTGTCATTTGTGTTTGTTTTCATGTTTACTCATTAGAGCTCCAGAAAATGCCACGAGAAGGGAACCTAAAGCTGACTTTGACGTCTCGGCATAGTGTACCTCCAACAGTTATAAGCATGAGAGTAGCTTCTCCATGGCCGACTTCCTACTTGGGAGTAGCTATTTGAAGATTTCAGAGCAAATGAGAAAAAAACTGGATGTACTATCACAATTGGAGAGTCAAACCATCTGAGTCACTAAATGATCTCACTGTTTTAGCCTGTCAATCTTCTATTTCACATTTGCTTATGATAGCTTAGCCTATAAAGAAACTATTGCACTTGACTGGATTTTTTCACTAGCAAATTTGTATCATCTAGCCAATGCAATGTACCCCCATAATGTTCAACCAGATGTACATTTCCACTCATCAAACATGTGTACTCTATTGTTCTTATTTTTTGTAAGCAACAACAACAATTGTACAAGTCAAGAGCACTCGAATAGTATTGGTAGACATGCTCAGAGCATGTGCCCTCACCTTCGACAACCAATGGGAGGAATGTCTGCCTTACCTAGAATTAATATACAACAATGACCACAATCATAGCCTCAAGACATCACGAAGTAGGCGATCTCCTTGCCCTTACAAACTCCTTGGTTCAACTCCACAATCTTGTCGGAGGCTCCCAAGTGACACCTAGCCAATCTAGGAGACACCACTCTCCAAGAAGTAACAAATGGTGCGTTGATGATGAACTCCTTGCTCTTGTGCTTCAAATGATAGTCTCCCCAACACTCAACTCTCTCATAGGTTTTGGATCTGGTAGAAAGAAGATTTGAGTGGAAAGCAACTTGGGGAAGGCTAGAGATCAAGATTCATATGGTAGGAATGGAATATCTTGGCCTCAACACATGAGTAGGTGGTTCTCTCTCAGAAATGGTAAGTTGGAAGTGTAGGTTCGTTTTGATGGCTCTCTCCATGAATGAAGAGGAGGTGGAGGGGTATATATAGCCTCCACACAAAATCTAACCGTTACACACAATTTACCAAACTCGGTGGGACCGAATCGTTAAACTCGGTCGGAGCGATTTAGTGAACCTAGTGACCGTTAGTGATTTTCGGTGGGACTGACATGCATCTCGGTGAGACCGATTCGGTTAGGGTTAGGGCATAACGTAATCTCGGTAAGACCGATTACACAAACTCGGTGAGACCGATTGGTAATAAGCTTTCCAGAGAGTTGGTCAGGTAAACTCGGTGGGACCGATTTGCTCTTTTCGGTGAGACCGAAATGTTACAAAAAGGAAACAGAGAGTTTACATTGCAATCTCGGTGGGACCGATCGCTCACTTCGGTTAGACCAAAACGTTACGAAGGGAAACAGAGAGATTACAACCCCATCTCGGTGAGACCGAGATCCCTATCGGTAAGACCGATTTGCTTAGGGTTTGTGGCAGTGGCTATGACTTTTGGAATCGGTGGCGCCGGATAGGAAGAATTGGTGAGACCGATTTTGGCTTTGGGTTTAGGCCATTTGTGGATGTTGGAAAGTAGTTGAGGGTTTTGGAGCATATCACTAAGCACATGAAGCAAGAGGCTCATTAAGCAACACCTCATCCCTCCTTGATAGTATTGGCTTTTCCTATAGACTCAATGTGATCTTGGATCACTAAAATGTAAAATGAAGAGTCTTGAGCTTTTGAGCTTGAGCCAATCCTTTGTCCTTAGTATTTTGAGGGATCCACTTTCATCATCCATGCCATGCCATTCATTGAGCTTTCCTGAAATAATAGTCTTGGAATAGCATTAGCTCAATGAGCTATATGTTGTTATGAATTACCAAAACCACCTCGGAATAGTTGCACTTTCAATCTCCCCCTTTTTGGTAATTGATGACAACATATAGATCAAAGCTTCGACAAATGATAATAAGATTGAATAACATAGTCGCTTTGAGAAGTATGTGATAAGCAAGAGCTCCCCCTAAATCTGTGCATGGGTTAAGATTTGCTTTGGACTGCAAATGCATGATGGATTAGGCTCATGGGTTACTCTTCCATGTCACATACATCTTGGTGGAGCACTCAAAATAATAAACAATGAATACATGCACTCATCACCAAGCATAGTGAGTGATCACATAAGATAGATAGGATAATATCAAGCATGCATAAGTGTAGCTTATGATCAAACACATGATCATCAATGTCTCACAAGCATAGTATCTCAACCAAAAGCAAACAAAGTTTAAAAAACACCAAATAAAGCAAGAGAGAACAAAAGCAACACACACTCTCTCTCTCGAAGCCTATGATCTATACATTTTTCTCCCCCTTTGGCAACAAGTTACCAAAAAGTTCATAGAAAATGCATAGTTCTAGATCGACTCTCGGGCTTGATCTTCCGGTGGTGGTGTTCTGATGACTCCTTGGATGAAGGCTTCAGTTGAAGTAGAGGGTGCTGGAGTGGATGCTGGAGCTGGTTACACTGGAACTGTAGGGGCAGTAGCTGGTGCTGAAGTTGTTGCTCTAGTGTCTGTCACTGGCACTGCAACTAACCTCTAGGCTCTGGGCACTCTGGCAAACACATTGGTGGTAGTCTTGCCCTGCTTCTCCTGCATGTCCTCCTGCAACTGCTCTACAACTGACTGAATCTCAGTTACTTTAACATCAAGGTCATGGAATTTGAGTTCCATGATTCTCTCAAGGCTCTCCTGATTCTGAGTAAGGGTGGCCAGTCCTTTCTCAATCCTTAGTGTAGATGCTATCAAGTAACCAAGCTGCTCCTGTTTGGTTTTCAAGAAATATTCAGATGCCTCCTCTTGAGTTGGCATCTTGGCAGCCTTCTCCTTCTTTGCCTTCTCCTTCTTCTCCTAAGCTTGAACTGATTGTGGATCATCTTCATTCATGACAACCTCATTGTCCTCAAAGTCTAGATAAAGTGGAAAATGTTCCTTATCCAACTGATATTTCCCTGTGCCCATCTTTGAGTTGATCAATTCCTGAATCTGAGGTGCATATCCACAGCTCCTCTTCTGATCTGCTGCAGTCCTCTTGATTGTTTCAATTATTAGGCTCATGACTTTGAACTTCTGTGGCACATCAAACACATGTAGCATGTTGATGGCATGCCCTCTGATCATGTTATGGTCACCAGACTTGGGCAACAGAGTGTGCCTCAGAATCCAATTGATGGTTGGCAACCCTGACAGCAGAAAGTGAACTGATCCAAACTTGTGAGTCTCTACTGCCTTGTCTGGAATCTCCTTGTACATGTGAGCCATTGAATTGTGACCCAACTTCTTATTTGCATAAATGTCCAGGTCATCCTCATTTTGCTTGGGGGCATTTATTAGACTTGCCCATTCTTCAACAGTGGATTGGTACCTTGTACCTTCAGACATCCAAACAATTCTACCATCTGGGTAAAAATGTGCTGTGGAGTAGAACTGCATGATAAGCTCATCATTCCAGTTGGTGAACTTCTGTCCAACAAAATCAGCAACTCCACAAGCAACAAAGCTTTTTTGTACTCCAGGATAGTGCTGCTCATTGTCCTTGATGTAGGTCCAGTCGACCCACCTCATGTCACAGACTATAGGCTTCTTGTCCAACAGAATTGTTTCATAAAAGTCCTGTTGTTCCTTTGTATGGAACCTGTAGTCAACAACAGTTCTTCTTCTTGAAGCATATGGATCTTCCATCCTCCACAGTCTCAGCCCTGAATCCTTCCTGATTCTCATGTCCTCAGCCATAGGATGGGCATCATTGTGATCTGGTATCTTGGGCTTAAGCTTTCTTAGGACCTGTCCTTCATCCTCATCTTCAGCAACATTGGGCACTGTGGCCTTGTTCTTCTCAGCAGCTGGAATACTCCTAGTATTCCTCTTTGGAACTTGCTTGGCCTTGGAGGCAGCTTTGGGTGCTTCCTTGGGATTGGATGTTGCAGCCCCTGATCTGATTGCATCACCCATAAGCTTAGGTGCCTTAGGTGCTGGTGCAGCATCCTCTTCCTCTTCATCAGAACCCCTTCTCATAGAGGGCTTTCCAAGGACCTTGGCAGTTGTGGTTCTTGCTCTCTTCTTTTTCTTGTCCTGATCACCATCATCCTCTGATTCAATTGTGAACTTCATAGTTTCACCAGTGGGGACTTTCTGAGGTTTGGAAGAAGTGACTTTCTTCTCAGGTGCTTCTTTGGGTTGAGCCTGAGCTGGCACTTGAGTGGACTTTCTGGCCTTTGGCATTGGTGTCCTCTTGGCAGGAACTTTCTTCTTCAGACCTGGTTTAGTGCTATGTGCAGAGCCATATTCCTTCTGGAGCACCACTTTCTTGGAAGTGGCCTCATCTTCCTCAACTTTGTAATCTTCATCCTCTGAATCTGAGGTTCTTTTCCTCCTTTGCCTAGTTGCAGCCTTAGGCAAATTGCTAGGAGTACTTCTGCTCCCTTCATCTGTAGTTGAGGGACTAGTGCCCTCACTCAAGTCCATCTGCTCTTCTGACCTTTTTTGGCTGTCACTCTGATCTGACATACTGCAAAAGCTGACTGCTGACCCTGTGAAGAGTTATAGATGAGATAGAATAGATGAGCATCACAAAATGCAGAGTTTTTTCCAGAAGAATGATTCAAAAGTTCAGTTTTAATTTTCCACAGAAAGCATTTCGGATCAACCGATTTTCAAACTCGGTGATATCGAAGCAGTTTTGGAACCTAAATTGATGATCTTGGTTGGACCGAGTCACAGTTCGGTGGCACCAAGACTGCTAGGGTTTCACAGAATCCTCAAATCGGTCGCACCGATTAGTAATTCTCGGTCAGACCGAGAGTCACTAGTGCAATGGCATAAGCTAAATCGGTGAGACCGAGTTTTTCAACTCGGTGGGTTCGAGATGGTTTCGGCGGAAACCTAACCCTAAAAATTTGAATCTCATCTAATCTATGAACTACTTTGGCTGGATAGAAGAGTTTCAATCGTGGCAAGATTCAATAAAAATACAATGTGCTAGGAATCAGACGTGGATAGCACAAAGATCAAGTCCATACCCTAACTTGGCGGTGGACTTGCTACGGCGGCAACGGTGGGGACGAAATCTGTTGACGGCGGCGGAGACCAGTGACAGGAGGCTGCTGGCGACGAGGAGACGATCCGGAGACCTCCGATGGCAGAGTGAGCTGTTGCGCGGGCAAAGGGTTTTGGAGAAATTTTCAAAATTTTGCCCGTGGCTATATATAGCCCGAACCTGTCGGTGTGACCGAGTGGAACAACTCGGTGGCACCGAGATGCATAACTGTGTTCAGTTACAGCAAATCGGTGAGACCGAGAAGTTCAAATCAGTTGCACCAAGATTGAAAACTCAGATCAACTTGGTGATCTCGGTAGGACCGAAATGGAGGAATCGGTCAGACCGAGAATCACAAAGTGGTTTTGGAAGTTTAAGTCTATGACGAATCGGGGACTCCGAGTGCTCCTCACACAGAGTGGTTCGAATCTGACTTGATCAAATTTTGTGATGTAGCAGGAACAGAGTTTGAGATGAGAAAAACATAGATAGCTAAAGAAGGTTCTTAGGCATTCTTGCCCATCCACTTGGCAAAAAGAAAATAACCAAACAATCAAAACTACAAGTGGATGTCCTTGAATGAGTAAAATATGCACCAACATGCTCACACAATAAGATGGCAAATGAAATATGTGGCAAAGCATGCAGAACCAATTCTAGCATCTATCAAACAATTGGCGATGACTAGGTCATCTATATATGAGTATATTGACTTAGAGTCAAATGAGAACATTTGATCATAGGTCATACTCATCGTTTAAGCTCAAGTGGGGTTACCACTTTTACATAATGGATTGATGTGTTCACACCTTTAGAGTTGATTTGACTCAATTCTTAGAGTTAAGCTCCCCCTAGATGTGAGATCCCCCCTTAGAGGGATGAACTAACCTTGGGTTTTGTCGATGATGACTTCATGTAGGTGTTGAAGATGTGGATGCTCAATGTTGGTGTAGATCATTCGGAGCAATCCTTTGGAGCGAGTTGCACTTTCAACTTACCTACATGGGTTAGTCCCACAAGGAACAAACAAGAATATCCATAGACATAGAGTGATGCACACACAAGATGATGTCCATGAAATCATTAGGTTACCTTGTCCCTTGCCTTACCAACATGAGGGTTTGTGACTCCTTGAACTAGTGCAAGATGTGGAAGTTGATTGCACTTGTTCTTGCCAAAATGATATGAGTGAAGAATGTTGGCAGAGTCACCCTCAAGAACTCTCTAGTTCTTCTTCTTCGGGATCCACATCATCTTGATGGGAATCCTTGGAGTTGCAGTTGTACTTGATGAAGTAGAACTTGACGTAGTCTTGGGGACCCACTTGAACGAGGCTTTAGGTGCTTCTTCAAATGCATCAATCTCTTCTTGAAGCTTGTCCTTGCCTTTGTTCTTGTGGTCTTGTGGTGGAAGATCATCTTGAGCTTGTGTTCCCTTGAAGGAAGTAGGATCATACTTCTCTTGTTGAGGAACAAACTTCGTCTTGGGGTATTGATCTTCTTCCCACTCCATTGGCATTGAACTTTCGTTCAAAACTAACACCTTGATTCTTCCGGTGCCTTCCTTGCTTGCGTACAATTTCCTCGAATTGCTTACTCCCGACAAGGCTCTTGTAAACACCTTTCTCTATAATTCCCTTCAATAAGCTATTTTCTTGCTCAAGTGTAACTTGGCTAAGAGAATCATTAGTGGAATCAAGAGAACGACTAGAAGCAACAATATTGGATTTGACATTATTATTGTTACTACTAGAGGAAGTATCTTTCTTGTACTTGTTACTAGACTTGACTTGAGCCATGTAAGTAGATAAGAGTAAACACTTGGCAATGTAAGAAGAACTTTTCTTGCGAAGATCATCATTGATTGCTTTTAAGAACTCATGCTCTTGCTCAAGATTGAGCTTTTCAAAGCGTAACTTCTCGTGAGCCCTTAAAAGTTCCCGATGATCTTCGTAGATAGTCTCATGAGCTAACTTAAGAGAGTTTAGTTCTTTAGTTAGAAGCTCAATTTTCTCCTTATCATTGTCATTCGTTTTATCTTGATTAGCATGATTAATTGACGTTTCATCATAGTATTCATCACTAGAGTTGTCAACAAGTAAATCATCATCCACAAGCAAGTCATCTTCATCACTATTGAAATCAACATACTCAGGATGTGTTACCTTTGGACCTTTGGCCATGAAGCATCTTCCAACACCTTCATTTGGTGAGTCAAATATGTCGTAGGAGTTGGTTGACACAAGTGCTATACCGGCAGCACCTTCATCTTGAGTATATTCGGAGTCGGAGTGATAGCTTCTCTCGGAGTGATTGTCGGAATCGGAGCCGGAAACCCATTCACCAACATGAGCTTGATGTCTTCGTTTTGTGTAGCTCCTTGATGACTTGTCCTTCCTTTCCGAATCCTTGCTTCTCCGTGAGGGTCTTCGTTCATAACGATCATCTCTACTCCTCCTCTCTCTTGGTGGTGATTCTTCTCTTTTGCTCCTTCTTCTTGGAGAATCTTCTCTTCTTTTGTAGGGTGCCGTACACTCATTGGAATAGTGTCCGGGTCTCCCACAATTGTAGCAGTTGCGCTCACGACTAGAAGATCTCTTGTCATTGTAAGACCTTGACTTGGAGCTTCTTTCTTTGCTTCTACTTTTGTAGAATTTCTTGAAGTTCTTCAATTCTTCATTGAAGGTTGGTTTCTCTCTTGATGATGTGGGGGCTTCACTTGAGGCTTTGTAAGCACCACTTGACTTGTTGTGAAGTTCCACCTTATCCTTGAGTGACATCTCATGAGCAACAATTCTTCCAATGGCTTCCGTTGGCTTGAGATCTTTGTAGTTTGGCATCATTTGGATCAATGTGCATATGGTATCATACTTTCCATCCAATGCTCTTAGAATCTTCTTGATGATGAATTTGTCGGTCATCTCTTCACTCCCTAAGCCGGCAATCTCATTTGTGATAAGAGCGAGCCTAGAGTACATTTTAGCGACACCTTCACCATCCTTCATTTTGAACTTGTCAAGCTGACTTTGGAGCACATCCAACTTGGATTCCTTAACGGACTCGGTACCTTCATGCATATCAATCAAAGTATCCCAAATTTCCTTTGCATTCTCAAGAGGGCTGATTTTGTTGAATTCTTCGGGGCACAATCCGTTGAAGATGATATCACAAGCTTGAGCGTTGTATTGCAGCATCTTCAATTCTTCCGCATTAGCTTCACGGTTCGGTTCTCTCCCATCGAAAAATTCACCTTGCAAGCCAATACAAATAATTGCCCAAACGGCGGGGTTATGTCCAAGAATATGCATTTTCATCTTATGCTTCCAACTAGCAAAATTAGTGCCATCGAAGTAAGGACCTCTACGGTGATAATTTCCCTCGCTAGATGCCATACTCTCCTAGGTTGTGAAACCAAGGCTATGACCACCAAAAGCTATGGAAATCAAAGCAAATGGAGACCAAAGCTCTGATACCACTTGTAGGACCTTGAAGTATGTCTAGAGGGGGGGTGATTAGACTACTTGACCAATAAAAACTTAACCTTTTCCCAATTTTAGAGTTTGGCAGATTTGAGCTATTTTAGGACAAGTCAAGAAATCATCACACAATTCAAGCAAGCATGCAAAGAGTATATAGGCAGTGGAAATTAAAGCATGCAACTTGCAAGAAAGTAAAGGGAAGGGTTTGGAGGATTCAAACGCAATTGGAGACACGAATGTTTTTGGCGTGGTTCCGATAGGTGGTGCTATCGTACATCCACGTTGATGGAGACTTCAACCCACGAAGGGTAACGGCTGCGCGAGTCCACGGAGGGCTCCACCCACGAAGGGTCCACGAAGAAGCAACCTTGTCTATCCCACCACGGCCGTCGCCCACGAAGGACTTGCCTCACTAGCGGTAGATCTTCACGAAGTAGGCGATCTCCTTGCCCTTACAAACTCCTTGGTTCAACTCCACAATCTTGTCGAAGGCTCCCAAGTGACACCTAGCCAATCTAGGAGACACCACTCTCCAAGAAGTAACAAATGGTGCGTTGATGATGAACTCCTTGCTCTTGTGCTTCGAATGATAGTCTCCCCAACACTCAACTCTCTCATAGGTTTTGGATTTGGTAGAAAGAAGATTTGAGTGGAAAGCAACTTGGGGAAGGCTAGAGATCAAGATTCATATGGTAGGAATGGAATATCTTGGCCTCAACACATGAATAGGTGGTTCTCTCTCAGAAATGGTAAGTTGGAAGTGTAGGTTCATTCTGATGGCTCTCTCCACGAATGAAGAGGAGGTGGAGGGGTATATATAGCCTCCACACAAAATCTAACCGTTACACACAATTAACAAAACTCGGTGGGACCGAATCGTTAAACTCGGTCGGACCGATTTAGTAAACCTAGTGACCGTTAGTGATTTTCGGTGGGACTGACATGCATCTCGGTGAGACCGATTCGGTTAGGGTTAGGGCATAACGTAATCTCGGTAAGACCGATTACACAAACTCGGTGAGACCGATTTGGTAATAAGCTTTCCAGAGAGTTGGTCAGGTAAACTCGGTGGGACCGATTTGCTCTTTTCGGTGAGACCGAAATGTTACAAAAAGGAAACAGAGAGTTTACATTGCAATCTCGGTGGGACCGATCACTCACTTCGGTTAGACCCAAACGTTACGAAGGGAAACAGAGAAATTACAACCCCATCTCGGTGAGACCGAGATCCCTATCGGTAAGACCGATTTGCTTAGGGTTTGTGGCAGTGGCTATGACTTTTGGAATCGGTGGCGCCGGATAGGAAGAATCGGTGAGACCGATTTTGGCTTTGGGTTTAGGTCATTTGTGGATGTGGGAAAGTAGTTGAGTGTTTTGGAGCATATCACTAAGCACATGAAGCAAGAGGCTCATTAAGCAACACCTCATCCCTCCTTGATAGTATTGGCTTTTCCTATAGACTCAATGTGATCTTGGATCACTAAAATGTAAAATGAAGAGTCTTGAGCTTTTGAGCTTGAGCCAATCCTTTGTACTTAGTATTTTGAGGGATCCACTTTCATCATCCATGCCATGCCATTCATTGAGCTTTCCTGAAATAATAGTCTTGGAATAGCATTAGCTCAATGAGCTATATGTTGTTATGAATTACCAAAACCACCTCGGGATAGTTGCACTTTCACCAAGCCCTCCCTCTAACTTGGTATTTTCTTGGTGAAATTTATTCTTTCTTTTTCAAAGAAAGAATAATAGCAAGATGCTTTGAGTTGTGAAGCAAACCCCTTCTACACCCTTCTGAAAATGCCCAAACAATTCTCATATTTTTTTGCACCCTTAGACAACCAGAAATGAACTCAAGATCCCCTAGCACTTTCCCATTTGAGACCCTCTTCCTCAAATGCATTTCTGACCCAAACCCTAGGTTGAATAGCAAGTACCCTAATGCTTGATATGTCATGACTCAAACTTGGTGAAGGTGATCACCCTAGTGACTAACAACACTCACCCAAAAATCAGCCCTAAACATCACTTCCTCCTCTCTCAACACAGCACAAACACCTTGCCGTGAGAAAAGCTCACAACTCACTTGTGCTGGCACCCAACTGCAGCCACACTTAGCACCTACTCACCACCCCTCTAGCTCCAAGACACGGCCAAATCCCTCCAGGGCCACCCAAGGGCTCACTGGCTAGGTGACCACAGGCTTGTCATGCCAAACACGCGTGCTACGTCGTGCCAAGCCACTAGCCATGAGGCCACCCCACCACTGCGCATCCTCGGCACTAAGAGCCATGTGCAGCAGCTCCAACACGCGTCCCCACCCTCCCTAACCTCCAGCCCGCGCCACCCTGGACGGCCCCCAGCGCCCGTGGCTCTGTCCACTGTTCGGCCGTGACCTGCATGATGTCACGATGCATAGGCCGACGCAAAGAGCTTTGGCGGCTTCCTTGTGGCCTCCTGAGGCCCGCCTGAGTCCCCACCAAGCTAGCCTTAGTTCGGCGCAGGCCTGGCTAGCCATCAACCCCGATCGTGGCGGCGCCAGGGCCCCTCCCTTATCCCAACCTATAAATAGAGACCCCTGGCCTCCATTTCAGCTCGCACCTTCTCCTCTCCCCCTCTTACCCATTACTGGGTGATGCCCTCATGCCATCACGCCCTCCGCCCTTCTCCAAGACAATGTTCTCCCGCTGGTGAGCCTAGATTCATTTGGTCCACCCACTGCTCCCCAAGCCAAACTACCACCACAGTTCGTCTCCCCTTGCTCCACTAAGCACGCCCAACACCAGAGCCAGCTCAATTGAAGCCCCCTCATTGGAGTTCGAGCTCGACCAGAGATCACGCCGCCCGCGAGGAAGGAATGTTCGCCATCTGGCCACCTCCGGAGAAGCTACGGGTACAAGAAGACCTGCCGGAGAGTGCTCGTTCCAGTGGGCCAACCCACAAAGGATACCATTCCCTCTCCTTGCCAGTGAGCCCTCGTCGGAGTTCCCCCGTGCCTCAGTCGGTTATTATAAAAGAAAAGCTGACGAGTGGACCCCACCCATCAGTGACTCACTTACGACCCAAAGCGGTACGCTGGCCGTGGCGTATTTGGAAAATACGCCTTCGATGTGGCATGCCCTAGTTTTTTCTATTTTTAGTTTAAATCAATTTTAAATGCTTCTATTGACTTCACTATGACCATTAATAACTCCTAAACTATAGGTCCAAATCAATTGATTATTTTTGCATTATTTGTCGGATTTCAGGTTTCGCAAACCCTTGAGAGGTTCAAACTCTGGGGTGCGTGTGGAGATCTCAACCTGCCCAGCCTACCTACTCACTAATCTCACAGCCTATCGCGTCAAGCTCGAGAGGAAAGGAAGACACAGTAGTTTACCCAGGTTCGGGCCACCTTGCGGTGTAAAACCCTACTCCCGCTTTGTGGTGGATTTGCCTCGAGGGGCTGAGGAAGAACTAGTACAATGGAGAACAACCTCAGGAGGCATGTTCTTGAGCTCAAGTGAGCTGGTGAGGTGGTGAGGGTGGAATGGATCTGATCTGCCCGATCCCTTCCCCTTGGTGGAGGCTAGGTCCTATTTATAATGGCCTCGATCCTCTTCCCAAATGTAGGCGGGAAGTGATCCCACAATGGCCAATTTTGAAGGGAGACAACAAGTACGTCCTATCCTAACTAAAGTGGTCTTCGCATGCAAAAGCCTCCGGTCATGACGCTGCGGTGGGCTCGGCAATGACCTCCATCCTGCCACCCTGGCGGTCTTGGTCTTGTTGCACCAGAACGGAAACCTTTGGTTGATTCCTCGGGACTTTGCGCCTGCTGCTTGCCTCCTTTGCACCAAAGAGGAAACTGGTACTCTGCACTCGCCTGGTGCCCGCCTGGCCTTGGTCGTCATGGCTCACGTCAGCCAAACCTCGTGAGGTGAGCCTTGCATAGAAATCTCCGCTCCCCGGGAGCCAGCCTGAGGGGGCCGGTCCCCTTGGAGGTCTTGGCGTCGTCCGCCTCGCGAGGGTCTTGAGTTGTTGATGCTAAAGTGGGCCATACCAGGCCGCCGATGGAGCCACGCCGTGGGCCACAGGCAGGCAAGTATGTGTACCATCATATCCAGAACGCCGACGGTAGCCCCCGGGCCCAAGGCACGCTCGGGCTTGGCTTATGGCGGAAGCCAAAGGGCAAGTGCAGAGCGCCGTGGACCCTAACCACCTGCGGCCTTGGATAGTGCATGGCGATTGATGGGACGTGGGCGTCTCCACTTCCCCATGCTGCCTTGAAATTCGTCCAACTTGATGATTCGATGCTGCATGCAGAAAAACATCATTGCGCGAGATCATGGAGGCTGGTGGTTGGCCTCCCTCTGGCTATAAATGAGGGGAGGGGTGGAGCCCCCCTCGCTCATCTCTTTCTTCGTCTTCTCGCTGTTTGTCCCTTCTTCTTCTCCACCTTGCCGTAGCATCCATGGTGCTGACGAGGAGATTCTTGGCTGCCGATAAGGGGAAGGCTCCTAAGGAAGGACCAGCTTTGCCACCACCCAAGAGGGGTCGCGGCCGTCCCCGCAAGCATGCCGCGACCTCGGCAGCGGCCCCCAAGGGGCACGGGCGCACTTCTCCAGGGGCCGGCGTCTCCCTTGGCATTTGTGGCGGAGCTTCTTCTCGCGGCGGGGGCCACCGGCCACGGGGCAGGCCCAGCGATGAGGGGAGGCACGCTATGGTCGCTCGCCCTCCTCAACCGTGCTTCTCCTCGATTGATGTGCTCCCGGAGTTCGTGGTGTGGTCGGAGAGGCCCGCCGGCACCTCGTTCCGGCTCCTGTGCTTCTTCACCGGTGAGCTGCCGACCTCGGGGCTCGACGGCCTCTGGCTGCAGGCCGGCTGTTGCTACAGCAGGGCCTCATGGGTGGGGATTGAGGTCGTCGCTGCGGGCAGCGTGGTCCTAACCCGTGGCTGGCAGGCATTTTCCCGCGCACGAGGCCTAAGCGGGAGGTGCACCCTCCACTTCAAGTACGATGGCCTTGCGACCCTCTTCGTGAGGGTGTTCAGGGAAGACGGCCGCCGCGCGGGGTGTTGCCCAGAAGACGGCAGCGACAATGAGCTTGGCCTTGAGGTCGGCCACACCGGCAACGAGGGCGAGCTTGGCCTTGACGACATCCACACTTCCTCCCGCAGCGGCAGCTCTTCCTCAGGTGAGAGCTCAAGCAGCGGCGGCTACGACCAGCCTCAGCGCCGCCGAGCCCGCATCGAAGAAGGCGGCGGATCGTCTCGTCGCCATGCCCCAGTGAAGTAGGAGGAAGGCCCAGTCTGAGCTCGGGGCTGGCGAACTTGGCCTCAAGACCAGCTGCGGCCTTGCGGGCCGCTTTTGTTTAACCTTTCCTTTCTTCTGCAATTTTAAAAAAAGTAGGATGCCCCACTGGGGTGTGTAATGAACTATGGCAGTTATGCCCTTTATGCTATGCTTATTATCTTAATGCTGTGCTGTGATGTTTGTATTCTGGGTAGGCACGGGTAGGGTAACTTAGCTTTACATGTTTGCAGCAGTTTCCCACCTTGCGGGGGCGCGACCCTTGATGCCTGACGGAGTCCCTCCTTCCTGATGGACCGGGGGCCACTGGCCTCGGGAGGCTCTAGAGGCCTTGGGAGACGCCGTAGAGCCGTTGCAGATCTATTTTAAAGGAAAGGAAAAGAAACCTTAGTGGGCACCTCATTCTTCCTTACGTGAGCCCCCTGCCATGTGTTTAGCTGTGGCTTGATGCATCGCGTCGTGCTGCGTGAGGAGCACGGACATGAGAGGGCTCCTCGCGAGGATCATAAAGCCGAAGCACTGGGGCAACGGGGTTCGACAAGGTGTGCTTGTGCGAGGGCGGACCCGTGCGCTCACACCTGCCTAGCCCCCACGCGCGAGGCATGCGAGGAAGAGCGATGGGCAACTGCCGCCCTTTCCCGGCATAGGCTAAGAACGAGTGAAAGGAGAGGAGAGAAAATCCAACTTGGCGAACCAAAGCACAAAAACTCCAAATTCCTTTAAAGATTGCGAAACAACTTTGGAAAGCAAGCAAATGAACAGCCGCGTCCGACACCTAGTCTAGTCTTCTCACCAGCACGGAGCTAAGTGCTACCACTAGGACGTGGGAGGGAGCCCCTGTGAGGCCCCAGGGCGGCGCTCAGGAGACTCCAGGGCGTGTACAACCCCACCCATTATTACGTGAGAGTGTCACGAGCGGAGACCTTCACAGGCCAGAGCCTTGCTTCATGGGTAGAACTTTCAGAGGTGCTGGATGTTCCAGGCGTTCTGGATGGGGATCCCGTCCTGTGTCTCCAGGCGCGTGGAGCCAGACCTGGAGACACAGACAATCCTAAGTGGGCCCTCCCACATGGGAGAGAGCTTATGCAGCCCTTCCCTAGAGAGCACCCGCCTCAGGACGAGATCACCACCTCGAGCATCCTGGGGCGGATGCTGCGGCAGTGGTACCGCTGCAGCACCTGCTGGTACCTTGCCACTCGGAGCGAGGCTTGATGGCGACATTCCTCCCCCAACACGAGATCCATCCCCGTGTGGCGTCCTGGCGTGCCTCATCGAACGCCAGGACCCGCGTGGAGAGATGCTTGACCTCATGTGGGAGAACCGCTTCAGCTCCATTGACGAGGAAGAACGGTGTCTCGCCCGTTGGCTTGGTCGCGGTGGTGCGGTTGGACCACAACACGGACTGGAGCTCGTCGAGCCAGCCCCTGCCGCATGCCTCGAGCTTCTTCTTGAATGTCCTTGCCTTGAGGCCTCTCAAGACCTCTGCATTGGCGCTCTCGGCCTGGCCGTTGCTCCTAGGGTGTGCCACTGAGGCGTAGCATATCTGCATTCTAAGGTTAGCACAATATGTTTTAAAAAGGTTGCTAGTGAACTGCGAGCCATTGTCGGTGATGATGCAATTAGGAACCCCAAACCGGCTCACGAGGCCCTTGATGAACTAGACGGCTGACCCGGCTGGGATGGTCCGAACAACTTCTACCTCCGCCACTTGGTGAACTTGTCGACGGCGACATAGAGGTAGCAGTAGCCCCCTGGCGCTCGAGGAAATGGCCCCAAGATGTCCAACCCCCAGATCGCGAACGACCACATAAGCGGGATAGTCTGGAGGCGTTGCGCGGGCTGGTGGATCTGCTTGGCTTGGAACTGGCAGGTTTCACATGAGCGCACCAGCTCGGTGGTGTAGTTGAGTGCTATGGTTGTAGGATCGAAAGTATGTCTAGGGGGGGGGTGATTAGACTACTTGACCAAATAAAACTTAACCTTTTCCCAATTTTAGTTCTTGGCAGATTTTAGCAACTTAGCACAAGTTAAGCAATCTCAATACAATTCAAGCAAGCATGCAAAGAGTATATGGGAAGCAGAAAGTAAAGCATGCAACTTTCAATAAAGTAAATGGGAGGAGTTTGGAGGGAGCAAACGCAATGTTGACACGGAGATTTTTGGCGTGGTTCCGATAGGTGGTGCTATCGTACATCCACGTTGATGGAGACTTCAACCCACAAAGGGTAACGACTGCGCGAGTCCATGGAGGGCTCCACCCACGAAGGGTCCATGAAGAAGCAACCTTGTCTATCCCACCATGGCCATCTCCCACGAAGGACTTGCCTCGCTAGGGTAGATCTTCACGAAGTAGGCGATCTCCTTGCCCTTACAAACTCCTTGGTTCAACTCCACACTCTTGACGGAGGCTCCCAAGTGACACCTAACCAATCTAGGAGACACCACTCTCCAAAAAGTAATAGATGGCGTGTTGATGATGAACTCCTTGCTCTTGTGCTTCAAATGATAGTCTCCCCAACATTCAAGTCTCTCTCACAGTTTTGGCTATGGTGGAAAGATGATTTGAGTGGAAAGCAACTTGGGGAAGACTAGAGATCAAGATTCTTGTGGTTGGATTGGAATATCTTGGTCTCAACACATGAGTAGGTGGTTCTCTCTCAGAAAATGAATGCAGGAAGTGTAGGCACGTTAGGATGGCTCTCCTCACGAATGAAGAATGGGTGGAGGGGTATATATAGCCCGCACACAAAATCTAACCGTTACACATAGATTCCCAAACTCGATGGGACTGATTCGCTCATTTCGGTGTGACCGAAATGTTACAAAAAGGAAACAGGGAGTTTGCAATCCCATCTCGGTGAGACCGAAATCCCTATCGGTGAGACAGAAGTGACTAGGGTTTGTGGCAGTGGCTATGTCAAATGAAACTCGGTGGTGCCAGATAGATCAAATTGGTGGGGCAAAATTTGACTTTTAGGTTTAGGACATTTGTGGAAATGAGAAAGTGGTTGAGGGTTTTGGAGAATATCACTAAGCATTTTGAGCAAGTAAGCCATTAAGTAACACCTCATCCCCTTTTAATAGTATTGGCTTTCCTATGGACTCAATGTGATCTTGGATCACTAAATGAAAATGTAGAGTCTTGAGCTTGTTGCCAATATGTGTCCTTAGCATTTTGAGGGGTGCACATCTCTAGTCCATGCCATGCCAATCACTGAACTTTCTGAAATGATCATATCGAAAGAGCATTAGTTCAATGAACTATATGTTGTTAAGAATTACCAAAACCACCTAGGGATTAGTTGCACTTTCAATCTCCCCCTTTTTGGTAATTGATGACAACATATAGATCAAAGCTTCGACAAATGATAATAAAAATGAAATACATCATCGCTTTGAGAAGTATGTGATAAGTAAGAGCTCCCCCTAAATTTGTGCATTATTTAAGATTTTCTTTTGAATGCAAATGCACAGATAAATAGGATCATGGGTTACTCTTCCATGTCACATACATCTTGGTGGAGCGCTCAAAAAGATTAGAAATAAGAACAAGCACTCATCACCAAGGAAAAGTGAATGATCATACAAGAGATAGATAATGTCACCATTCAAGCACAAGCATTAAGCACAGCATGATCAAACACATGATCATATAAAGTATCTCACACAAGCAAACAAAGCAAATGAGTAGCAAAAAGAAGCAAATCTCTCTCTCTCTGAAGCCTATGATCTATACACTTTCTCCCCCGTTGGCAACAAGTTATCAAAAAGCTCGAAAATGCATAGTGCTATGCGTCTCTCTAGGCTTGATCTTCGGAAGGATGTGTTGAGATGACTCCAAGGAACAAAAGCACCAGTGGAAGATGTTGGAGCTTGTGGAGTTGCCATTGGAGGGGCAACTGGAGCTGTAGGAGCTGTGGCTGCAGGTGCTGACGCTGTTGCTCTTGTGTTTGGCACTGGCACTGCTGCAGACCTCTGTCCTTTAGGCACTATATGGTACACCTGTGTAGTTGCTTTTACCTTCCTCTCCTCTGCTTCTTCCTGGAGCTCTTCAACTACTGTCTGAATCTCAGTCACCTTCAAGTCAAGATCATAGAATTTGGTTTCAATGATCCTCTCCAAGCTCTCCTGGTTCTGATTCAGGGTGGCCAGTCCTTTCTCAATCCTCAAGGTAGATTGAATCAGAAATCCAAGCTGGTCTTGCTTTGACTTGAGGAATACTTCTGAAGCTTCTGCATCACTGGGCATCTTTGCTACTTTCTCTGCTTTGGCTTTCTGTCTCTTTTCTTGTGCCTCTAGGGAAGTTGGATCCTCAGTTGCCATGACAACAGAGTTGTCCTCGAAGCCTGGCTGCAAAGCCAGATGCTCTTTGTCTAACAAGTAAACTCCCTTGGGCATCTTGGAATTGATCAACATTTGAATGTGTGGTGCAAACCCACATGAACTCTCCTGGTCAGCAGCTGTCCTCTTGATTGTCTCTACAATCAGGCTCATGACCTTAAACCTCTATGGCAAATCAAACATCTAAAGAAGATTGACGGAATGGCCTCTGATCATCCTGTGATCTCCTGATTTGGGCAACAAAGTGTGCCTCAATATAGTATTCATAGTGGCCAGACCAGACATCAAGTAGTACACTGACCCAAGCTTGTGAGTCTCCAAAGCTTTGTTAGGTATTTCCTTGTACATGTTTGCCGTAGAGTTGTGGTCTTCCTTCTTTTCAGCATAGACATCAATGTCCTTTTCATGCTCCTTGGGTGCCTTGATGAGCTTTGCCCACTCATCCACTGCTGACTGGCATCTTGTTCCCTCAGTCATCGACGCAATCTTCCCATCTGGATAAAAATGAGCTGTTGAGTAGAATTGCATTATGAGCTCATCATTCCACTTGGTCAACTTCTGACCCACAAATTTGTCAACTCCGTTGAGCTTGAAGCTCTCATGCACTCCTGGGAAGTGGTCTTCATTAGCATCAATGTACTTCCAGTCAACCCACTTCATGTCATTGACAACGGGTTTCTTTCAAGCAGAACTGTTTCATATAAATCTTGTTGTTCTTTGGTGTGGAATCTGTAATCCACAACTGTCCTTCTCCTCACTGCATATGGATCAACTTGTCTCCACAGTCTGAGTCCTGCATCTTTCCTTTCCTTCATATTCTCAGCCAATGGATGATTGTCATCACGGTCTGGAATTTTTGGTTTCAGCTTCCTAAGTACTTGGGCTTCAACATCTTCTTCCTCAACTTCAGGCACTGGGGCCTTGTTCTTTTTTGCAGCTGGTATGTTCCTGGTGCTTCTCTTTGGAGCTGTCTTGGAGGCTTGAGCTAGAGCTTTGGGGGTTGTCTTGGGCTTTGAAGGAGCTTCCCCAAACTTGATGGCATCCCCCATCAGCTTCTGTGACTTAGCAGGAGGTGCTTGAGCAGCAACCTCTTTTTCTTCCTCCTCACTAGCAGAGTCTCTCCTCATGGAAGGATTTCCAAGCACTCTAGCAGTGGTTTTCCTGACCCTCTACTTGCCTTCTTCACCTGGATTTTGCTCAAGAGTGAATGTCATGGTCTCTTGTGTTGTTCCCCTAGCCTTAGACATAGGCAATATCCTGGCAGGTGACTTTTTGTTCTGCCCTATCTTGGTGGAAGCAGCATCACCATATTCTTTCTTTAGCACTTTCTTCTTTGAGCTGACTTCCTCAGTCTCAAAATCTTCATCCTCAGAGTCTGATGTTTTCTTCTTTCTCTGCCTAGTCTGAGCCTTAGGCAGATTGCTTGGTGTGCTCTTGCTACCTTCATCATAGCTTCCAGAGGGACTAGTGCCCTCACTCAAGTCCATCTACTCCTGTGACTTGGTCTGACTATCACTTTGATTAGACATTCTGCACAGCAATCTGAGAGCTGAACCTGTGAATAGTTGTAGATGAGATAGAGTAGATGAGCATCACAAAGTGCAGAGTTTTTGCAAAAAGAGTGAGTTAAAAACTTTGTTTTAGTTTTCTATAGGAAGCATTTCGGAGCTACCGATTTGTAAAACTCGGTGGCACAGAAGCAACTTTGGAGTCTAAACATGTGGAATCGGTCAGACTGAGACACAGTTCGGTGACTTCGAGTTTGCTAGGGTTTCAGAAAGTCCTGGTATCAGTCACACCGATTTGCAACTTTCGGTCAGGCCGAAAATCACATGTCCACTGGCCTAAGCTAAATCGGTGGGACAGATTCCTACAATTCGGTCGGTCCGAGATGAGTCCGGCGGAAACCTAACCCTAAATTTTCAACTCAAATCTAATCTAGAGGATGATTTCTGTGGATGGATCAATCTCATACTTGTTAAGAAACATGGCCTTGCCTTTGTGCTAGGAATCGGAGTTAAAAGAAAGCACAAAGAGTTGAGTTCATACCCTAGCTTGGCGATGAGCTTGCTACGGTGGCAACAGAGGGGAGGATTTCCATTGACGGCGGCGGAGACTAGCGGTGGGAGGTCGCTGATGACAAGAAGACGATCCGGAGACCCAAGGCAGCAGAGCAAGACACGCGCGGGCGAATAGGTTTTGGAGAAATTTCCAAAATTTGACCCATCGGTATATATATGCTGGCACTGTCGGTGTAACCGAGTGGAACAACTCGGTGGCACCGAGATGCAGAATCACAAGCGGTTACTGCAACTCGGTGAGACCGAAAAGTTCTAATCGGTTGCACCGAGATTGAAAACTTGATCAACCCAGTGAACTTGGTGTGACCGATATGGAGGAGTCGGTCAGACCGAAATACACAAAGAGGTTTTGGAAGTTTTAAGTCTATGACAAATCCGGACTCCGAGTGCTCCTCACACAGAAGGTTTGAATTTGACTTAGATCAAACTTTGTGATGTAGCATGAATAGAGTTTGAGAAGAGAAAAGCATAGATAGCTAGAGGGAGTTCTTAGGCATTCTTGGCCATCCATTTGGCAAAATAAGAAAATCCAAACAATCAAAGCAACAAATGGATGTCCTGGAATGAGAAAAGTATGCAACCAACATGCTCAGACAATGAAATGGCAAATGAAATATGTGGCAAAGCATGCACAATCACTCTAGCATCTATCAAGCAATTGGCGATGACTAGGTTATCTATATATGAGTATATTGACTTAGGAGTCAAATGAGAACATTTGATCATAGGTCATACTCATTGTTTAAGAACAAGTGGGGCTACTACTTTTACATAAAGCATTGTTGTGTTCACACCATTAGAGTTGCTTTAGCTCAATTCTTAGAGTAAAGCTCCCCCTAGATGTGATATCCCCCCTAAGAGGGATGTACTAACCTTGGGTTTTGTCGATGATGACTTCATGTAGATGTTGAAGATGTGGATGCTCATCGTTGATGTAGATCATTTTAAGCAATCCATTGGAGTGAGTTGCACTTTCAATACCTACATGGGTTAGTCCCACAAGGAACAAACAAGGATATCCATAGACATAGAGTGAAGCAAACACATGATGATGTCCATGAAAGCATTAGGTTACCTTGTCCCTTGTCTTACTAACAAGAGGGTTTCTGACTCCTTGAACTAGTGCAAGATGTGGAAGTTGTTTGTACTTGTTCTTGCCAAAATGAATATGAGTGAAGTATGTTGGCGGAGTCACCCTCAAGAACTTTCTAGTTCTTCTTCTTCGGGATCCACATCATCTTGATGGGAATCCTTGGAGTAGTAGATGAACTTGATGAATTAGAACTTGATGTAGTCTTGGGAACCCACTTGACCAAGGCCTTTGGAGCATCTTCAAATGCATCAATCTCTTCTTGAAGCTTGTCCTTGCCTTTTAGCTTGTGGTCTTGTGGTGGAAGATCATCTTGAGCTTGTGTTCCCTTGAAGGAATTAGGGTCATACTTGTTGAGGAACAAACTTAGTCTTGGGGTATTGATCTTCTTCCCACTCAACTCCATTGGCATTGAACTTCTGTTCAAAACCAACACCTTGATTCTTCCGGTGCCTTCCTTGCTTGCGTGCAATTTTCTCAAATTGCTTACTTCCGGCAAGGCTCTTGTAAACACTTTTCTCTATAATTCCCTTCAATAAGCTATTTTCTTGCTCAAGTATAACTTGGCTAAGAGAATCATTAGTGGAATCAAGAGAACTACTAGAAGCAACAATATTGGATTTAGCATGGTTATTGTTACTACTAGAAGAAGAATCTTTCTTGTTCTTGTTGCTAGATTTTACTTGTGGCATGTAAGTAGACAAGAGTAAACGCTTGGCAATGTAAGAAGAACTTCTCTTCCGAAGATCATCATTGATGGCCTTTAAGAACCCATGTTCTTGCTCAAGATTGAGCATTTCAAAGCGTAACTTCTCATGAGTTTTTAAAAGTTCTCGATGATCTTCTAAAGTAGTTTCATGATCTAACTTAAGAGTGTTTAGTTTTTTAGTTAGATGCTCAATCTCCTTCTTATCATTGTCATTCGTTTCATCTTGATTAGCATGATTAATAGCATTTTCATCATAGTATTCATCACTAGAGTTGTTAACAAGTAAATCATCATCACCTAGCAAGTCATGTTCATCACTATTGAAATCAACATACTCGGGGTGTGTTACCTTGGGTCCTTTAGTTTAGCCATGAAGCATCTCCCAATCCCTTCATTCGATGAATCAAATATGTCATAGGAGTTGGTTGACACAAGTGCTAGACCGGCAACACCTTCATCTTGAGTATATTCGGAGTCGGAGTGATAACTTCTCTCGGAGTGATGGTCGGAGTCGGAGCCGGATACCCATTCACCAACATGAGCTTGATGTCTTCGTTTTGTGTAGCTCCTTGATGACTTGTCCTTCCTTTCCGAATCCTTGCTTCTTCGAGAGGTTCTTCGTTCATGACAATCATCTCTAGTCCTCTCTCTTGGAGGTGATTTTTCCCTTTTGCCTCTCCTTTTAGGTGAGTCTTCTCTTCTTTTGTAGGGAGCTGTAAACTCATTGGAGTAGTGTCCGGGTCTTCCACAGTTATAGAACACTCACGACTAGAAGATCTTTTGTCATTGTAGGACCTTGACTTGGAACTTCTTTCCTTGCTTCTACTCTTGTAGAATTCTTTGAAGTTCTTCACAATTAAGCTCAATTCTTCATTGAATGCTTGTTTCTCATTTGATGATGTAGGAGCATCACATGAGGCTTTGTAAGCACCACTAGACTTGCTGTGAAGCTCTTCTTTGTCCTCGAGTGACATCTCATGAGCAACAATTCTTCCAATGACTTCGGTTGGTTTGAGATCTTTGTAGTTTGGCATCATTTGGATCAAAGTGCACACGGTATCATATTTTCCATACAGGGCTCTCAAGATCTTCTTTATGATGAATTTGTCGGTCATCTCTTCACTTCCTAAGCTGGCGATCTCATTTGTGATGAGAGCAAACCTAGAGTACATTTCAGTGACACCTTCACCATCCTTCATTTTGAATTTTCAAGTTGACTTTGAAGCACATCCAACTTGGATTCCTTGATGGAGTCGGTACCTTCGCGCATATCAATCAAAGTACCCCAAATTTCTTTTGCACTCTCAAGACGGCTGATTTTGTTGAATTCTTCGGGGCACAATCCGTTGAAGAGGATATCGCAAGCTTGAGCATTGTATTGAAACATCTTCAATTCTTCCGCGGTAGCTTCACGATTTGGTTCTCTCCCATTAAAGAATTCACCTTGCAAACCAATACACACAATGGCCCAAACGGCGGGGTTATGTCCAAGAATATGCATTTTCATCTTATGTTTCCAACTAGCAAAATTTGTACCATCAAAGTAAGGACCTCTACAGTGGTAATTTCCCTCGCTGGACGCCATACTTTCCTAGGTTGTGAAACCAAGGCTATGATCACCAAAGCTATGGAAATCAAGGCAAATGGAGACAAAAGCTCTAATACCACTTGTATGATTGAAAGTATGTCTAGAGGGGGGTGATTAGACTAGTTGACCAAATAGAACTTAACCTTTTCCCAATTTTAGTTCTTGGCAGATTTTAGCAACTTAGCACAAGTCAAGCAATCTCAATACAATTCAAGCAAGCATGCAAAGAGTATATGGGCAGCGGAAAGTAAAGCATGCAACTTGCAAGAAAGTAAATGAGAGGAGTTTGGAGGGAGCAAACGCAATATTGACACAGAGATTTTTGGCGTGGTTCCGATAGGTGGTGTTATCGTACATCCAGTTGATGGAGACTTTAACCCACGAAGGGTAATGGCTGTGCGAGTCCACAGAGGGCTCCACTCATGAAGGGTCCATGAAGAAGCAACCTTGTCTATCCCACCATTGCCATCGCCCATGAAGAAGTTCCCTCACTAGGGTAGATCTTCATGAAGTAGGCGATCTCCTTGCCCTTACAAACTCCTTGGTTCAACTCCACAATCTTGACGGAGGCTCCCAAGTGACACCTAACCAGTCTAGGAGACACCACTCACCAAAAGGTAATAGATGGTGTGTTGATGATGAACTCCTTGCTCTTGTGCTTCAAATTACAGTCTCCCCAACGCTCAACTCTCTCTCACAGTTTTGGCTATGGTGGAAAGATGATTTGAGTGGGAAGCAACTTGGGAAGGCTAGAGATCAAGATTCTTGTGGTTGGATTGGAATATCTAGGTCTCAACACATGAGTAGGTGGTTCTCTCTCAGAAAATGAATGCTGGAAGTCTAGGCATGTTCTGATGGCTCTCCTCACGAATGAAGAATGGGTTGAGGGGTATATATAGCCTCCACACAAAATCTAACTGTTACACACAGATTCCCAAACTCGATGGGACCAATTCGCTCATTTCGGTGTGACCGGAATGTTACAAAAAGGAAATAGGGATTTTGCAATCCCATCTCGGTGAGACCAAAATCCCTACCGGTGAGAACAAAGTGACTAGGGTTTGTGGCAGTGGCTATGTCAAATGAAACTCGGTGGCATCGGATAGATCAAATCAGTGGGGCCGAATTTGACTTTTAGGTTTAGGACATATGTGGAAATGAGAAAGTGGTTGAGGGTTTTGGAGCATATCACTAAGCATTTTGAGCAAGTAAGCCATTAAGCAACACCGTATACCCTCTTAATTGTATTAGCTTTCCTATGGACTCAATGCGATCTTGGATCACTAAAATGAAAATGTAGAGTCTTGATCTTGTTGCCAATATGTGTCCTTAGCATTTTGAGGGGTCCACATCTCTAGTCCATGCCATGCCAATCATTGAACTTTCTGAAATGATCATCTTGAAAGAGCATTAGTTCAATGAACTATATGTTGTTAAGAATTACCAAAACCACCTAGGGATTAGTTGCACATTCATGTGGGCCAATGGAACCCACTGCAGAACGCCTTGCCCACGAGGGTGCGCGATGAAGAGTGGTGTCTGCAGTCCCCACCATGTATGTCGGTCAGCACCTCGAGCCCCTGCTCCCTGGAGATGCATCGCAAACAAACATCATTGGGCCTTTTGTGGTACAGCTCACCGTCCAGAATGTAGCACGCGGTGGCCTGGCGAGCCACACGCTCGGCGTCCTCTTCCTTCTCCGGCAAGGTCCCCTGAAGCAGGTACATCTTGAATTCCTTAGTCCAGCACCCCTCCTGAGGCTCGAGCGCGAGGAGCAAGCGGACCCCTGAGCATGCCGGGGCGCTTGTGGCTGGGGCTCGGGGTAGGTCTTCCTGAGTTGGTGCGGATGGCACAGCGGGGGGAGCCGCTGATGGCTTGAAGAGCCGTTCATCAAACACTCCTGGCTCCTAAGGTAGCCGCCTGGATGCCCTCTTGGCAATGTCATCCGCCTCCTTGTTCGTGCCTCGTGGCACGTGCTGTAATTCCAAGCCCATGAACCGTTTCTCCATTTTGTGTACCTCTTCCAAATATGCTTCCATGTGCTCATCCTTAGGGACGTACTCTTTGTTGGAGAAGTTGATGAGGAGCTGGGAATCGCCCCTGATGGTTAGACGCTTCACCCCCAACGCCGCTGCGGCCCTGAGGCCAGCGAGTAGGCCTTTGTATTCCGCAATGTTGTTGGAGACCTTTTCACCCTACTGGAAACAAAGTTGTACATCATAGTAGAGCTTGTCCTTGGCAGTGAGATGAGAACAACTCCAGCCCCCATGCCCTGTCGTGCGAACGTGCCGTCGAAGTACATGATCCACCCGTCTGGCGCCTCGTCTCCGGGCGAGAGGGAGCAATCCTCGCATATTCCGTGGTCAGGGATGTCGCACCACTCTGCCATGAAATCTGCGAGGGCCACGCCCTTGATGACGCTGGTGGTGCTGAACTCGAGCTGGAATGCCTAAAGCTCGATGTTCCACTCTACGACCCTCCCGGCGGTGTTAGGGCTCCGGAGTACCCTCTCCAGTGGGTAGGCTGAAACAGCCTTGATGGGGTGGCCCTAGAAGTAGTGGCACACCTTTCGGGAGGCGATGAGGAGTGCGAGCAAAAGCTTCTGGGGCATGGGGTAGCGTGCTCGTGCCTCCCGTAGCACCGTGCTGACGAAGTAGACCAGATGCTCGACGAGGGAGGAGGTATTGACGAGGTCTTGTGTCTCTTGAGGATGCTGACCTTCAGATCTCTCATCACCTGTCGCATCAGCCGCGACCTCGCGAGCTTTATCCTCAGGAGCCCCTCCGACTGAAGGGTCAGCTTGAGCCTTAGGAGGGACATTGGCTGTTGGGTTAGCTGAAGCCTTAGGAGCACCATCCCGAGGCTGCTGCGCCTTGCTTGATGACAAGACGCCCTGCTGAGGGCCCTTGATCGGGCGCCCTTCCCTTAACGCCACCAGAGCAGCGCTGGCGGAGTGAGGGGTGGCGGCCAAATAGAGCACCAACGGCTCGAGAGGGCACAACACCACCATCACCGGTGGGCTGGTTAGGTATCTCTTGAGGTCTTGAAAGGCTGTGTCAGCTTTAGGGGTCCACTCAAACGACCCTTTTCTCTTCATCAGCTTGAAGAACGGGAGGGTGCGTTGCCCCATCTTGGAGATGAAACGCCCCAGCGAGGTCATGCAGCCCGCTAGCTTCTGCATCTCCTTGAGTGTCTGTGGTGGGCTCATGTCTTCTATGGCCTTGACTTTCTGCGGGTTGGCCTCAATTCCTTTGTGCGACACTAGGAAACCCAACAGCTTGCGAGAGGGGACTCCGAACACACACTTCTCGGGATTAAGCCGCAGGTCCACCTTGCATAGGCTGGCAAATGTTTCCTTCAGGTCTTCAATCAGGGTCTTCGCCTCCCGAGACTTTACCACTATGTCATCAATGTAGGCCTCAGCGTTTCTCCCGAGCTGCCGGCCCAAGGCAATGTGCATTGGCTGCTGGAAGGTAGCCCCAACATTACACAGTCCGAAAGGCATGCAGGTGTAGCAGTACACCCCACAGGGGGCCAGGAACGCTATCTTCTCCACATCTTGCACAACCATCTTGATCTGGTGGTAGCTCGAAAAGGCATCCAGAAAGCACAGCAGGTCACACTCGGCAGTGGAGTCGACGATCTAGTCGATGCGCGGGAGCAGGAAAGGATCCTGAGGGCAAGCCTTGTTGAGTTTCATGAAGTCGACGCACATGTGCTCCTTCCCCCCTTTCCTGGGGACGATAACTGGGTTCGCCAGCCACTCCGGGTACCATACTTCCCGGATGACACCAATATCTACAACTTGTGGGTTTCTTGGATGACGAACGCCTGCTTCTCGGTGGACTATCGCCGGGCCTTCTGCTTCAATGGGCGCACATTTGGTCACACCCTCAAGTGGTGCTCGATTACTCCCCTTGGGATCCCGATCAGGTCCTTGGGCTCCCATGCGAACACTTCCTTGGTGGCGCGCAAGAAGCTGACCAACGCTTTTTCTTGGTCAGGGGGGAGGCCAGCCCCTATGGTGAAGGTGGTGCCTGATGCCCCATCCTCATCAACTGGCACTTGCTTCGTCTCGGCTCAGTCTGGGGAAAACAACTACTTCTTCTTGGCTGGCGCTACCTCCGGAGCCTTAGAGCCCCTTTCTCGCTCGACTGCGCGGACACCGCAGTCCTGAAGGCGAGCTTAAGGGCCTGCAGCGCGTCCTTGGTGTCCCCCACTACCGTGAGGACACCGTTGCTACCCGGCATATTCATGAGGTTGTAGGCTGGATGGGTTGCTGCCATGAGCTTGGCCATGGCTGGGTACCCAAGGATGGCGTTGTATGGTAGGTCGATCCGGGCGATATTGAAGTCTATGAGCTTGGTGCGGTAGTTATCGCGGGTGCCAAAAGTGACGGGAAGCCGGATTTGCCCCAGGGGGCTGGTAGAACCATCACCGACTCCGGAGAAAGGCTTGGTGGGACGGAGTCGGTCGTGGGGCACGTGAAGCAAGCCGAATGCCTCCACGGAGAGCAATTTTAGGTCGGATCCACCATCGATGAGGGTGCTGGTGACCGCCATGTTGCAGATGGTGGGAGTGCAGAGCATCTGGAGCGCGCCTGCTCCCGTCGTGGTAGCGGGGTGATCTTCTAGGCCGAAGGTGAGGTCGGCCTTGGGCGTCGCCCAGCCCGGGGGAGCCCCCGACTGCACTTGGGCGGCACCCACCTGCCGGTAGAACTGCTTGATGTGGAGGTCGGAGGGTGGCACCTGCGAACCACCCAGGAGAGCTGCGACGGTGGGAGGCACTGGTGCCACGAAGTGCATGATGAAGAGGCCGCGCAGCTCCTCCCAGGAGGCAACAGAAGACTCCAGCAAGTGTAGCAGCCAGGCGCGTGGCACGCCCACGAGGGCCATGGGGAGCCAGTTGGCCATCACCTTGTCGTCCCCGCCGGCTGCCCAAACTGCCTCCTCGTACGCCTGGAGGAAGCCAGCTGGATCCGCCGCGCCGTCGTAGCGGGGCGGCATCTCTGGCTTGAACTTGGGCGGCCACTGCACCCGTTGCAAGGCGGGGGTGAAAGCACAGAGGCCCATGGCTCCCCCAAAGGTGCGCGATGGCCCAGTCGACGAAGGAGCGCCAACCATCAGAGTGCGGTGGACGAAGCGGTGGATCTCCGACGCACCCCTACCTGGCGCGCCAGATTACAGGTTCCGCAAACCCTTTGAGAGGTTCGAACTCTAGGGTGCGTGCGGAGATCTCAACCTGCCCAGCCTACCTACTCGCTAATCTCACAGCCTATCGCGTCGAGCTCGAGAGGAAAGGAAGACACAACAGTTTACCCAGGTTCGAGCCACCTTGTGGTGTAAAACCCTACTACTGCTTTGTGGTGGATTTGCCTCGAGGGGCTTAGGAAGAACTAGTACAGTGGAGAACAACCTCAGGAGGCGTGTTCTTGAGCTCAAGTGAGCTGGTGAGGTGGTGAGGGTGGAATCAATCTGATCTACCTGATCCCTTTCCCTTGGTGGTGTCTAGGTCCTATTATAGTGCCTTGGTCCTCTTTCCAAATGTAGGCAGGAAGGGATCCCACAATGGCCAATTTTGAAGGGAGACAACATGTACGTCCTATCCTAACTAAAGTGGTCTTCGCCTGCAAAATCCTCCGGTTGTGTTGCCGCGGTGGGCTCGGCGATGACCTCCATCCTGCCGCCTTGGCGGTCTTGGTCTTGTTTCACCAGAACGGAAAGCTTTGGTTGATTCCTTGGGACTCTACGCCTGCTGCTTGCCTCCTTTGCACCGAAGAGGAAACTGGTACTCTGCGCTCGCTGGCGCCCGCCTGGCTTGGTCGTCATGGATCACATCAACTGAACCTAGCGAGGTGAGCCTTGCATAGAAATCTCTGCTCCTCGGGAGCCATCCTGAGGGGCCGGTCCCCTTGGAGGTCTTGGCGTCGTCCACCTCGCGAGGCTTGGCCCCTCGCGAGGGTCTTGAGTTGTTGATGCTGAAGCTGGGCCATACCAGGCCACCGATGGAGCCACGCCATGGGCCACAGGCAAGCAAGTCTGGGTACCCTCTATCCAGAATGCCAACATTATTTTTATATTCAATTTCCTTTCTGTTGGCAAAGTTTGAGATTTTTATTTAAGCTGTCTAGAATTTTTGGACAGAATTATAGTAATGTGCTCTTATCGAAAATGCTTTGAAAATTATTTCCAGAGAGAAATAATTTAGGGGTGAAGACATGAGTTTTGTGACCCTCCACTAGTTCAGGCAAGCCATTTCATCCATTTTTTTGATGGCATTTGCAAGGCCGTGGGTTCAAACTTGCTCGGTATCAGTTATTTTACTGTTATGCTTGCTTTACTTTTATGCTCTAATTTATTTTTTTTAGTAGAGCTTAGTAAAAGTATGGTAGAATACTAGTAGAGTAATAGATAGATCCACCTCATTACCGTTGAATCTAGTAGTCACTTTGTAACCGGAAATTTCTTTCAAACACATAAACCCTAACAACTAAAATGAAAATGACGAGACCTTTTGGGGAAAGACTTTACTTAAGACAATAGTCTCCTTCGGGCACTTTAAGTTGAGATTAGTATGATTTGAGATGATTAGATAAGAGTTGGAGTATTGTAGACCCCCCCATTATACTCCAACCTTAATAACCGGTCAATCCCGCTGTACAACCACATTTGCCCGAATGGGAGGGCCCTATTTCAGTTGTAGTTATATCTCTTCCACGTATCTCAAAAGAGGGAAACTGTGATGTGTAGACTTCCTTTTGCCGGGAAGTTGCCATCTTGTCAAGATAGCCTGGGTCGGGAGATGTGCAGTAGAAAGTTGACTGATCCCCGAGGGGGGACAAGTGGCACCACGAGGTGTCAAGGACCCAGATCCTCTCTCCGAGGGCTAGCCTGTGGGAGGTCGGGGATATGGTTAGAGGGCCATGCTACGAGTGGGGTTTGTTGGACTAATAGTCCATGGTGTGGGTAACATGCACGACCTCTACAGAGTGTGTGTTTAAACTATTCGAATAGCCGAGTCCCTAGCAATGGGTCCCCGTTCGTGTTAAGTCACACTATTTTGACTAGACACCACATTTACTTCAAGTTTAATGTTGTGATAGTGTAGTAGTCACTCCAGTATGCCAGATGATCGAGGATCATGCCGGAGAGAGAGGTCCATTGGATGTTAAACCTTAAATGAGTAATTTATTTTTATACAGTTGTTTATGCTAGTTGCACCTATTCTTGTCTTTATTTTTGTGGCTTTACTTGTGTACCTTGTTTCTTGCTTGCTTGCCTTTGGATTGTTTCTAAGCTTGCGAGTACATTCAAAGTACTCCTGGCTTAGCATGCCAGATGCAAGAGAAGCCACATAGAAGGACGTTGAGGGTGAGAGCTAGATTGTGTCAGCAGTGTCCCTTTGGTTTGGAGTCCCACCTTCCGCTGTGTCATAACCCCTTCCCTACTAATGCTTCATTAGCCACTAGGCCCTAGGCTTAATAATCGAGCACTACCGCCCGGATTGTATTACCTTGCTAAACAAGAATATTGTATTATACTCAGTTTACATGTGAGTACTCTATTTGAATGGTGGTTCTATACCAAGCCATAGTCATGTTCCTGAAGACATGGATCTCTGGGCTGGAACATGAAGGCCTCTAGTTCTCTGAACCGGGGTGTCGCCGCCGACCACAATGACGACTTCTTCGGTGGCTCATTCTACATTGCAGATGGTTTCTTCGGAGCGCACCGTCGTGTTGGAGATCTTGTATGCCGCCTCAATCTCCACTTAGGTGATGGCACGGTGGAGCTCCTGCAATCTTGGGCCGAGTTCATCGATCTTGCGGTGCATGTCTACCAGTTGGCAGCGGGCTGCCTCCTGGAGCTCGTCAACTCACTCCGAGAGGCAGTCACACTCATGGGCTACCTCATCTACTTGATGGAGGACCTCGACGGTGCAAACCTCCTCTTTGTCCACGAGGCATCATTGCTGTGGGTCCCATTCACGGGCGCTGTGGCCCATCTCCTTGACCATGGGTTTTCTCTTCCCCGAGG
>NC_041383.1:250026526-250074858 GCF_002162155.2 Triticum dicoccoides | reverse complement strand
GGGAAGGGGTGGGTTTGGTCAGGTTCGTGATTGGGGGATTGAGGTGACCTATGTGACATATCGCCGATCATGGAGATGTAGGGGTGGGAGTGGTGCATGCACACCATCTCGATGTAAAGGGGGTTGTGGGGTTTTCTGTAGGATTCACTGGTACTGTAGATGGAACCGCTCCTTATATTGTGTGGTTGCCTAGTGTGAACTGGTGCAAACTTGAACTAGTGGGAACGCAGTGGAGGTGGTTGACAAGGGATGCAAGGAGGCAGATGTAGGTGAGGCGTCCATCATGCATTCAAAGGTTGAAAGGGTACTGCATTAGCTACTTCTTTAATATACATTACAATCCCAGAAAATCAACACCTCGAATGTATAGCGTGGATAGCAGTGGAACTAATGCTACAACCGTTATGATCATGGGTTCGATATCCCAGTGCCTCATTTTTTCACTTTTGTATTTTTGATCAATTTTATTTAATCTCTCTATTGATTAGTAAGAATTTTGTAACGTGAAAAATCAGTGGCACAATGCTGGATCAATAGCACAGTTCAAACTGAAATGTGAATTGAGGTTTTTTCACCAAATGCATGTACCTGTACCATCCATAATGTCAAAGTTTACCTTATTTTTTACAATGCAGAGGTTCATTTATTTTTCCTTCAAAGATGATTTGCATGCACCCATAACATGACACCATGGCACTACATGTACATTTCAGTAAATAAAAAATAAAGAAAAAACATGTTTACTCCCCTTCTTCACTCTACCACAATACTCTCATTGATCAAACAATAGATTTCATTCAATCATGGTGTGACTTTACATTCATACGGTCGAACTACAATGTATAAACGAACAAACTAATTGCAGCGGCGGTCGCGTCTTGCATCGGTGTTGGCGTAGTCCAGGATGTCGGGCCAAGCTTCAAGTAAGACCAAAATATTCTGGACTTCCACCTCCAGTAGTCGGTTCCATGCTGCCTGCTGGAGCCAGTCCCATGCCGTCGAGGACGATGTAGTGGCGACTAGCATCGCTAGAAGGAAGCAACGCTAAGGTGGGCACTAGCACTATCGCGGGATAGGTGCATGCGCGGGCACAGGTGATGCAAGTTAGCAATCAAGGGCGGCGTCCCATGCAGCTGAGGCGGGCACTGACACTACCGCAGGATGCTGCTAACGCAACACTATGATCAGAGACCCTTCAAGAAACTATGTGTGATGCAATAATCACAAAAGGTGGTGTCAGAGAACCGTCTAAAATGTGCAAAATGTTTGCGATGACGTCTACATCAAACACGGTTCAGATTTTAGTTGCGTGTGCGATGCAGGGCATACAGTTCAGTTCAATTAACTGTTTGCGATGAGGAGGAACAAAAGAAGCGGGCAACCAGATGAAGGCGTGTGCGATACATAGCATACAGTTTACTGAGATGAACTGTTTGTGATTAGGCAACACAAAAGAAACGGTCAGCCAGATCAAGGTGTGTGTGAGATATACATCATGCGGTTCACTCGGATGAACTGCATTGACATAAGAGAACAGAAATGGTTCAACATAACAAGGTGTGTGTGATACCCGGCAAACATGTCTGTAATCAGAAATGTGTGCGAAGACCGATAATAACACACACACGATTGCTTCTAATAAGACGTATGTGATAGGCTCTGTCTACACAACATGTATTGGCCATTGGGGGATTGGCGGTCATCCGGATACGCCGTAAGGATGCGAAGAGGCATCCTATATAACCAAGGACTAGTTGTTCCACCATCAGCTCATCTAAGAGAACTCTCAAGTTAAGTATGCTCAGGCTGGACCAGCCATCAGATGGGTGACTGGATGGGGAGTTGTATTGATGTTAAATTAACTGATAGGATGGGTCATATAGGTCAAATGACCGAAATGACCCATTCCCTCAGCTAATTTAACCTCGAGGTCCTTGTTTTATATTTTATTTTTTAACATAAGTTAAAGAAGGTCTACCACATTACTTTTTGACAATGTGTATACGTGGCATACAGTTGATCCATTTGACATGTTTGTGATGGAATAAGCCGTGTGTGTTGTGGGCAAATGCTTGCTAGTGTACAACCATTTGCGATTGATGAATTCATCACAGACGAGTTCCCTAGTGTGGTCCGTGTTCATCTCATCATCATCTACTTCTTGTGCTAGCTCGATGTTCTTTTATATTGTAAGTTTCCATTAATTGATGGTGTTCTATGAAAACGCCACAGTTTCCTGCCATTTCCTCACCTGTTTCCCGCCACCCAGCGATATTGCACGTAAACCTAGGCATGGCACGATGCACGGAGGCAACAAGCACAACCTATAGCACATCCACCTTTTCCAAGCATGCAGATGCACCAAAGCGCTACCTCTGGCATCAACCTCGTCGACGAGGAAAACCAGAAGGCGCCATGGCCCGTTGAGGCCGCGGCACTCCCCGGCAATGTGATGGAAGACGCCGTGATGCGCATCATCGCCAGGGTTGAGCAGACCTTTGGCGCATGGCGCTTCAGCGCCGCGGATCAAGATAGGCATGTCAGCGCCGAGAGGCTGCAGCTCGCCGCACAACATGATCGATGGCGCGCCGCAGAGCAAGCTAGGCGCGTTCGCGCCGATAGGCTGCGGCTCATCGAACGGCGAGAGCGTTGGAGCGCCGCAGAGTGAGAGGCGTGGCGCGCCGCACAGCAAGAGCGGATCCATCGGCGCTTGCCTGCCGTCGACAGGGCGTCGCAGCTGGGTACATGTCCCGTCAGTACCCCCATTCCTCGCCAGGAGTGGGCATAGGCCCTCTGCGCCGTACTTGCACCAGAGGCCGTCCGCGCCATACTTGCACCGGACGCCCGCCGCGCCGTTTGCTTGGTTCGCGCCGTTCGCCTTGTCCGCGGCCCGCTCAATGCCAACGCGCTGGTCGGTAGGCTCGACCGCCTCCTTGGCCCAGGTGTCCACCTGGGCACAGTAGAGGAACATGGCCGTCGCATCCTCGAGGTGGTGATCTCCGATGAAATAGCCAACTTCGAGCTCAAGATCGCGCTCCAGATGTACCGTGAGCGTGTCGACCGCTTGGACGAACGCCTGCACGAGTTCAGGCAGAGCCAAGAGCTACCATAGGCAAGGGCTGCTGGTCATGGTCTCATTGACGCGTTTTATTTTGTTGAGTCATTTCGACGTGGATAGCTATGTATTCACATCAATCATACTATTGCTCTGTTTATTCCTCCGTTTCAATGTGTGTACTCTGTTTTCCGTTCTTATATGTTCTGTTTCAATGTGTGTTTATACGCTTTCCATTCTGTATATGTGGATGATAACATATAGATTCAAATTAGTATACAAAAACAGATAGAAAATGGAATTCATAATATATATAATATTAATTGTTCATTAGTTCATCTCAGAATATATATAATATCATCACATATACGTGATGATACTTAACTACTAGGTACAATGCATAAAATTGAAAAAGAACAATACTAAACCTAATAATCCCTCCTGGGGCCAGTATTCAGCAGCCCCTCGCCAGCATCTCCCTGGTGTGTGGCATCTTCCCAGAGCGGAGGCAGTACTCCGCCTCCTCCGCCTCGCAGCGCTTGACGTGTCGATATGCCTCTTGCAGGCGGACGCGCGCGAACGATCTTGCTATTTTGTTGGGCGCCCATCGGAGCTCCTCTTCGATGGCATGCTGGAGTTTATCGGCCCAGCTCCATGCAGCGACGAGGCACCTAGTGCCTCTGGCCTTCCTCGCGAAGTACCCGTCTTCATACACCTCCTCCGCACGACGACAAGCCCGCCCCCAAAGCTCCGCCGCCTCCTTTTTCCAGGCGGCATCACGGGCTTCACAGGCCGCCTGGTACCTGGCATCCTCCTCCGCCATCTCCTTCTTGAAAGCCACTTGCCTGGCTTTCTCAGCCGACGACAGCGACTTCCAAAGACAAAGATCATACCGGCCCCAAAACCAATCCAAAGTTGGGGGGTCCAGCGCAACCTTGTCCGACGGCGCGTAGGTGTCCTCGTCGCTGCTCTTCGAGTGAGCCTCCTTGGGGGGTGGCGACTCCTCGTTGGCGCGTGGGCAGACTGACGGCGCCATGGCAGAGATTTGAGTGAGATAGAGATAGAGAGAGGGCGAGCAAGGGGAGAATGTAGATGAGAATGCAGGCGGGACGACATTAGCAAGGTAGTATTTATTAGCGGCTGGAATCTAGATCGCCGGGAACAGTACACGCACAGGTTGCCGGAATTTACGAGTACTGTAGTGTGAATTACACACGATTCCCGTAGGAAAATCCGTGTGTGAACATAATAGCTGACGGTTCCCAATACAGAACCGTGTCTGATTAATAAAGCCCGCCACTCACCTTCCAAAACTTGAGGCGTGAAATAGAGTGCTAATCGTGTGGGGCCGGTTGTCTTGCCAGATTTTACATTTTCTTTTTTGAACACCAGATATTTACATCGTCTGATGATTTTTGAACTCGCACACAAGTACACAAATATGATTTTCAAACCGTTATGGTTAGCCATTGCATGTACATCTAGTTCAAATTTGAATTACAGTCATTAAATGGCTAGGAAATCACTTAAATGTTTTCAAAAGGTCAAATGACCCCTGAAATTTTCCAAATTTTCACATGACAGTTTGTATCAGTGCACATTACACATAGAAAATTTTTGAAGGCCGTAAGAGGAAACTATCTGCCGTTCATCATCAAACATGCATTGTTCCCTCTCGGAAGCACGAGCCTTCTAGTGAGTTTCTCCGGTTTGTGAGGGGTGTGTGCCCAAACTTTCGTCAAGCAAGCCAATTTTTGTACCACATCATCTTGGTGGAATGACATTACATCAAGCAAGGTTTCATGTTTTTTTGATCATTTTTTATTTTTTATTTGGAATAAAAATGCCATGGCAGTCCATGCATGTACATGTGTCCATTCCGTGAGACCAATATGTTTGAAAATTCCTTCTAATTTACTGCACATGGAATTAACTCGTACACAAGTACACAAATATGATTTTTCAAACCGTTATGATTAGCCGTTGCATGTACATCTAGTTCAAATTAGAATTACGATCATTAAATGGCTAGGAAATCACTTAAATGTCTTTAAAAGGTCAAATGACCCCTGAAATTTTCCAAATTTTCACATGACAGTTTGTATCAGTGCACATTACACGTACAAAAATTTTGAAGGCCGTAAGGGGAAGCTATTTGCCGTTCGTCATCAAACATGCATTGTTCCCTCTCGAAACCACGAGCCTTCTAGTGAGTTGCTCCGGTTTTTGAGGGGTGTGTGTCCAAACTTTCGTTAAACGGGCCAATTCTTGTACCACATCATCTTGGTGGCATGCCATTACATCAAGCAAGGTTTCATGTTTTCCTGATCTTTTTTTAATTTTTTGGAATTAAAATGTCATGGCACTCCATGCATGTACATGTGTCCATGCCATGAGACCAATATGTTTGAAAATTCCTTCTAATTTACTGCACATGGAATTAACTCGCACACAGGTACACAAATATGATTTTTAAACCATTATGGTTAGCCGTTGCTTGTACATCTAGTTCAAATTAGAATTACGATCATTAAATGGCTAGGAAATCAGTTAAATGTCTTCAAAAGGTCAAATGACCCCTGGAATTTTCCAAATTTTCACATGACAGTTTGTATCAGTGTGATACGTCCATTTCGCATCATGCTTTTATATCGATATTTATTGCATTATGGGTAGTTATTACACGTTATGTCACAATACTTATGGCTATTCTCTCTTATTTTACAAGGTTTATCATGAAGAGGGAGAATGCCGGCAGCTGGGATTGTGGGCTGTAAAAGGAGCAAATATTGGAAACCTATTCTGCAAAGCTCCAAAAGTCCTGAAACTCCATGAAAGTCATTTTTGGAATTAATAAGAGTTATTGAGTGAAAGAAGTACCAAAGGGGGCCCACACCCTGGCCACGAGGATGGGGGGCGCGCCCACCCTTACAGGGCGCGCCCCCTGCCTCGTGGGCCCCCTGGTGGCCCTCCGATGCCCATCTTCTGCTATATGAAGTCTTTTACCCTGTAAAAAAAATCATAAGCAAGCTTACGGGAAGAAACTCCGCCGCCACGAGGCGGAACCTTGGCGGAACCAATCTAGGGCTCCGGCTGAGCTGTTCTGCCGGGGAAACTTCCCTCCGGGAGGGGGAAATCATCACCATCATCATCACCAACGATCCTCTCATCGGGAGGGGGTCAATCTCCATCAACATCTTCACCAACACCATCTCCTCTCAAACCCTAGTTCATCTCTTGTATCCAATCTTTGTACCAAAACCTCAGATTGGTACCTGTGGGTTGCTAGTAGTGTTGATTACTCCATGTAGTTGATGCTAGTTGGTTTATCCGGTGGAAGATCATTTGTTCAGATCCTTAATGCATATTAATACTCCTCTGATCATAAACATGAATATGCTTTGTGAGTAGTTATGTTTGTTCCTGAGGACATGGGTGAAGTCTTGCTATTAGTAGTCATGTGAATTTGGTATTAGTTAGATATTTTGATGAGATGTATGTTGTCTCTCCTCTAGTGGTGTTATGTGAACGTCGACTACATGACACTTCACCATTATTTGGGCCTAGAGGAAGACATTGGGAAGTAATAAGTAGATGATGTGTTGCTAGAGTGACAGAAGCTTAAACCCTAGTTTATGCGTTGCTTCGTAAGGGGCTGATTTGGATCCATATGTTTCATGCTATGGTTAGGTTTACCTTAATACTTCTTTTGTAGTTGCGGATGGTTGCAATAGGGGTTAATCATAAGTGGGATGCTTGTCCAAGAAAGGACAGCACCCAAGCACCGGTCCACCCACATATCAAATTATCAAAGTAACGAACGTGAATCATATGAGCATGATGAAAACTAGCTTGACAATAATTCCCATGTGCCCTCGGGAGCGCTTTTCTCATTATAAGAATTTGTCCAGGCCTGTCCTTTGCTACAAAAAGGATTGGGCCACCTTGATGCACCTTATTTACTTTCATTGCTTGTTACCCGTTACAAATTATCCTATCACAAAACTATCTGTTACCTACAATTTCAGTGCTTGCAGAGAATACCTTACTGAAAACCGCTTGTCATTTCCTTCTGCTCCTCATTAGGTTCGACACTCTTACTTATCGAAAGGACTACGATAGATCCCCTATACTTTTGGGTCATCAAGACTCTTTTCTGGCGCCGTTGCTGGGGAATGAAGCGCTTTTGGTGAGTGGAACTTGGTAAGGAAACATTTATATAGTGTGCTGAAATTTACTATCACTTGTTACAATGGAAACTAATCCTTTGAGGGGCTTGTTTGGGGTATCTTCTCCCCGACCAGTAGAGCAAAGAGTTTCTCCTCAACCTACTGAACCTACTGAACCTACTGAACCTACTGAAATTTTTTAGTTTGAGATTCCTTCGGGTATGATAGAGAAACTGCTAGCTAATCCCTTTGTAGGAGATGGAACATTGCATCCTGATTTACACCTTATCTATGTGGATGAAGTTTGTGGACTATTTAAGCTTGCAGGTATTCCCGATGATGTTGTTAAGAGGAAGGTCTTCCCTTTATCTTTGAAGGGAGATGCATTGACATGGTATAGGCTATGTGATGATACAGGATCTTGGGGCTATAAACGATTGAAATTGGAATTTCACCAGAAGTTTTATCCTAGGCATCTTGTTCATCATGATCGCAATTATATATATAATTTTTGGCCTCGCGAAGGAGAAAGCATCGCTCAAGGTTGGGGGAGGCTTAAGTCAATGTTATATTCATGCCCCAATCATGAGCTCTCAAGAGTAATGATTATTCAAATTTTTTATGCTCGACTTTCTCTCAATGATCGCACCATACTCGATACTTCCTGTGCTAGTTCTTATATGCTGAAGACTATCGAATTCAAGTGGGACTTATTGGAAAGAATTAAACACAACTCTGAAGATTGGGGTTTCGGCGATGGTAAGGAGTTAGGTATGACACCTAAGTTTGATTGTGTTAAGTCTTTTATGGATACCGATGCTTTTCGTGGATTTAGCACTAAATATGGACTTGACTCTGAGATAATAGCTTCCTTTTGTGAATCTTTTGCTACTCACATTGATCTCCCTAAGGAGAAGTGGTTTAAATATAATCCTCCCATTGAAGTAAAAGTAGTTGCACCTGTTACAGTTGAAGAAAAGATTATCACTTATAATGACCCTATTGTTCCTACTACTTATGTTGAGAAACCACCTTTCCCTTTTAGGATAAAGGATCATGCTAAAGCTTCAACTGTTGTTTGTAAGAGTAATACTAGAACTTATACACCTCCTGAGAAAATTAAAGTTGAACCTAGTATTGATATGGTTAAAGATCTCTTGGCTGATAATATTGATGGGCATGTTATTTATTTCTGTGATGAAGCTGCTCATATTGCTAGACCCGATGCTAAGAAACATAGACCTGTTGTAGGCATGCCTGTTATCTCTGTTAAAATAGGAGATCATTGTTATCATGGCTTATGTGATGTGGGTGCTAGTGCTAGTGCAATACTTGTTTCCTTATATAAAGAAATTATGCATGATATTGCACCCACTGAGTTAGAAGATATTGATGTTACAATTAAGCTTGCCAATAGAGATACTATTTCACCAATTGGGATTGTTAGAGATGTTGAAGTCTTGTGTGGGGAAGTTAAATACCCTGCTGATTTTCTTGTTCTTGGTTCCCGACAAGATGACTTTTGTCCCATTATATTTGGTAGACCCTTCTTGAATACTGTTAATGCTAGGATAGATTGCGAAAAGGATGTTGTTACTATTGGTCTGGGGGATACGACACATGAGTTTAATTTTGCTAAGTTTCATAGACAACCCATGATAAAGAATTGCCTAGTAAGGATGAAATTATTGGTCTTGCTTCTATTGCTGTGCCTCCTACTGATCCGTTAGAACAATATTTGCTTGTCCATGAAAATGATATGATTATGAATGAAAGAAGGGAGATAGATGAAGTATTCTTTAAACAGGGTCCTATTCTGAAACACAACTTGGCTGTTGAAATCCTAGGGGATCCTCCTCCACCCAAGGGTGATCCCGTGTTTGAGCTTAAACCATTACCTGATAATCTTAAATATGCTTATTTTGATGAAAAGAAGATATATCCTGTTATTATTAGTGCTAACCTTTCAGAGCAGGAAGAGGAAAGATTATTGAAAACTCTGAAGAAGCACCGCACTGCTATTGGATATACTCTGGATGATCTTAAGGGCATTAGTCTCACTCTATGCCAACACAAAATTAAATTGGACAAAGACGCCAAACCAGTTAGAGATCATCAACGATGGTTAAATCCTAAGATGAAAGAAGTGGTAAGAAAGGAAATACTAAAGCTCCTTGAGGCAGGTATAATTTATCCCGTTGCTGATAGTGAGTGGATAAGTCTTGTCCATTGTGTCCCTAAGAAGGAAGGTATTACCATCGTTCCTAATGATAAAGATGAATTGATACCGCAAAGAATTATTACAGGTTATAGGATGGTAATTGATTTCTGCAAATTAAATAAGGCTACTAAGAAAGATCATTACCCTTTACCTTTTATTGATCAAATGCTAGAAAGACTATCCAAACATACACATTTTTGCTTTCTAGATGGTTATTCTGGTTTCTCTCAAATACCTGTGTCAGTGGATGATCAAGCAAAGACTACTTTTACTTGCCCTTTCGGTACTTTTGCTTATAGACATATGCCTTTTGGTTTATGTAATGCACCTGCTACCTTTCAAAGATGCATGATGGCTATATTCTCTGACTTTTGTGAAAAGATTTGTGAGGTATTCATGGATGATTTCTCCGTTTATGGATCCTCTTTTGATGATTGCTTGAGCAACATTGATCAAGTTTTGCAGAGATGTGAAGATACTAGTCTCGTCTTGAATTGGGAGAAGTGCCACTTTATGGTTAACGAAGGCATTGTCTTGGGGCATAAAATTTCTGAAAGAGGTATTGAAGTTGATAAAGCTAAGGTTGATGCTATTGAAAAGATGCCGTGTCCCAAGGACATTAAAGGTATAAGAAGTTTCCTTGGTCATGCCGGTTTTTATAGGAGGTTTATTAAGGACTTTTCTAAAATCTCTAGGCCTTTGACTAATTTATTACAAAAAGATATTCCTTTTGTCTTCGATGATGATTGTGTAGAAGCATTTGAAATACTTAAGAAAGCTTTGATTTCTGCACCTATTGTTCAGCCACCTGATTGGAATTTACCCTTTGAAATTATGTGTGATGCTAGCGATTATGCTGTAGGGGCTGTTCTAGGACAAAGAGTTGATAAGAAACTAAAATGTTATTCAATATGCTAGTAAAACTCTAGATACTGCTCAGAGAAATTATGCTACTACTGAAAAAGAATTCTTAGCAGTTGTATTTGCTTGTGATAAGTTTAGACCTTATATTGTTGATTCTAAAGTAACTATTCACACAGACCATGGTGCTATTAAATATCTTATGGAAAAGAAAGATGCTAAACCTAGACTTATTAGATGGGTCCTCTTGCTCCAAGAATTTGATTTGCGTATTATTGATAGAAAGGGAGCTAAGAACCCCGTTGCAGACAACTTGTCTAGGTTAGAAAATGTTCTTGATGACCCAATATCTATTGATGATAGCTTTCCTGATGAACAATTAGCGGTCATAAATGCTTCTCGTACTACTCCAAGGTATGTTGATTATGCTAATTACATTGTTGCTAAATTTATACCACCTAGTTTCACATACTAGCAAAAGAAAAAGTTCTTTTACGATTTAAGACATTACTTCTGGGATGACCCACACCTTTATAAAGAAGGAGTAGATGGTGTTATTAGACGTTGTGTACTTGAGCATGAACAGGAACAGATCCTACGCAAGTGTCACTCCGAAGCATATAGAGGGTACCACGCTGGAGATAGAACTGGACATAAGGTATTGCAATCCGGTTTTATTGGCCTACTCTCTTCAAAGATGCCCGTAAGTTTGTCTTGTCTTGTGATGAATGTCAAAGAATAGGTAATATTAGTAGACATCAAGAAATGCCTATGAATTATTCTCTTGTTATTGAACCATTTGATGTTTGGGGCTTTGATTATATGGGACCTTTTCCTGCCTCTAATGGATATACACATATTTTAGTTGCGGTTGATTATGTTACTAAGTGGGTAGAAGCTATTCCAACTAGTAGCGCTGATCATAACACCTCTATTAAGATGCTTAAAGAAGTTGTTTTTCCGAGGTTTGGAGTCCCTAGATACTTAATGACTGACGGTGGTTCACATTTTATTCATGGTGCTTTTTGTAAAATGCTTGCTAAGTATGACGTTAATAATAGAATTGCATCTCCTTATCACCCACAGTCTAGCGGTCAAGTGGAACTGAGTAATAGAGAGCTCAAATTAATTTTGCAAAAGACTGTTAATAGATCTAGAAAGAACTGGTCCAAGAAACTTGATGATGCATTATGGGCCTATAGAACTGCATATAAGAATCCTATGGGTATATCTTCATATAAAATGGTTTATGGAAAAGCATGTCACTTACCTCTCGAACTTGAACATAAGGCATATTGGGCCATTAAAGAGCTCAATTATGATTTCAAACTTTCTGGTGAGAAGAGGTTATTTGACATTAGATCACTTGATGAATGGAGAACCCAAGCCTACGAGAATGCCAAGCTGTTCAAAGAAAAAGTTAAAAGATGGCATGACAAAAGGATACGAAAGCGCGAGTTTAACGTAGGTGATTATGTGTTGCTATTCAACTCTCGTTTAAGATTTTTTGCAGGAAAACTTCTCTCTAAATGGGAAGGTCCTTACGTTATCGAGGAGGTCTATCTTTCTGGTGCCATAAAAATCAACAACTTCGAAGGCACAAGTCCGAGGGTGGTGAACGGTCAAAGAATCAAACATTATATCTCAGGTAATCCTATTAATGTTGAAACTAATATTATTGAAACCGTGACCCCGGAGGAATACATAAGAGACACTTTCCAGAATGTTACAGACTCCGAAAAGGAATAGGTATGTGGTACGGTAAGTAAACCGACTCCAAAACAGTTCTAATAGCATTTTTTCTCTGTTTTGGAATATTTAAGAAAAATAGGAAAATAAGAAGTAGTCCGGGAAGGACACGAGGCCTTCACGAGGGTGGAGGGCGCGCCCTACCCTACTGGGCGCCCCCTGCCTCGTGGGTACCTCGTGCGCTCTCCGGACTCCGTTTTCTTGCATGATACTTCTTTTGGTCGGCAAAAATTCATTATATAATTTCCCGAAGGTTTTGACCACCGTATCACGCAAATATCTTCTGTTTTCGTTTCGAGCTGTTTTTCTGACAGATCTAGAGCACCATGACGTCTTCAAGCACTGCCAAGGACAAGTTTTTTGAGAGGGTCATCAACCCCTATCTCGCGGAGGTGCTGCATCACCCTCAAACCATTGAGATGCGTGAGGGGGTGCTGCACATCCGCGGTGTGAAGGGACCAAGGAGTACCGGAAGCATGGAGACAAAGCTCGAAGCGATGGAACAACAAGTTTTCAAGTGCCAAGGGATGGTGGAGCGCGGACTTAACGCCAACCAGATGATGATTGCGGAGTTCACCAACAACCACAAGCTGGACGCCAAGAACATTGGGGAGGCCATCTTCAAGCTTCATGAGAAAATCGAGCACCTCCAAGCCCAGATCTATGACCTGCAAAACCAAAACTATGAGTATGAATATAGATTCAATAGGATGAGTTTGGCTGCAGATTTGAGGATCCCGGAGACTCAATCATCCTTCTATGATGGTGAGCCTATGCCTTGGAAGACGGACGACAAGCCTACATCATCAACAACTCCTTCACCACCTCCGAGGACATAATCACATGGGTATGGGCACTCCCCTTGGCAACTGCCAAGCTTGGGGGAGTTGCCCTGGTATTGTATCACCATCACACTCCTATCTTTACCGTTTTACTTAGTTCGATCCCTTTGGTAATATCTTGATCTAGTAGAATAAAGCTTTGGTATGAATTAGTTTTGAGTTTTGCTTTATGATCTCTCTATGTTATCGAGTCCGTGAGCTATATATAATAAAGATTAGTGTTGAGTCAAGGGCTTTGCTATCTTGCTATGATCTTGAGTGTATAAAAGAACAAAAAGAATAAAAGAGTTCATATTGATCTTATGGATCTTAATGACTTCACACATAGAGAGTATGAGCCATAAAAGTGGTTGAGAGTTGACAAACATAGTTTTGGTCATCGTTGCAATTAATAGGAAGTAATAAAGAAAGAGAAGTTTTCACATATAAATATACTATCTTGGACATCTTTTATGATTGTGAGCACTCATTAAAGTATGACATGCTAAAGAGTTGATGTTGGACAAGGAAGACAATGTAATGGTTTATGTTTTCTCACATCTCAGTTAAAATATATTGTCATGGATCATCCAACATGTTGAGCTTGCCTTTCCCCCTCATGCTAGCCAAATTCCTTGCACCAAGTAGAGATACTACTTGTGCTTCCAAATATCCTTAAACTCAGTTTTTCCATGAGAGTCCACCATACCTACCTATGTATTGAGTAAGATCCTTCAAGTAAGTTGTCATGCTGCAAGCAATAAAAATTGCTCTCTAAATATGTATGACTTATTAGTGCGGAGAAAATAAGCTTTATACGATTGTGTGATATGGAAGTAATAAAAGCGACAGACTACATAATAAAGGTTCATATCACAAGTGACAATATAAAGTGACATTCTTTTGCATTAAGATTTTGTGCATCCAACCCTAAAAGCACATGACAACCTATGCTTCCCTCTGCGAAGGGCCTATCTTTTACTTTATGTCTTTTACATTATGCAAGAGTCGAGGTGATCTTCACCTTTCCCTTTTTCATTTGATCCTTTGGCAAGCACCTCGTGTTGGAAAGATCCTGATATATATATATATATCCAATTGGATGTACCTTAGCATGAACTATTATTGTTGACATTACCCATGAGGTAAAACATTGGGAGGCAACACTATAAGCCCCTATCTTTCTCTGTGTCCGATTAAAACTCCAGAACCATAAGTATTGTGTGAGTGTTAGCAATTGTAGAAGACTATATGATAGTTGAGTATGTGGACTTGCTGAAAAGCTCTATTTTTGACTCTTTTCGATGTTATGATAAATTGCAATTGCTTCAATGACTGAGATTATAGTTTCTTAGTTCCCAATGAAGTTTATGATGCATACTTGACATTGTGAATATATTGTTACTTGAGCATAAGAAATCATATGACAAAATATATACATGTTGCTATTATAAGAATGATCATGATGCCCTCATGTCCATATTTTATTTTTTATCGACACCTCTATCTCTAAACATGTGGACATATTTTTCGATATCGGCTTCCGCTTGAGGACAAGCGAGGTCTAAGCTTGGGGGAGTTCATACGTCCATTTTGCATCATGCTTTTGTATCAATATTTATTGCATTATGGGCTGTTATTACACGTTATTTCACAATACTTATGGCTATTCTCTCTTATTTTACAAGGTTTATCTGAAGAGGGAGAATGCCGGCAGCTGGGATTGTGGGCTGGAAAAGGAGAAAATATTGGAAACCTATTCTGCACAGCTCCAAAAGTCCTGAAACTCCATGAAAGTCATTTTTGGAATTAGTAAGAATTATTGAGTGAAAGAAGTACCAGAGGGGGCCCACACCCTGGCCACGAGGGTGGGGGGCGCGCCCCTTGCCTCGTGGGCTTCCTGGTGGCCCTCCGGTGCCCATCTTCTGCTATATGAAGTCTTTTACCCTGGAAAAAAATCATAAGCAAGCTTATGGGACGAAACTCTGCCGCCACGAGGCGGAACCTTGGCGGAACCAATCTAAGGCTCCGGCGAAGCTATTTTGCCAGGGAAACTTCCCTCCGGGAGAGGGAAATCATCACCATCATCATCACCAATGATCCCCTCATCGGGAGGGGGTCAATCTCCATCAACATCTTCACCAGCACCATCTCCTCTCAAACCCTAGTTCATCTCTTGTATCCAATCTTTGTACCAAAACCTCAGATTGGTACCTGTGGGTTGCTAGTAGTGTTGATTACTCCTTGTAGTTGATGCTAGTTGGTTTATCCAGTGGAAGATCATTTGTGCAGATCCTTAATGCATATTAATACACCTATGATCGTAAACATGAATATGCTTTGTGAGTAGTTACGTTTGTTCCTGAGCACATGGGTGAAGCCTTGCTATTAGTAGTCATGTGAATTTGGTATTCGTTCGATATTTTGATGAGATGTATGTTGTCTCTCCTCTAGTGGTGTTATGTGAACGTCGACTACATGACACTTCACCATTATTTGGGCCTAGAGGAAGGCATTGTGAAGTAATAAGTAGATGATGGGTTGCTAGAGTGACAGAAGCTTAAACCCTAGTTTATGTGTTGCTTCGTAAGGGGCTGATTTGGATCCATATGTTTCATGCTATGGTTAGGTTTACCTTAATACTTCTTTTGTAGTTGCGGATGCTTGCAATAGGGGTTAATCATAAGTGGGATGCTTGTCCAATAAAGGACAGCACCCAAGCACCGGTCCACCCACATATCAAATTATCAAAGTAACGAACGCGAATCATATGAGCATGATGAAAACTAGCTTGACGATAATTCCCATGTGTCCTCGGGAGCGCTTTTCTCATTATAAGAATTCGTCCAGGCTTGTCCGTTGCTACAAAAAGGATTGGGACACCTTGCTGCACCTTATTTACTTTCATTGCTTGTTACCCATTACAAATTATCCTATCACAAAACTATCTGTTACCTACAATTTCAGTGCTTGCAGAGAATACCTTACTAAAAACCGCTTGTCATTTCCTTCTGCTCGTCGTTGGGTTCGACACTCTTACTTATCAAAAGGACTACGATAGATCCCCTATACTTGTGGGTCATCAAGACTCTTTTCTGGCACCGTTGCCGGGGAGTGAAGCGCTTTTGGTGAGTGGAACTTGGTAAGGAAACATTTATATAGTGTGCTGAAATTTACTGTCACTTGTTACTATGGAAACTAATCCTTTGAGGGGCTTGTTCGGGGATCTTTGCCCCGACCAGTAGAGCAAAGAGTTGCTCCTCAACCTACTGAACCTATTGAAAATGTTTACTTTGATATTCCTTCGGGCATGATAGAGAAACTGCTAGCTAATCCCTTTGCAGGAGATGGAACATTGCATCCCGATTTACACCTTATCTATGTGGATGAAGTTTGTGGATTATTTAAGCTTGCAGGTATGCCCGATGATGTTGTTAAGAGGAAGGTCTTCCCTTTATCTTTGAAGGGATACGCATTGACATGGTATAGGCTATGTGATGATACAAGATCTTGGGACTATAAACAATTGAAATTGGAATTTCACCAGAGGTTTTATCCTATGCATCTTGTTCATCGTGATCGCAATTATATATATACTTTTTGGCCTCACGAAGGAGAAAGCATCGCTCAAGCTTGGGGAGGCTTAAGTCAATGTTATATTCATGCCCCAATCACGAGCTCTCAAGAGAAATGATTATTCAAAATTTTTATGCTCGACTTTCTCTCAATGATCGCACCATGCTCGATACTTCCTGTGCTGGTTCTTATATGCTGAAGACTATTGAATTCAAGTGGGACTTATTGGAAAGAATTAAACGCAACTCTGAAGATTGTGGTTCCGACGACGGTAAGGAGTCAGGTATGACACCTAAGTTTGATTGTGTTAAGTCTTTTATGGATATCAATGCTTTTCGTGGATTTAGCACTAAATATGGACTTGACTCTGAGATAATAGCTTCTTTTTGTGAATCTTTTGCTACTCACGTTGATCTCCCTAAGGAGAAGTGGTTTAAATATAATCCTCCCATTGAAGTAAAAGTAGTTGCACCTGTTACAGTTGAAGAAAAGATTATCACTTATAATGACCCTATTGTTCCTACTACTTATGTTGAGAAACCACCTTTCCCTTTTAGGATAAAGGATCATGCTAAAGCTTCAACTGTTGTTTGTAAGAGTAATACTAGAACTTATACACCTCCTGAGAAAATTAAAGTTGAACCTAGTATTGATATGGTTAAAGATCTCTTGGCTGATAATATTGATGGGCATGTTATTTATTTCTGTGATGAAGCTGCTCATATTGCTAGACCCGATGCTAAGATACATAGACCTGTTGTAGGCATGCCTGTTATCTCTGTTAAAATAGGAGATCATTGTTATCATGGCTTATGTGATGTGGGTGCTAGTGCTAGTGCAATACTTGTTTCCTTATATAAAGAAATTATGCATGATATTGCACCCACTGAGTTAGAAGATATTGATGTTACAATTAAGCTTGCCAATAGAGATACTATTTCACCAATTGGGATTGTTAGAGATGTTGAAGTCTTGTGTGGGGAAGTTAAATACCCTGCTGATTTTCTTGTTCTTGGTTCCCGACAAGATGACTTTTGTCCCATTATATTTGGTAGACCCTTCTTGAATACTGTTAATGCTAGGATAGATTGCGAAAAGGATGTTGTTACTATTGGTCTGGGGGATACGACACATGAGTTTAATTTTGCTAAGTTTCATAGACAACCCATGATAAAGAATTGCCTAGCAAGGATGAAATTATTGGTCTTGCTTCTATTGCCATGCCTCCTACTGATCCGTTAGAACCATATTTGCTAGACCATGAAAATGATATGTTTATGCATGAAAGAAGGCAGATAGATGAAGAATTCTTGACAGTTAGTATCAGTGCACATTACACGTAGAAATTTTTTGAAGGTCATAAGAGGAAGTTATCTGCCGTTCGTCAGCAAACATGCACTGTTCCCTCTCGGAACCACTAGCCTTCTAATGAGTTACTCCGGTTTGTGAGGGGTGTGTGTCCAAACTTTCGTTAAACATGCAAATTTTTGTACCACATCATCTTGGTGGTATGACATTACCTCAAGCAAGGTTTCATGTTTTTTTTTTGGAATTTAAATGCCATGGCACTCCATGCTTAATTGTGTCATAGCCGTTAGACTAATATGTTTGAAAATTCCTTCCAATTTACTGCACGTGGAATTAAATCGCACACAAGTACACAAAATATGACTTTTCAAACCATTTTGGTTAGCTGCTGCATGTACATGTAGTTCAAATTTCAATTACGGTCATTAAATGGCTAGAAAATCACTTAAATGTCTTAAAAGGTCAAATGACCCCTGAATTTTTCCAAAATTTGACATGACAGTTGTATTAGTACTACAATTTTTCTCGTACATTTAAAACACCATCCGTTGCCACTTTACCCCAAATTCATCTTTCACAGCTAATAAAAAATATCTACAACATCACACAAAGTTGTTTTGTAGGAATCGTTTGCGATGAAAAATTCTGGGTCTATTTAAGTCTTCCTCCTTAAGCTTCACCGGCTCGTCTGCTCCAGTACCGGCAACCCCCGAATCCACAAATCCCGATCCCCATACTCGCACCCCCTTCTTGCAAAGATGACACCGTGGAAACGCTTCATGAAGGCCCGTACGATGGCCGTTCCCCCCTGAGCACCACTGCCTCCACCGTGAGCACGACCGCCTATGCCGAGAGTGCCGCTGCATCCACATTGAGCGCGGCCGCTTCCGTTGAGAGGGTGTCTGTGACAGCCGACAGGGCAGCTACAGCAGCCGAGATGACTGCAGCTGCTGTTGCGATGGTGGTTGCAAACACCGAGAGTGCTCGAGCTGCCGTGTGTGCTGCCGATGTCTCCCTGGCCCGGGTCGAGGCCATCCACACCAAGATATTCCAGGCCACCTCGGAATCCAGCATGCAACCATCGTCCGAAAAGGCGGCGGTGGCCATGGAGCACCTGCTTCTTCATGAGGTCGTCGAGCGGGAGCTGGTGATGCAGGAGGCGGCGGAGATCGAGGAGCACCGGGAGGAGGAGTTGGGCGTGGCCCAGGTCGACGTAGAGAAGAGTCTGTCCATCGAGGAATCAGCGGTGGAGTACCAACGCGACCTCTGGCGCAGCCACTACTACGAGTACTACAACCTTGAGGGCAGCGACGAGGACGAGGACGAGGACAAGGATGTGGTCGACTTCAGCAGGGGGGACGCGGAGTCCACCAACGGCGGCATGTCGCTAGGACAAGTAATTGACATATCATCTCACACCGGCGATGCGTAGGCCTGCGCGGCGGCGGATTTGTTAAAATTATTCGTACTTAGGCTTTGTTTTTAATGCTGGTCTTTTGTTAGAGAAATGTTTAGGTGAAATGTCTCTATTTAATTACTAAAATTGCTCGATTCAGTAAGTCTGGTCTATGTGTTGTACGCTCTTTTGTGTGGCCAAATTAGCAAGCGATGTTAAATTATGCAATGACGTACGCGGGGAAATTTCCGCCAAAATTTCAATTATCAAACTCATCCCGTGTGCGTTAAGCAGAAGAATCATTTGCGATGCACACTATCGTTCAAAGTGAATGGTGTCCGGCGGCACCGCGCGCAAAGTTTCCCTCCACATTTCGAAATTTTTGGCCTACCGCTGAAATATCTACCCTCCCCCCTCCCCATCCCCTTTTCTCCCCGACCACAAGTCACATTTCCCCTGTTTCCCCCTTCCTTCCTTCCTAAGCTATAGCCGCTTCCTCGCTTGCTTCCTCGCTCTCGCTGTCTCGCATCCTACCTCCGGGGTCGCCATGGTCATCTTGAAAGACCTCTCCAGCGGTTCCTCCTCCTCCTCCGACTCCTTCACCACCCGGGTATGCCTCTCTTCTCTCTCTCGGGCTATGACTTTGAATGAAGGGTTTTTAACCAGCGGTCGATTTGAGTCATTTCTTCCTCTTGTAGTTCCCTAGGACCATCAGTTGCAACGAATGGAGAGGGGTGCCTGAAGATCTGTCTGCTTGTTGTCACCATCAATCTCCATGCGTGAAGCTAGTTGCGTTTGAATCTGTGGACAGTGGGAGGAAGTTTCTGGCATGTGCGGAGAAGGTTAGACCCTCTTTCGTTGTTACAAATCATTTGTTAGATGTGATTCACACACTGTTGCGGTCCCAACCCATTCATACCACACCTTCAACCAAACGCATCCTAAGACAGTGTCACAGTTTGTACCTAGTATCTAAAAATGTTGGCAGCTCATCAGCAGTGCTCCGGAGTTCGGGTCCCTGATTTTCTCCGCTGCATCGGCTCACCAGTGCAAGGCACCGGTGCGAGATGTAGCAACAATTGTCTTTACACCGGTTTTGGCATACATAGTGGACGCCTTAGTGCTATTAGTTCTATGTTACTAAATTTGTGCATGTACACACATGTTAGTAACAATTTGCTGTCATCCAAACACTGTTGCTATGCTATTGCATTTATATTTACCTTCCTCTTAAAATGTTCAATTTGTTATTTATAGTACATGAGTAAGAACTTGTAGCATTGTTGTAGTTAATTATAGCTTCTGATGTTTCAGAATTTTGTTGTTGTGTCAGTAGCAATTAATTCATTTGCACATTGATCTTTTTGAGAAGATATGTCATAATTAACCTATTTCTTCAGTTTTTAAAAATAAGTATTGGTGATTTTCTATGTTGCTATAAATCCATTTCCCTACGATTGTTACTGATCTAGTTTTAAATATTATAGGATGAATGGAAGTTTTTACTTGGAGTGGGTTGATCAAGAGTGGCCACAATCTTTGAAGATGTGTCTAGCAAAGCTCTGGAGCATGCAGGAAGAGAACAGAGGTAGGCTTAGAGATAGTGTTGTCAACGCTGAAGAATATTTGAAGATGCGGGATAAAAACAGGAAGGTGGAGAAGGAGCTCAGATTTTTTAAATCAGACTTTGCTAAGATGGTGTTGGCAAAGGAGGAGGGACTTTCCCAGTTGGCCAGTGCAAAGCAGGTTCTTATTGAACTGAAAGCAGAGGTGGATAAGGCGAGTCTGGATGATCTCGATTAGGGAAATGAATATATTGTTCTAAGATTGTTCTTATGAAGTTGAACTATCTATATGTTGTACTGTGCTGTTTTCCGGTAGCTATCGTACTGTGATGTTAAAATATATCTATGTGCCTGATATGAAATTGGCAAACAGTTGTTCGATATGAAATGTGAATTTTCGTAATACTGGAATTATTAATTGTAAACTAATAAATCTATGAAATGGGTCATGGAACTTTGCAAACGGTTCTAGAAGTAAAAGCGCTTGTGATGGATATCCCAATGCCACACAGTTTTCTTCAGCAAATCGTGTGTGATGTAATTGATAAAAGCAAACGGTTAACCAAGGCAGAGCGTGTGTGATAGTTACACGTATCACACACGAGCCTATATGTAAACCTGTGTGGGATGTACATACGAACGAAAACGTTTTCCCTGGATTGACTGTGTGGGATGTACATTAGAACGGAAATGTATTCCTTGGATTGACTGTGTGTGATATACATACCTACGGAAATGTTTTTCTAGGATTCACCCTGTGGGATGTACATACCTACAGAAATGTTTTTTGGGATCCACCGTGTGGGATGTACATACCTACGGAAATGATTGGGTTTCCGTGGGTCACCCGATCGCACACAAACTCATTCGGTGTCCCAGGAGGGCCTATCCCCGATGATTTCTGGGTCGTGTGATAAGGACCCCCCTATCGCCCACACTCACTTGGTGACGGTTCCAAATGCCGTCAAGGAAAGGGGTTTAAAACCGTTTGTATAGCATCGACGCGTACCAGTGTGGTACCAACACGGTCAAAGGCGCATGCAATTATGCACACCCTTGTTGTTGGGGATCGTTGCAGAAATTAAAAAATTTCTACGCATCACCAAGATCAATCTATGAAGTAACTAGCAACGAGAGAGAGGAGAGTGCATCTTCATACCCTTGAAGATCCCGAAACGGAAGCGTTGCAAGAACGTGGTTGGAGGAGTCGTACACGTAGTGATTCAGATTGTAGTCGATTCTGATCTTAGCACCGAACAACAGCACCTTCGCGTTCAACACACGTGCAGCCCGGTGAAGTCTCCCACGCCTTGATCTAGCAAGGAGGAGGGAGAGGTTGGCGAACATGACTCCAGTAGCAGCACGACAGCGTGGTGGTGGTGGAGCAGCGGTTCTCCGGCAGGTCTTCGTCAAGGTCAAACGGAGGAGGAGAGGTGTTGGAGAGGGGGAGGGCTGCGCGTTGGATGTGGTGCTGCTGCCCTCCCTCCTCCCCTCTATTTATAGGGTGAAGGGGGAAGGCGGCCGGCTCCTCTAGATGATATCTAGAGGGGGGAGGGGGCTTGCCCCCCAAGCCAAGGGGGACGCCCCCTTTAGGGTTCCCCCCAACCCTAGGCGCATGGGCCCTAGGGGGGAATGGTGCCCAACCCACTTAGGGGCTGGTTCCCCTCCACATACATCCCATAGGGCCCTCCGGGGCAGGTGGACCCTCCCGGTGGACCCCTGGAACCCCCTTCGGTGGTCCTGGTACAATACCGGCAAACCCCCGAATACTTCCGGTGACCGTATGATGACTTCCCATATATAAATATTCACCTTCAGACCATTTTGGAACTCCTCGTGACATCCGGGATCTCACCCGGGACTCCGAACAACATTTGGTAACCACATACAAACTTTCCCTATAACCCTAGCGTCATCGAGCCTTAAGTGTGTAGACCCTATGGGTTCTGGAATCATGCAGACATGACCGAGACATCTCTCCGGCCAATAACCAACAGCGGTTTCTACATACTCATGTTGGCTCCCACATGTTCCAAGACGATCTCATCGGATGAACCACTATGTCGAGGATTCAAGCAATCCCGTATACAATTCCCTTTGTCAATCGATACGTTACTTGCCTGAGATTCGATCGTCGGTATCCCAATACCTCGTTCAATCTTGTTACCGGCAAGTCACTTTACTCGTTCCGTAATGCATGATCCCGTGACTAACTACTTAGTCACATTGAGCTCATTATGATGATGCATTACCGAGTGGGCCCAGAGATACCTCTCCATCATACGGAGTGACAAATCTGAGTCTCGATTCGTGCCAACCCAACAAACACTTTCGGAGATGCCTGTAGTGCACCTTATAGCCACCTAGTTACGTTTGTGACGTTTGGTACACCCAAAGCATTCCTACGGTATCCGGGAGTTACACAATCTCATGGTCTAAGGAAATGATACTTGACATTAGAAAAGCTTTAGCAAACGAACTACACGATCTTGTGCTATGCTTAGGATTGGATCTTGTCCATCACATCATTCTCCTAATGATGTGATCTCGTTATTAATGACATCCAATGTCCATAGTCAGGAAACCATGACCATCTATTGATCAACGAGCTAGTCAACTAGAGGCTCACTAGGCACATGTTGTGGTTTATGTATTCACACATGTATTATGGTTTCCGGTCAATACAATTATAGCATGAACAATAGACAATTATCATGAACAAGGAAATATAATAATAACCATTTTATTATTGCCTCTAGGGCATATTTCCAACAGTCTCCCACTTGCACTAGAGTCAATAATCTAGTTACATTGTGATGAATCGAACATCCATAGAGTTCTGGTGCTGATCATGTTTTGCTCGCGGAAGAGGTTTAGCCAATGGATCTGCGACATTCAGATCCGTATGCACTTTACAAATATCTATGTCTCCATCTTGAACATTTTCAGGAATGGAGCTGAAGCAACGCTTGATGTGCCTGGTCTTCTTGTGAAACATGGGCTCCTTTGCAAGGGCAATAGCTCCAGTGTTGTCACAGAAGAGAGTCATCGGGCCCGACGCATTGGGAATAACTCCTAGGTCGGTAATGAACTCCTTCATCCAGATTGCTTCATGCGCTGCCTCCGAGGCTGCCATGTACTCCTCTTCACATGTAGATCCCGCCATGATGCTTTGCTTGCAACTGCACCATCTTACTGCCCCACCATTCAAAATATACACGTATCCGGTTTGTGACTTGGAGTCATCCAGATCTGTGTCGAAGCTAGCATCGACGTAACCCTTTACGACGAGTTCTTCATCACCTCCATAAACAAGAAACATATCCTTAGTCCTCTTCAGGTACTTCAGGATATTCTTGACCGCTGTCTAGTGTTCCATGCCGGGATTTCTTTGGTACCTCCCTACCAAACTTACGGCAAGGCTTACATCAGGTCTGGTACACAGCATGGCATACATAATAGACCCTATGGCTGAGGCATAGGGGATGACACTCATCTTTTCTCTATCTTCTACCGTGGTCGGATTTTGAGCCGAGCTCAATTTCACACCTTGCAATACAGGCAAGAACCCCTTCTTGGACTGATCCATATTGAACTTCTTCAATATCTTATCAAGGTATGTGCTTTGTGAAAGACCTATGAGGCATGTCAATCTATCTCTATAGATCTTGATGCCTATATGTAAGCAGCTTCTCCAAGGTCCTTCACTGAAAAACACTTATTCAAGTAGGCCTTTATGCTTTCCAAAAGTTCTATATCATTTCCCATCAATAGTATGTCATCCACATATAACATGAGAAATGATATAGAGCTCCCACTCACTTTCTTGTAAACGCAGGCTTCTCCATAAGTTTGGATAAACCGAAACGCTCTGATCATTTCATCAAAGCGAATGTTCCAACTCCGAGATGCTTGCACCAGCCCATAGATGGAGCGCTGGAGCTTGCATACCTTGTTACCATTCTTAGGATCAACAAAACCTTCCCGCTACATCATATACAACTCTTCCTTAAGGAAGCCATTAAGGAATGCCGTTTTGACGTCCATTTGCCATATCTCATAATCATAGAATGCGGCAATTGCTAACATGATTCAGACAGACTTCAGCTTCGCTACGGGTGAGAAGGTCTCATCATAGTCAACCCCTTGAACTTGTCAATAACCCTTAGTGACAAGCCGAGCCTTATAGATGGTAACATTACCATCCGCGTCCGTCTTCTTCTTAAAGATCCATTTATTTTCTATCGCTCGCCGATCATCAGGCAAGTCTGTCAAAGTCCATACTTTGTTTTCATACATGGATCCTATCTCGGATTGCATGGCTTCAAGCCATTTGTTGGAACCTGGGCCCGCCATCGCTTCTTCATAGTTCGAAGGTTCACCGTTGTCTAACAACATGATTTCCAGGACAGGGTTTCCATACCATTCTGGTGTGGAACGTGTCCTTGTGGACCTACGAAGTTCAGTAGCAACTTGATCCGAAGTACCTTGATCATCATCATTAATTTCCTCTCTAGTCGGTGCAGGCACCACAGAAACATCTTCCAGAGCTGTGCTACTTTTCAGTTCAAGAGGCAGTACTTCATCAAGTTCTACTTTCCTCCCACTTACTTCTTTCGAGAGAAACTCTTTCTCCAGAAAGTACCCGTTCTTGGCAACAAAGATCTTGCCTTCGGATCTGAGGTAGAAGGTATACCCAATGGTTTCCTTAGGGTATCCTATGAAGATGCATTTTTCCGACTTGGGTTCGAGCTTTTCAGGTTGAAGTTTCTTGACATAAGCTTCGCATCCCCAAACTTTTAGAAACGACAGCTTAGGTTTCTTCCCAAACCATAATTCATACGGTGTCGTCTCAACAGATTTAGACGGTGCCCTATTTAAAGTGAATGTGCCTGTCTCTAAAGCGTATCCCCAAAATGATAGCGGTAAATCTGTAAGAGACATCATAGATCGCACCATATCCAATAGAGTGCGATTACGATGTTCGGACACACCGTTGCGCTGAGGTGTTCTAGGCGGCGTGAGTTGTGAAACAATTCCACATTTCCTTAAGTGCGTACCAAACTCGCGACTCAAATATTCTCCCCCACGATCCGATCGTAAGAACTTTATTTTTCTGTCACGTTGATTCTCCACCTCACTCTGAAATTCCTTGAACTTTTCAAAGGTCTCAGACTTGTGTTTCATAAGTAGACATACCCATGTCTACTTAAGTCATCAGTGAGAGTGAGAACATAACGATAGCCACCGCGAGCCTCAACGCTCATTGGACCGCATACATCAGTATGTATGATTTCCAATAAGTTGGTTGCTCGCTCCATTGTTCCAGAGAACGGAGTCTTGGTCATTTTGCCCATGAGGCATGGTTCGCACGTGTCAAATGATTCGTAATCAAGAGACTCCAAAAGTCCATCTGCATGGAGCTTCTTCATGCGTTTGACACCAATGTGACCAAGGCGGCAGTGCCACAAATATGTGGGACTATCATTATTAACCTTACATCTTTTGGTATTCACACTATGAATATGTGTAACATCACGTTCGAGATTCAATAAGAATAAACCATTGACCAGCGGGGCATGACCATAAAACATATCTCTCAATAAATAGAACCACCATTATTCTCGGATTTAAATGAGTAGCCATCTCGCATTAAACGAGATTCAGATACAATGTTCATGCTCAAAGCTGGCACTAGATAACAATTATTGAGGTTTGAAACTAATCCCGTAGGTAAATGTAGAGGTAGCGTGCCGACGGCGATCACATCGACCATGGAACCATTCCCGACGCGCATCGTCACCTCTTCCTTCACCAGTCTCCGCTTATTCCGCAGCTCTTGTTTTGAGTTACAAATATGAGCAACCGCACCGGTATCAAATACCCCAGAGCTACTACGAGTACTGGTAAGGTACACATCAATAACATGTATATCACATATACCTTTGGTGTTGCCGGCCTTCTTGTCCGCTAAGTACTTGGGGCAGTTCCGCTTCCAGTGACCGTTTCCCTTGCAATAAAAGCACTCAGTCTCAGGTTTGGGTCCATGCTTTGGCTTCTTCCCGGCAACTGGCTTACTGGGCGCGGCAACTCCCTTGTCGTCCTTCTTGAAGTTCTTCTTACCCTTGCCTTTCTTGAAACTAGTGGTTTTATTGACCATCAACACTTGATGTTCCTTTTTGATCTCCACCTCCGCTGATTTCAGCATTGAATATACCTCATGAATGCTTTTCTCCATCCCTTGCATATTGAAATTCATCACAAAGCTCTTGTAGCTAGGTGGGAGCGACTGAAGGATTCTGTCAACGACCGCGTCATCTGGGAGATTAACTCCCAGCTGAGACAAGCGGTTGTGCAACCCAGACATTTTGAGTATGTGCTCGCTGACAGAACTATTCTCCTCCATCTTACAACTGTAGAACTAATCGGAGACTTCATATCTCTCGACCCGGGCATGAGCTTAGAAAACCATTTTCAGCTCTTGGAACATCTCATATGCTCTGTGCTGCTCAAAACGCTTTTGGAGCCCCGGTTCTAAGCTGTAAAGCATGCCGCACTGAACCAGGGAGTAATCATCACTACGCGACTGCCAGGCGTTCATAACGTGTTGAGTTGCTGGGAAAACGGGTGCTTCACCTAGCGGTGCTTCTAGGACATATGCTTTCTTGGCAGCTATGAGGATGATCCTCAAGTTCTGGACCCAATCCGTATAGTTGCTACCATCGTCTTTCAGCTTGGTTTTCTCTAGGAACGCGTTGAAGTTGAGGGCAACATTAGCGTGGGCCATTTGGTCTACAAGACATATTGTAAAGATTTTAGACTAAGTTCATGATAATTAAGTTCATCTAATCAAATTATTTAATGAACTCCCACTCAGATAGACATCCCTCTAGTCATCTAAGTGATACATGATCTGAGTCAACTAGGCCGTGTCCGATCATCACGTGAGACGGACTAGTCATCATCAGTGAACATCCTCATGTTGACTGTATCTGCTATACAACTCATGTTCGACCTTTCGGTCTCTTGTGTTTCGAGGCCATGTATGTACATGCTAGGCTCGTCAAGTCAACCTAAGTGTTTTGCATGTGTAAATCTGGCTTACACCCGTTGTATGCGAATGTTAGAATCTATCACACTCGATCATCACGTGGTGCTTCGAAACAACGAACTTTCGCAACGGTGCACAGTTAGGGGGAACACTTTCTTGAAATTTTATGAGGGATCATCTTATTTATGCTACCGTCATTTTAAGCAAATAAGATGTAAAAACATGATAAACATCACATGCAATCAAATAGTGACATGATATGGCCAATATCATTTTTCTCCTTTTTGTCTCCATCTTTGGGGCGCCATGATCATCATCGTCACCGGCATGACACCATGATCTCCATCATCATGATCTCCATCATCGTGTCTTCATGAAGTTGTCTCGCCAACTATTACTTCTACTACTATGGCTAACGGTTTAGCAATAAAGTAAAGTAATTACATGTCATTACTCAATGACACGCAAGTCATACAATAAATTAAGACAACTCCTATGGCTCCTGCCGGTTGTCATACTCATCGACATGCAAGTCGTGATTCCTATTACAAGAACATGATCAATCTCATACATCACATATATACCATTCATCACATCCTTTTGGCCATATCACATCACACGACATATGCTGCAAGAACAAGTTAGACGTCCTCTAATTGTTGTTGCAAGTTTTTACATGGCTGCTGTAGGTTTCTAGCAAGAACGTTTCTTACCTACGCCAAAACCACATCGTGGTATGCCAGTTGCTATTTACCCTTCATAAGGACCCTTTTCATCAAATCCGATCCGACTAAAGTGGGAGAGACAGACACCCGCTAGCCACCTTATGCACCTAGTGCATGTCGGTCGGTGGAATCTGTCTCACGTAAGCGTACGTGTAAGGTCGGTCCGGGCCGCTTCATCCCACGATGCCACCGAATCAAGATAAGATTAGTAACAACAAGTAAATTGACAAAATTGACACCCACAACGTATTGTGTTCTACTCATGCATAGAAACTACGCATAGACCTAGCTCATGATGCCACTGTTGGGGATCGTCACAGAAATTAAAAAATTTCTACGCATCACCAAGATCAATCTATGGAGTAACTAGCAACGAGAGAGAGGAGAGTGCATCTTCATACCCTTGAAGATCGCGAAATGGAAGCATTGTAAGAACGTTGTTGGAGGAGTCGTACACGTAGCGATTCAGATCGCGGTCGATTCCGATCTTAGCGCCAAACAACGGCGCCTCCGCATTCAACACACGTGCAGCCCGGTGACGTCTCCCACGCCTTGATCTAGCAAGGAGGAGGGAGAGGTTGGCGAACATGACTCCAGCAGTAGCACGACAGCGTGGTGGTGTTGGAGCAGCGGTTCTCCGGCAGGCCTTTGCCAAGCTCAAATGGAGGAGGAGAGGTGTTGGAGAGGGGGAGGGCTGCGTGTTGGATGTGGTGCTGCTGCCCTCCCTCCTCCCCTCTATTTATAGGGTGAAGGGGGAAGGGGGTTGGCTCCTCTAGATGAGATCTAGAGGGGGGAGGCGGCCAAGGGGAGGGGGCTTGCCCCCCAAGCCAAGAGGGACGCTGTCGGTGTCAAAACTGGCGGATCTCGGGTAGGGGGTCCCGAACTGTGCGTCTAGGCGGATGGTAACATGAGACAAGGGACATGATGTTTTTACCCAGGTTTGGGCCCTCTCGATGGAGGTAAAACACTACTCCTGCTTGATTGATATTGATGATATGGGTAGTACAAGAGTGGATCTACCACGAGATCAAGGAGGCTAAACCCTAGAAGCTAGCCTATGGTATGATTGTTGTTGTGTCCTACGGACTAAAACCCTCCGGTTTATATAGACACCGGAGAGGGCTAGGGTTACACAGAGTCGGTTACAATGGTAGGAGATCTACATATCCGTATCGCCAAGCTTGCCTTCCACGCCAAGGAAAGTCCCATCCAGACACGGGACGAAGTCTTCAATCTTGTATCTTCATAGTCTTGGAGTCCGGCCGATGATGATAGTTCGGCTATCCGGACACCCCCCTAGTCCAGGACTCCCTCAGTAGCCCCCAAACCAGGCTTCAATGACGACGAATCCGGCGCGTATATTGTCTTCGGCGTTGCAAGGCGGGTTCTCCTCCCAATTTCATGTGCTCACCGAATAGTGTCTGGCTTCCTTATACATGTTGCGCTCCTTGGCTTCCACGTCCAATAATGGCCCTCTTCCACGTGTCGTATGAATGTGAAAAGCCAGGGTATTTTTACGTTTTGCCCCCTAGCTACGCGAATAAGCTGCCTATAAGAGGAGCAAGGATCTAGATCCGAATCACACCATCCCCCTCCTGCGAGTACTCATCGAAGCGCTTCTGACAAAAATCCATTCCATCATGGACAGTCGTCGCGGCTCCTCCTCTCGCGCTCCCAGTCCTCAGCCCGGAGATTTGAGGAGATGTTCAGTCCCGCATAGCGAGCTAGTGACACTCCAGGCCGAGGGTTACCTTCCCCCAGCCTTCATGGTTCCGGTTCGAGCCGGACTGGCCACCTACAAGGGTGGGAAGCAGGCGGAGAGCGTCCCCAATCCCTCCAGAGGAGAGCAGGTATGCTTCGTCCCTTATCTGATAAGAGGACTTGGATTTCCCATACATCCGTTTCTCCGGGGGCTCCTGGAGTTCTATGGACTCTAGCTTCACCACCTTACACCTGCCTCCATCTTGCACATCGCGGGTTTTGTAGCTCTTTGCGAGTTGTTCTTGGGCATCGAGCCCCATTTTGCGATGTGGAAGAGATTGTTTTGCCTCGTACCCCGTTCTCACGAGGGGTCGATATACCAAGTGGGCGGAGCCGAAATATGGCGCATCGCCGGGACTGGATATCTATCCGGAACCCCGAAGAAGGCGTCCAAAGACTGGCCTTCAGAATGGTTTTATATGGAAGACGCCCCACTACCGGACCCAGTTCGGATCGGCCTCCCGGAGTTCAGCAATGCTCCTCTGAAGAAACGCCTGAGTTGGCGCCCGCGGAGCCCTCGACGGGAAGATGATAGGAGCGTCCAATATCTGATGGGCCGGATAAGGTTACTGGCCCATTCCGGATTGACCGTGATTGGAGTCATGGCCACGTGCATTATGCGAGGGGTGCAGCCGCTCCAATATAGGGGCCACCCCAGGTGGGATTTCAACGGGGAGAATGACGCCACCCGTCATGGCCGCAAGGGGCTGGGATCGGCTGCCGATCTGGTGAAGATCCTGTCCGGCTTGTACAAGGGGGAGAAGGAGGACTTCCTCCACACGAGTCCACTAAATGGATTCTCCATGAATAACCCTCGAAGCTGGGTAAGCAGACGTTTATTTATCCGATCCATATTCCACAGTTAGGTGTCTCACTTCGTGATTTCGACGCAGGAGCTGCGTCGGGACGTAGAGGGCATACACAACCCGACTCCACAACCCAAGGATCTGGGACGATCCCTTGATCCGGCCTTCGAGGAGGATCCGGACATAGAGGTGGAGCTGATAGATGGGGTGTTCCACACTCTTAGCGTGGACAATGCTTTAGTCGCCATTACGGCCGACTACCCCGGTTTAACTCCGGCTTCCCAGGTAACTGCGACCGAGGTCTTGTCATTATTACTCATCCATGCTTATTTCCGAACACTGTATACCAACGGCGTCCCGCAGGAGGTACCTTTAGGGCGGGAAGCCGGATCCGCGGCGGCTGACCAACAAGGGTCAGTTCGGCCCAGCAGGCGGAAGAGGAGTGTGACGCGAATCGAAACGTCGCCGCAACGGTATGGAGCACCACCGTATTTAAGGGAAAGATTCCTGGGGGGTATATTAACACTCCTGATTCTTCTAGGAGAAAGAGCGCTCGCCGGACTGTGCCTGGAGAGGTTGCCAATCAAGCCTCCGCCAGCCAGGTTCCAACGCCTGGTCCGGAGGGGGAGGCGAACACAAGGCGTGAGCCGGATGCTCCTCCAATGGAGGATGCCGACAGGCTGTCCGCCACCAGGTCTGAGGTGGAGAGCGCCATGAATCATAGGCGCCGCCGGACAGTTCTTCGTGACGCGTGTTTCTCCCCGGAGGTGTTGAATGCCTTTAATGCAGGGGATGCGCACCTCCGTGCCGCTCAAGATGGTCTAACCAGAGCCACGGAGCTGCATGTAAAGGACATACGGGTGAGAAATTTTAATAGTTATATATGCCAGTAGCCCCCGAGACTTAAAATAGTTAGAGTAACTAATTTAAGGATCATTTATTATGCAGGATCTTACAGAGAAGAATACCCACCTGTCTCAGGAGCTTCAAGGGTGCAAGGCCCAACTTGAGGCCGCACTATCCGCTGCAGGGGGAGCCACGGAGACCCCCTCTGGTAATACATACTTCGAAAATATAATTAGTTTATGAAGTGCGGTGTGTGTGTAAGTCTAACAATAATATTGCAGAGGGTGCCGGACTGGATCCGAACAAGCAACATCTGCTGCGCCAGCTGAAGGCCGGCGAGAAGGTGCTTATAAGGGTGCAGCAGGAGAGGAACAAACTCCAAGATGCCAACACCCAGCTGGGCGAAGAATTAAAAGATGTTCGGGTCCAGCTGTCTGACTCCATGAAGGAGAATCGGCGGCTTCGTCGCGGCATCTACAGTAAGTGCTTGAGCAAACTCTTTTGAAAAGAAGAGTTCGGCGAGGAAGTCGATTGACAGAAATGTGTCTGTAGGTGTGCTCACAGGTCGTCCTGCGGAGGAAATGCCCGGTTCAACGGGTGACCAACTTCCCGAGCTGCTGCAACTGCACGAATGTGTTCAACAAGCGATGAGTGGCGTCGCCTAGGCCTTGTGGCCGTCCGTCTCCCTACCCGAGGGTCTTGGAGGGCTTGCGGAGAAGCTTCAGGGAGCACGACCGTGCTTCCGTCTGTGGAAGATATCGGCCTGCCGTCAAGGCGCCAGGGAGGCCTGGGCCATGGTCAAGACGCAGTACACGAAGGCGGATCCAAACCACATGGCCGAGGTCGGACCTGTGGGGCCCGATGGGAAGGAGATCCCTGTGAGCTTAATGTACGGCCAAGTAGAGTTGGCCGCTAAGTATTCCCAACGGGACTGTAAATTAGACAGCCTGTTAGATGGGATTGAAGAGGAGTACAATCAGTCAATTTGACGATGTATTTTAAAATGACATGTATAATGCCTTCTAGCCGGATTGTAGATCGTTTGTCTTTGCGGACCTTTTCGCTTCAACCTCGGGACCCAACAGTCCGGAGTGTGTCCGAATACCCTCACGGTTATGTAAAAACCGGGGCATGCATGGAGACCAGGCGTAGGGGTCATTAGTGCTTTATCAGACAAGTGCCCAACTAGTTATGTTATATTACATGGTTAGTAAGAAACATCTTCCAGGGAGAATAGTTCCGTTAGGGGTTCCTTTCCCTGGGAGGCATGCCCTAAAGTGCATGTCTGGACTGCGAAAAGAGCAGAAAAGCATCTGGGGGCAGATAAATAAATAGGTAAAAAGTCATCTTTCAAGTCACCGACCGAATATTCCCTTAAGAACGCTAGCTTTCGGCTTCACCTAGTCTGAGGTATACATCCGGCTGACCCGACAGTAACAATCACAGAGGTGCTCCCTTTACCTCCTAGCCGAACAATTGGGAACGTAGGGGTAAGCACAGGAGCCAGGCAACCCAGCTTGGCCAAAACTTAAGTCATATCGATGCATATAATGGTGAATAAAAGGTACATGCGGAAGTGTGACACATGTGTTGGGCATGAAGCCTGTATAAATAAGCTTCTGTTAAAGAAGCCCCCAGGTATAATGAGTGCGAGCAGCATGTCAAGTGTGTGCGAATAATGCGCAGATCAGCCCTCAAAGGCTTTATGAAAAAGGTGGGAAAGAAAGAGAGAAACAGAAGACAGCTAAAGTATAAAATGTGGACGGAGGGAGGAAACGAACTCTGAGTCCAGCGCTAAGCGTAGAATCTTCGGAGACGGGCTGCGTTCCATGGGTTCGGCTCGAGTCGGTTGTCCGATGTGTTACGTAGACGGTATGCTCCGCCGGTCAGGACTTGGTCTATGATGAAGGGACCTTCCCATTTGGGCTTGAGTTTGTCCTTTTTCTTGTCCGGCAGGCATAGAACTAGTTCGCCAACATTGTAAGTTTTGGCCCGTACTTCTCTGTTTTGATATCTTCGAGCCTGCTGCTGATAGAATGCGGAACGGGCTTTTGCCACGTCGCGCTCCTCCTCCAATGCGTCCAAACTGTACTGCCGATCCAACTCGGCTTCTCTTTCTTCGTACATGCGCACTCGAGGTGAGTCATGAATTATATCGCAGGGCAAAACTGCCTCTGCGCCGTATACCATAAAGAATGGTGTGAATCTGGTGGTATGATTTGGCGTGGTCCGCAGCCCCCAGAGTACGGAGTTGAGCTCCTCTACCCAGTGCGTGTTAGATTCCATGAGGGACCGCACTAACCTGGGTTTAATGCCGCTCATGATTAGACCATTTGCTCGTTCGACTTGACCGTTAGTTTGAGGGTGATAGACTGAAGCGTAGTCGAGCTTGATGCCCATGTTTTTGCACCAGAGTTTAACCTCGTCGGCCGTGAAGTTTGTGCTGTTATCAGTGATGATGCTATGGGGGACACCGTAACGATGTACTACCCCTGATATGAAGTCTATCACGGGTCCGGATTCGGCCGTTTTAACTGGCTTGGCCTCTATCCATTTGGTGAATTTATCCACCATGACCAATAGGTATTTTTGCTTGTGGGTTCCCCCTTTAAGGGGTCCAACCATGTCAAGCCCCCAGACCACAAACGGCCAGGTGATGGGTATAGTTTTGAGGGCGGTGGGTGGCATGTGGCTCTGATTAGCAAAGAGTTGGCAACCGACGCATCATTGGACTAAGTCCTGAGCATCTGCCCGGGCCGTCGGCCAATAAAATCCTGTACGGAAGGCCTTGCCTACAAGGGGCCGGGCCGCAGCATGGTGCCCGCCGAGTCCGGCGTGAATTTCAGCTAGAATATTTCGCCCTTCCTCTTTGGAGATGCACCTTTGAAGGACTCCGGTTGTGCTTTTCTTATAAAGCTCTCCCTCATGGACCTTCTAGGCTTTAGATCGCTGAACTATGCAGCGGGCCTCATTTTGGTCTTCGGGGAGTTCCTGCCTAATTAAGTAGGCGAGGAATGGTTCTGTCCACGGGGCAATTACTGCCATTATTTCATGGGCTGAAGGTGTTATTTCATCGGCTGAGCCACCGATTGTGTCAGAATGTTTGGTGTTGGGCGGTGCGGTTGGTTCCGGACTCCTCTTCCCATACTACAGATGGCTTAAAGAGCCGCCCCAGGAAGATGTTTGGAGGGACGGCGTCGCGTTTTGCGCTGATGCGTGCCAACACGTCGGCTGCCTAGTTGTTATCCCGGGCTACATGGTGGAATTCGAGTCCTTCGAACCGAGCTGACATTTTTAAGGCGGCGTTACGATAGGCTGCCATTTTCGGATCCTTGGCATCAAAGTCTCCATTTACTTGTGATATTGCGAGGTTTGAATCCCCGCGGACCTCTAGGCGTTGAATGCCCATGGAGATGGCCATCCGGAGACCATGTAGAAGGGCCTCGTATTCGGCTGCATTGTTGGAGTCCGTGTACATTATTTGAAGTACGTATTGGACTGTGTCTCTGGTTGGGGACGTCAAGACGACGCCAGCCCCCAAGCCGGCCAACATTTTAGAGCCGTCTAAGTGCATGGTCCAATTGGAGTATGCGCCGTACTCTTTAGGGAGTTCGGCTTCAGTCCATTTAACGATGAAGTCAGCCAAAACTTGCGACTTTATAGCTCGCCGCGGTCCCTTCGATCAAAAGTGATCGGGCAAGAGGACCATGGATTGAACTTTGGGGCGACTGGGTCCATCGCGTATACGTCCCTGAGTGCACGCTTCCGCTCCCTTTTGGGTATGTGGGTTGCGTATATCATGTTCACCATCCGCACTTGTGGGGGGAAACCCTTCTATCCTATATTATTCGGCGGCCGGGTCTCTTCCTCGTCATTGCTATGCAGCCCCTTGTCATTGTTTTCGGCAATTAACTTGCCTAGCTGCTTGAATACCCAACAATCCCTGTTGGTGTGATTAGCTAGCTTTTCAGGGGTGCCGTGTATCTGGCAAGAGCGGTCGAGTATTCGGTCCAAATTGGACGGACCCGGAGTAGTTCTTTTGAATGGCTTTTTCCGCTGACCGTGTTTGGAGCCTCTGAATCCGGCGTTGACTGCCGTATCCTCAGTGTTATCGCCGTTAACGCGGCGTTTGCTCTTGTTGCGACGCGACCTGCCATTGCGGTCCTTGGTATCCGGACTGCCAGAATTTTTGCTGAGGTTGTTACTGCGGGCTAGCCAGCTGTCCTCTCCCGCGCAGAAGCGGGTCATCAGTGATGTGAGGGCTGCGATGGATTTCGGCTTTTCCTGTCCTAGGTGCCGGGCAAGCCACTCGTCGCGGATGTTATGTTTGAAGGCTGCGAGGGCCTCTGCATGCGGACAGTCGACGATTTGATTTTTCTTTGTTGAGAACCATGTCCAGAATTGTCTGGCCAATTCGTCTGGCTGCTGAATTATGTGGCTTAGGTCATCGGCGTCTGGTGGTCGCACATATGTGCCCTGGAAGTTGTCAAGGAATGCGGCTTCCAGGTCCTCCCAACACCCAATTGATTCTGCTGGCAAGCTGTTAAGCCAATGCCGAGCTGGTCCTTTAAGCTTGAGTGGGAGATATTTGATGGCGTGAAGATCGTCACCGCGGGCCATGTGGATATGAAGGAGATAGTCTTCGATCCAAACCGCGGGGTCTGTTGTGCCATCGTAGGATTCAATGTTCACGAGTTTGAACCCTTCGGGGATTTAATGATCCATTACTTCATCTGTGAAGCATAGTGGGTGTGCGGCGCCTCTATATTGGGCTATATCACGATGTAGCTCAAGCGAGCTTTGTCTACTGTGTTCGGCCCGACCGGAGTTGCTGTATCCGGCGCGACGATCGTCGTCGCGCATCGTGGGGCGCCCACGCGATCCGTAGATCGATCTTGATTGTCTTGCCTTATCCTCCAATATGTCTCGCAAGTCTGGCGCATTCTCCCGTGGCTTCGTACTTTTCGAGCGATGCCGGGGTACGGTTCTAGTGGAGGGCCTAGAGGCCTTTCTGTCGCGGCCACCAGGTGGTCGGTCAGCCGTATTGTGCACTGGTGATGCAGGTTTATATGCCTCCTCCTCTAATCGGGGGAGCAGCTTGCGTTTGGGGTAGCTTTTGGAGGGGCGTTCGAGTCCATGCTCTTCGGCCGCGAGGACTTCGGTCCATCTGTCGGCTAGCAGATTTTGATCAGCTCTAAGCTGTTGCTGCTTTTTCTTGAGGCTGTTTGCCGTGGCCATAAGCCTGCGTTTAAAACGCTCTTGTTCGACGGGATCCTCAGGCATGACGAATTCGTCGTCGTCGAGGCTTGCCTCGTCTCCCGAGGGAGGCATGTAATTATCATCCTCTACCTCTTCGTCTGCCGCTCTCTCATGAGGGCTGGCTTCTTCGTCCTCCTATGGTGAATTTTGCTGGAGGGGGTTGTCTTCGGCACTGTCTGGGGTGTTATTGTCTCCGGTGCCGGAATCTCCATTCTTGCTGTGGCGGGATTTAGAGCGGCGCCGCTGACGCCGGCGTTTAGGCTGTTTCTTGGAAGGATCCTCCTCCGCTGTTCCATCGCCATTCCCATCCTTTGGGGTGTCCACCATGTATATGTCGTATGACGAGGTGGCTTTCCAGTGCCCAGTAGGCGCTGGTTCTTGGTCGTCTCCGGCATCGTCGTCCATACCGTCGATGTCTTCGGAGTCGTAGTCTAGCATGTCGGTTAGATCGTCGACAGTGGCTACAAAGTGGGTGGTGGGTGGGCTTTGAATTTCTTCGTCGTCCGCATCCCAACCGTCTTGACCGTGACCCGGCCAGGGCTCTCCTGATAACGAGAGATACTTTAGCGAATTCAGGATATCGCCGAAAGGCGAGTGCTGAAAGATGTCCGCGGCGGTGAACTCCATGATCGGCGCCCAATCGGATTCGATTGGTAGGGGCGCAGGAGGTTCGGAGTCCGGCGAGGAGTCCGGCACCTCGGAGTCACGAGCTTCTCAAGGGACAAGGTCGGTATTCGGCTCCATCACCGTAGATGTAGCAGCCCCCGAGGCGGTGTCTAGCCACCCATCCTCGATCTGCGCAGTCGGCTCCGAATTAAGGGTCGGAGCGGACTCGTGTGCGGCCTCCAGGACACTATCCGAAAGAAGAGCTAAATCAAGCCCATCGAGACAGTGCCGCACGCTCGGCTGTGGCTCGAATCCGTCGAAGATCAAGTCTCCGTGGATGTCAGCCGTGAAGTTCAAACTTCTGAATCTGACCTGGTGGCCAGGGGCGTAGCTTTCAATCTGCTCCATATGGCCAAGCGAATTGGCCCGCATTGCAAAGCCGCCGAATATGAAGATCTGTCTTGGGAGAAAGGTCTCACCCTAGACCGCGTCGTGGTTGATGATCGAAGGAGCCATCGGGCCTATATGCGATGGCACAGAGGAACTCTCAATGAAAGCACCAATGTCGGTGTCAAAACCAGCGGATCTCGGGTAGGGGGTCCCGAACTGTGCGTCTAGGCGGATGGTAACAGGGGACAAGGGACACGATGTTTTTACCCAGGTTCGGGCCCTCTCGATGGAGGTAAAACCCTACTCCTGCTTGATTGATTTTGATGATATCGGTAGTACAAGAGTGGATCTACCACGAGATCAAGGAGGCTAAACCCTAGAAGCAAGCCTATGGTATGATTGTTGTTCTGTCCTATGGACTAAAACCCGCCGGTTTATATAGACACCGGAGAGGGCTAGGGTTACACAGAGTCGGTTACAATGGTAGGAGATCTACATATCCGTATCACCAAGCTTGCCTTCCACGCCAAGGAAAGTCCCATCCGGACACGGGACGAAGTCTTCAATCTTGTATCTTCATAGTCTTGGAGTCCGGCCGATGATGATACTTCGGCTATCCGGACACCCCCCTAGTCCAGGACTCCCTCAGACGCCCCCTTTAGGGTTCCCCCCAACCCTAGGCGCATGGGCCCTAGGGGGAATGGCGCCCAGCCCACTTAGGGGCTGGTTCCCTTCCACATACATCCCATAGGGCCCTCCGGGGCAGGTGGACCCTCCAGGTGGACCCCCGGAACCCCCTTCGGTGGTCCCGGTACAATACCGGCAAACCCTCGAATACTTCCGGTGACCGTATGATGACTTCCCATATATAAATCTTCACCTTTAGACCATTTCGGAACTCCTCGTGACATCCGGGATCTCACCCGGGACTCCGAACAACATTCGGTAACCACATACAAACTTTCCCTATAACCCTAGCGTCATCGAACCTTAAGTGTGTAGACCCTACGGGTTCGGGAATCATGCAGACGTGACCAAGACATCTCTCCGGCCAATAACCAACAGCGTGATCTGGATACCCATGTTGGCTCCCACATGTTCCACAATGATCTCATCGGATGAACCACAATGTCGAGGATTCAAGCAATCCCGTATACAATTCCCGTTGTCAATGGTACGTTACTTGCCCGAGATTCGATCATCGGTATCCCAATACCTCGTTCAATCTTGTTACCGGCAAGTCACTTTACTCGTTCCGTAATGCTTGATCCCGTGACTAACTACTTAGTCACATTGAGCTCATTATGATGACGCATTACCGAGTGGGCCCAGAGATACCTCTCCGTCATACGGAGTGACAAATCTGAGTCTCGATTCGTGCCAACTCAACAGACACTTTCGGAGATGCCTATAGTGCACCTTTATAGCCACCCAGTTATGTTGTGATGTTTGGTACACCCAAAGCATTCCTACGGTATCCGGGAGTTACACAATCTCATGGTCTAAGGAAATGATACTTTACATTAGAAAAGCTTTAGCAAACGAACTACACGATCTTGTGCTATGCTTAGAATTGGATCTTGTCCATCACATCATTCTCCTAATAATGTGATCCCGTTATCAATGACATCCAATGTCCATAGTTAGGAAACCATGACCATCTATTGATCAACGAGCTAGTCAACTAGAGGCTCACTAGGGACATGTTGTGGTCTATGTATTCACACATGTATTATGGTTTCCGGTCAATACAATTATAGCATGAACAATAGACAATTATCACGAACAAGAAAATATAATAATAACCATTTTATTATTGCCTCTAGGGCATATTTACGACACTTGTGCTGGCACATCCCAAAGCTTCTTGTGTTCCTGCTCCTCCTGCTCAGAGTATTCATCTGGAAACTGGAAGATTGGGGATAGACCATCGTGATGCACCATGGTGTACAGTGAGGTCTGGCTGATCGGAGGCCGATGACAGGGTAATCGGAAGCAGGAATAGAATTGTAGCAAGAGTGGCGAGTACGTGGCCTATTATTCAATGGCTCGGGCGTCATTAAGTGGGCAGTTGGGAGGAAGGAGGCCAGGCAACGGAGGGTGGTTGAAGGGCTTGCCTTCCGGTGAGCATGCACACCGGCGTGGTCATACGCATCCCGTCAACTCGCATGACACCTTTTGGCCTATGTGAAGCGGGACCCGTGACATCTCCATTTGAATCATGCATGACACACACAAGGTAGATGGACTAGCATTCATTTACATCACTCAAATATTGCACCGCAAACTTCAAGTTATATCATCTGTCTGTAAACACCAATGGCAATGACATGCAAGTTAATTATTTAAAAGCATTGCATCTCAAACTTCTTAGATTCAACTTGAACATGTGGTGAAACCTCAAAGATTCACCTTAAACATGAGGTCAAGCATATAAGAATCATTGAACATTTGAAGCTTCAGTTAACACATATACACCCCATTAACTTAATACGTCCGTACCCCAAATGTTTGGAACAACGAAATGCACAACTTCAACATATCTTAAATACATAATACAAGTACTGATCTATCCAAATTTGTTCCGACATTGCGCCTTCTCGAGTTTGAGTATTTTTTTCTTTGTCTTCTTAATGCTTGCATGAATAGCCCTCATAACTTGTCTATCTTTTGCTTCTGTTAGACCCTGCTTGGTGAGATCGATCGGGCTCCATATGGCATAGGATTCATATGCGTCCCTCACTGCATACTCGATCTGCTCGTCGCATAGTTCCTCAGCCCAGCTTTTGTGATAGGCCTTATGGAAACCATTCTTCTTGACGAGGTAGTAGTTATCAACAAGTAATCTGGCAACATCGGAGAGTGAATCAAAATCCTTAGATCCCTCTGTTTCAACCCATTCGACTAGGATGTCCTTCTAGTTTCCAACCCTGATGTCCTAGGGCAGCAACACCTCTATGTCGCGCTTGATGCAATAACCAACGGAGGTGTATCTACCCTTGAAGAGAAACTGGCGAAGAGACATGCTCACACTTGTGTTATCCAGTGTTAGGCGACACTGTTGACGTTTGTGTACACGGTGTGGATGTTGTCGCCTCCATGGATTGGGACATGGTGTTCCTCCATGAGTGGGGCTATCAAGCCCGACAACACCATCCTGTCGATGTCGAGGTGGCCGAAAGATCTACCATGAGACATGGATGCTACTATTATGAAGCGAGAGAGGTTGACAGAGAGAGAGAGAGGTTGACAGAGACAGACAGAGAGAGAGAGACAGAGAGAGAGTGAGAGAGAGTGGAATGAGGGTGATGGTGGGTTGGTTATATTGGAGAGGGGATTTGGCAACTCCTTAAATCGTGGTTTGAGATGAGGAGGATGTCAAAACAGTATGAAGGACGAGCCATACCAAGTGTGCGCCATGTTGTCCAGATTTGATAGCAACACGAAGATGTGACTGTACATTGCTTCCATTTGCTTTTCTGGTATACTTTTCAAAAATAACTACAACATGCTTCTGTTCACCACTAGTTCGATGTCGCAACAATACTAGAAAAATATTGTACATTTACATACCAAAGGTTTACATTCACAAATTAAATGATTTTCCATACCAAACATGTACACCATGTGGTCGTTACATGCAAAGAGTCTTCATTTATAATTCTAATGACCAACAATGATCAACCTACTTTTCATACTTCAAACAGTGCTCAAACTATATCCAAAATGAGCACTCAAAGTTCTTAAATCGCTAAATCTGTTTGGAAAAGTCGGTCATGAATTTTCTGAAAGCCCTCACACTATTTCTGAAAGTCCTTATAAATATTTTTGGAAGTGTTCACACCATTCATGAAAAGCATTTTCAGGAAGTTAACAAGGATACAAGCACATATTTTTACATAAAGTACCTTGCATTTGTACATCACCACACCACTATGTTCAATGTAAATAAGTAATACAATACACACACCATCTTTGACCTACTACAATCATAGTTAGAAAATATGTACGCTCAATCCAAATTAACATACTACTAGTTCAGTGTACACATCCAAGTTCTAACAATTCACCACCCGTAGTTTCACTTCCGACGCTCGCAGTCGTTCGAAGATCCCTTGTCTTTGTTCTTATGGGGGCGGAGCCATTCCCTCGATGGTGGTCGGAGAAGGCGACATTGCTCGCCCTTAATGATTAGGATCCTATGGTACAACTCGTAGGTAACATATCCATCTTTTGCTGCGTACTGGAGGTGCAACGGGGAAAGCGACTTCCACTCCCAGTACTGGTGCTTGTCCATTGGAAATGATTTATTCATGTTCTTGTACAAGGGGTCGATGATGGCTACTGCAAGGTCACCAATACTGGGATAGGCCCTTCATAGAGGGAAGCATGGATTTGTAGAGGTGACAGAGCTCAAAGCTTAAAACAGAGATAAATATAATTTTGGGAGGTATGCCTTTCCTGTCAACATCATGACCAAGAGTTTTCAATATCTTCCATGCTAAACAAATTAGCGGCGGTTCCCAAGCAGTAAAAGTAAATTTTACTCCCCCTTCACCAACAAACACAAGCCATGGCTAGACGAATCCTCGGGTGCCCTCCATACTAACAACTTTCGGAGGGAGTTTGTTTTATTATTTTTGCAATTTTGATTATGGGACTGGGCATCCCGATTACCAGCCCCTCTCGTGCAAGGCAAGTGAATAAACACTCATCATGAGAATAACCCGCTTAGCATGGAAGATACTGACCGCCCCCTGTCGCTCCATGAGCAATATAGGCACACAAAATAGATATTCATTTGAATATTTTGAGGTGGCACATGCAAATTTACTTAGAACGGCAAGGTAATACCGCATATAGGTAGATATAGTGGACTCATCTGGAACAACTTTGGGTTTAAGGATTTGGATGCACAAGTATTATTCTCGCTTAGTACAAGCGAAGGCTAGCAAATAGATTGAGAAGCGACTAGCCAGGGAGCGAAAACAGTCATAAACATGCATTAAGAATAATTAACATTGAATACAAACATGAGTAGGATATCAAACACCATGAGCATCAATATCGTGGAGGCTATGTTGGTTTTGAATCAACTACATGCGTGAACATGTGCCAAGTCAAGCGACTCAAATCATTCAGAGGAGGATACCATACTATCATACTACAACATAACCATTTTGATGCATGTTGACACTCAAGACAAATCATTATCCACTCCTAGCTAATTAAGCATGGCATGAGCAACTATAATCTCTAATTGTCATCACAAACACGTTTACTCATAATAATACTGAATCATGAGCGATGAGCTAAACATATTTACAAAACTAAAACAAGAGGAGTTCCTGCCATCTTTTCTTCACCTCAATCACTTCATCAAATCATCGTCATTATTGCCTTTCACTTGCACGACCGAATGTTGTGAAAATAACAATAGTGCAAGTGTGCCATGGACTAAGCTGGAATCTGCAAACATTTTATTCAGAGGAGAAGACAAGGTAATTTGTGCTCTTTGTTAGATCAACAATAATGCATATGAGATCCACTCAACATGTTCACCGTGGTCTTCTCCTCTCGACAACCCAAAGGAAAGAAAAGAAATTCAGAGAAATACATTAAAATATTTTTGGAGTTTTTGTTTTTCTCATAAAGGAAAACGAAAACAAGAAAAACTATTTACACGAGAAAGCTCCCAACAGGTACAAGAAGAACATGAAATCTTTTGGGGTTTTATTTTAATACTACAAACTACTAAACAAGAAACAAAAACCAAAAAGAAAAAGGAAACAACTTAAGAATATGATAATAGTGGATTTTTTCCTCATGAGCAAATAGGGTGGCTATGTCATTCAACTTAGTAAGATGTGCCATGATGGTTTCAGTTTCATAACCATGGAAAGGATCAGATTCAACCAAGGTAATTACATTAGGATCGACAGATAATTCATAATCCTTATTAGTCACATAGATGGGTGAAGTAGCAAACTTAGTATCATATTTCATTCTAGCATTTAGACATTTTTCTTTCAGCTTACATAGTAATTTCTTAAGATCATCTCTATCATTGCAAGCAAGAAATTCCCTAGCTATCTCTCTGTCCATAACATAACCCTCAGGTATCTTAGGAAATTCATATCTAGGAGAGCTAGATCTAATAGGTGTTTCTTAATTTTCAGTTTCATCCTTAAGATTCTTCATATTGATCAACAGATATAAATCTGAAGTGACTTAGCAAATATAGCTGTGCTCCCCAGTAACGGCACTAGAAAAAGGTCTTGATAACCCACAAGCATAGGGGATCGCAACAATTTTCGAGGGTAGAGTATTCAACTCAAATCTATTGATTCGACACAAGGGGAGCCAAAGAATATTTTCAACTATTAGAATTTGTGTTGTCAATTCAACCACACCTGGATAGTAAATATCTGCAGCAGAGTGATCAGTAGCATAGTAGTATGGTAGTTTGATAGTAGTAGCAATGATAGTAACAGTAACGGTGACAGTAGCATCAATATTTTTTTAGCAATTGTGACAATAGCAACAATAACAGTAGTAATAGTAACTTAGCAAAGATCAATATGTGAAAAGCTCGTTAGCATTGGATCGGTGATAACGTTGGGTAATACTCATCATGTAATAGCCATAACCTAGGGTGACATAGAACTAGCTCCAATTCATCAATGTAATGTAGGCATGTATTCCGTAAATAGTCATACGTGCTTATGGAAAAGAACCTACATGTCATCTTTTGTCCTACCCTCCTGTGGCAGCGGGGTCCATAAGAATACAAAGGGATATTAAGGCCTCCTTTCAATAGAGAACCAGAACAAAGCATTAACACATAGTGAATACACGAACTCCTCAAACTACGATGATCACCAGAAAGAATCCCAATTATTGTCAGCTTGGGGTATGCGGATCATAACACATAATAGGTGCGTATAACTTGCGGATCAAGAACTCAAATATATTCATGAAAACATAAAGGGTTTAGATCTGAAATCATGGTACTCGGGCCCTGGTGACAAGCATTAAGCATAGCAAAGTCATAGCAACATCAATCCCAGAACATAGTGGATACTAGGGATCAAGCCCTAACAAAACTAACTCGATTACATGATAAATCTCATCTTACCCATCACCATCCAGCAAGACTATGAAGGAATTATTCACTCTCGGCGGTGAGCATTATGAAATTGGTGATGGAGGAAGGTTGATGATGACGAGGGCGTCAAACCCCCCTCTCCGGAGCGCAGAACATACTCCAAATCATCCCTCCCGGTGAAGAACAGGAGGCGGCAGCGGCTCCGTATCGTAAAACGCGATGACTCCTTCTCTCTGATTTTTTCTTAGCGAATAGGTACTTATGGAGTTGGAATTAGGGTTGCGGGGGCTACCAGGGGCCCACAAGCCTGAGGGACGTGCCCCTGGGTTTGTGGCACCCTGGTGTCCCTCCTCTGGTAGTTTTTTGTGCCAGTAATTTTTATATATTCTGAAGTAATTCTTTGTAAATTTTCAGCCCAATCTGAGTACTTTTTTCTGCACAAAAACAACACCATGACAATTCTGCTGAAAACAACGTCAATCCGGGTTAGTTCCATTCAAATCATGCAAATTAGAGTCCAAACCAAGAGCAAAAGTGTTTAAAAAAGTAGATACATTTGGGGTGTATCACCCGTCCGCTCACATGGTATGTATACCCCATTATCTCAATCCTAATTGGCCTTCGCATCTACTTACTTTTTATGTGAAAGTAGTTGTTTTTACAACATTTATAATTTGGGGTTCTTATTTGGGTTCCGCATGCGGGTCAATCTAGTTAGGATTCTTATTACTAGTACATTTCCTTGATCTTAGTGTAAGTACGCGAATGTTTAATCATTATGGAACCAATATTTAAAATTATTGTCGTCTTGTACTGTACCTACTTTCAACAAGTGATCACCTTTATGCAGCAGTTGCTGACATGTTACCAATGGAGTGGGAGAAGATTAGTGAATGCATAAAAAAGATGAACCTGTATCGACATGAAGAGTTTTCCAACTCTTTACCTTGCTTTCTCAGTCATCTCCCAGATTTACATGTGTTCTCAGATATCAGAGTTCCTGTTCGTTGTTCAAACCATCAAGAAGACTTGATAGACAGTGACACTGAAAGTGAACAAAAAGACGCATATCTGGCCACCACTGCAGATGTACAGGACACTGTTATTGCAAACTCTGCATCTATGGTTTGAATATGTTTACTTGCTATAACAATGCATACGTAATGTCACCGTTCAAGATATCTTTCGATATTTCGATAAATCGTCCGATTTATCGCTTACCGTTGTTTGACCGATAAGATAAATCGCCCGATGAATCAGCCGATATGGCGGTAAATTGTTCAATACGCTGATAAACTGGCCAATTTACCCCTTATCATGGGTCGACCGATAAGTTCCCGATAAGCGACATCCCCACCATTGCGTAATGTAAATTGCCTGCAATCTAATGTCTTTAACTACATTATGGCAGGAATAATATTGTCATCAACTTCAAGTAGTGACTAAGGGTATACAGATGGTACATGAAGAGTTCAAAAAACTCATGTCTCTAACTTTAGATGTACCGCTATGCTCAAGCACATCAAAGAAAAAGTGAGTTAAACCGGTGAGTAGATGAACTCTTGATGCGGCTTGAAACTACGTCGGTATTCCCCAGAGAGGAAGGGATGATGTGGTACAACTATGGTAGGTATTTCCCTCAGTTATGAAACCAAGGTATCAATCCAGTAGGAGAACCAAGCAACATTATGTAAATGGTACCTGCACACAAAGAACAAATCCTTGCAACCCAACGCATAAGAGGGGTTGTCAATCCCTCCTTGGTAAAAAGATAGATTAATTTGTATTTGTTTGGGCAAATAGATCTGAATAAAACATGAAATAAAAGATGCAAATAAAAAGCGCAGCAAAGTATTTTTGGGTTTTCGGAATAATAGATCCAAAAACAAATGTGAATAAAAATAGATTTAAAAGCAATATGATAAAAGATAGACCTGGGGGTCGTAGATTTCACTAGTGGCTTCTCTCGAGAAAATAGCATACGGTGGGTAAACAAATTACTGTTGGGAAATTGATAGAAGATCGAATAATTATGATGATATCCAAGGCAATGATCAATATATAGGCATCACATCCAAGATTGGTAGACCAACTCCTCCCTGCATCTACTACTATTACTCCACACATCGACCACTATCCAGTATGCATCTAGTGGTTTTCCCACCCTAGCCGCCGCCGCCACCAGGCGACTAGGGCGAGGCGACTCTTTTCCTCCGATCTTCACCGGCCGGTGCGCTGGCCCCCTCTCCCTTCGGCCGCTGCTCCGGTGGCAGGAGGGAGGGGGGACCCCGTTCCTCCGTTCTGTAGTTAGGTTTTGGATTTGTAGGTCGTGGTGCCACGAATTTCCCCATCTGCGCAGGGCTTCTGCAAGGTTCTCGGCCCTTCTTCCGTGCATTAACTCAATGGCCGTCTATGGATTCTATGGTTCAGGTGGACGTGGTCAAGTGTTTCGATAGCATAGACCATCGGTTACTACTTGAACATTTGTCTAAGCTCTTAGGTACAGATAATGCTCCTCTCATTGACCTCATCAATTGCTTTCTCAAGACACCGATACTTTCTAAGAAAGGGAATGACTACTCAAACAGTGAAGTCGGCCTTCCACAAGGATCACCGATCTCGCCTGTTTTGATTTAATCATTCCTGCATCAACTCGACTTGCAATTCGATGCTATGGCCCAAGAGGAGAATGGGGATTCTACCAAGTACGTCTATTTCTCTCGCTACATAGACGATATACTATTCGGCATTCCTATCGTAGGTGTTGGCGTCATGTCTAAAGTCTTCTTTCGAAGGCTGCAAGAAGTTCTTGACCGTATGTCCAGTAAGCTACGCTTGAAATTAACGTCTATTGTACTGCAACGATGGAGGGCTCCCGCAGTCGAGGAGGGCAAAGATAGGTTTGCAAACCAGATTATTGGCTGTTACATTCAGACACATGAAATGCTAGATGTTATATGCAGCAAGGTCAAAACTGGGCTTTTATTTGTCCCTATAGAAAGATTATTCACCAAGCGCCAGGAAAGCTTTAGCTTTGCCATAGAGTGACAGTCGGGGGG
>NC_041383.1:250006525-250026398 GCF_002162155.2 Triticum dicoccoides | reverse complement strand
GAGAGAGGGAAAGAGGCAAATGAGAAAGAAGAAGGAGCAGGGTCGAGTGAAAGAATTGGTACATTGGGTCCCCCCACCGAGCGGAGCCAAAGGAAAGACAAGGGTTGAGGTAATCGCTATGAGTGTTCAGGCTATTCCGCTTATGCTCGCGGATGCGGATAAGAAGCTATCAAAAGGGGATGATAGCAGCCACCCATATGGGCAGCTAGAAAGAGAACGAGGAAATGTGAATCACGATCCTTATTCGGTAGAGGAGTCGGGGGACATTGGTTCGAATCCAATTCGTGAATATCAGAAAGCATTGTTTCTCATTGAACTATATACGATACGCGCGCACGAGGAAGGGATAAATTGATTGTGTTGCAGTCATTTTCCATCAGATTCTTACGGATGTAGTGCAAAGTAAATGTTTTAGTCAAAAGTAAGCTGCCGACTATGATGAATGCCAGCCCGATCTGTAGCTGATCTTTGATCCCGAGCTTGAGCTTCTCTTTGATGTCGGGTGAATTGAATTTCATATATGGAGAAATGTGTCGCTAGTCCAAGTCCGCTATAGAATTGTTTGTCTATCACTTCGGCAACGAAGGTCATTTCTTTAGAAGATCGATACTGGTAGTTGCTTGCGGTGTCTGAACAAGTTTCGAAAAAACTACTGTGTCTGCATTTTCCTAAAGATTGCTGTGAGGCTGATAGTGATATCTTTCCAATAACTGACTCAGCAGGTTCAATTGAGGTATCATTCGATTGAGATTTCGAACCGTGTAGTGGTTAGGATCACTTATTGCCGTCAAGGGCTATTTTGGTCGATTCCAGCCAGAGAGTTATGAATAGAAATAGCAGACCTGATTCGAGACAACAGGAAGTTCCGGTTTGCAGATATACATTTCTCAGATTCAGGCTATTCGTGGAGTCGATCACCACCACTTGAGATAGACGATCAACTTCATTAAAGAAGCAGTCATCTCTATACAGGAAGCAGCATGTTTTCTATGGTCCTATGAAAAGGTTCCAGTGGGTTTCTCTTGCTGAATGGTGGTAAAACACCAGCTTTCATTCCTCACTGCAAGCTACTCCTTTTGCTGCTTTTTCTCACTCTTTGCCTGGGCCAACGATAGATTAGTCTCTGGGTCGGTCAAGTGATAAATTGGCGAGATTAGTTAAGGAAACTGGGACTTCTGATTGTTCGCGAGGGATGGCTGAATAACCTACTTTGCTTTCCATTTAGGGTAATAGGATGCCACTACTTGACCTTGCTTGCCCAGACACAAGATAACCTATAGTTTGGGTACTGCCCTTCGTGGTGCTTGCTTTCCTATAATCTGTAAAGCTTTAGCTTTCAGAGAAGAGATTTCAGTATCCGATTGCTTTTCTGACTGGAATTCTCTAGTTCACTTCACTTCTACGCAATGTCATTTCTTGATTCAAAGTACTTATTTTCTGATTGGAATTTCGATCTCTTGGCAACAGGTTTCGCTTCTGCTGAGGACAAATTGAACAAGCTACTTCTCAAGTCCGGGTGGGCTTTTGAATTCAGAGAAGGGAATTCCAGTTCTGATTCTAGTCTCTGTGCTCTGTTCAGTTCAGTTCAAGATGGGAAAGTATTGCTTGTTTCCTAGAATCCTAAAAGGGGTGCTTGTTTTCCTCGTCCGGGCTCTCCTCTCCCCTTTCTGTCCCAACCTTCATTCCTGCTTTTCCGCCAATTCACTAATTGAAATAGTTCAGATCCAGCACTTATATCCCTTTTATATATATATAGAATCAGGTATCTGCTTTCCATGGTTCCTGATTTCGGTATCTTTCTTGTCTACACTTGATGAAATCCCTTTCTTTTCTTCTTGGCATACAGATTGGATTCTTGTTGATCCAATCTGAACTCTTGAATTGAGGGGTGGCCGTGAAAGAATCACTGTTTTGATGATATGAATGAAAACAAGAGATTTCATTCTTCATGGCATATTTCAAGACTAGGGTACCTGCATTCTAGGTCTAGGACTTGTTGCTTCGGATCAGTTCCCTTTAGAAGCAGTTTTCCTCTTCTTCAATCTCGAATCCCGAAGGGGAGGCTCTAGTTGCCAAGTAAGAAAAGATCTCGGTAGTTCAATTCATGCATGTGAAAGCTTATCTGCCAGATACAGATGATACTTGCCACTACTTGACCGAAACTGGGACTTGAGGAGGAATGAAATTCTAAGGGAAATCAATCAACTAATTGAAATAGTGATATCGGTATCGGAACTCTGGAGAAGGGCCCGGCCTAAGCGCCCTCTTGAGACCTGGACTCGAAAGAGGGAAAGATTAGTGGGTCAATAACCAAGTTCCCCGATTGGATTCCAGTATCTGATCAAGCCGAAGTAAGCAAGTTCCGGATTCGAGTTTCCTTTTCTGACTTGAATTCAAGTAGGATTCCACATCCACTCGGTATTCTAGCTGTACCAAGTCTTTTTCTTCACTCTTTAGAGGGAAAGTATGCTTTGGATTTGCTCAGTGATACAGGTATGCTTGCCAACCCTGCTGCATTGTCTTGATCTCTCCCTGGGATTCGGAACTTGGATCTGGGAAAGGAGGCTTAAGAAGAATATGACTCCATATTAGTAGTAGTATGTTGCACTAGACTCATATGATTAGGAAGCGATAGAGGTTATCGAAAGCAAAAAGGATAGGGGCAAGAAAAGGGTTTGAAAGTTCATTCTCACCCCTACAAACTTTCTTTTCTTCTTGGCGTACAGAATTCTCTGCCTTTAGTCACCCTTAGCGCGAACCATCTTCTTTTCGAAGGACGGAGTCGAGACTCCTATCTATTCGTAACACTTGCACGATGAACTATTCGTCCCACTATCTCCCTTTCCATGAGACCTACTATACCCCTTTTCTACCTATACCTGGCTAGACTCGTGTACCTCGATTTACGTACATTCACCTAATTTACTAACGTTATTTCCTGCAATTGAGCAAATACCAATAAGACATTGATCTCTAAGGAGCTGTTATGAAGTGTCGCAGTCGCTGCTAACGGTAGGATTTTCTATCACGTTTTTTTTCATTAACGTGCTTGCACCCACTAGTTTACTGCTTGCTTTAGCTTAGCTTTCCCGAAACCATCAACTCTAGCTTTTTGAGCAGGTTTTTACCAATCTGGTATCCGCTGCTGATCCATATTCTCAGATACCCGCTTTCTTTACGACAGTATAGTATCCTGTATGCTGACAAGATCCATGAAGTAAAAAGGAGGGATATGGACTCCATCCTATAAACTCAATGTATAGAGGCTACTCCGGAAACAGGAAGAAACCACACTCAGCATACAACACCGACTCGTCTTAGACAGGCTTTTCTAAATACTCAATTAGACTATTATGTACTTGACTTGCTAGGAATTGGATGAAACTATTAATGCATCCCATTATCTATTTCTTCATTCAGCTATGAGAGCTAGAAATTGATAGAATTTATCCATTCTACTTCCTCCACTTCTTTAAAAGCTTCTCCAATCACACTTATTACAATCTCACACACTTCTTCTTCTTCCTGACCTTGAGCGCAGCGCTGAAAATCCAGTATAGATTTCGTGATATATCAGGTATAGTGGTTTGAACCAGCTCATGCTTCAGTCCAAGTGTTTGCCGTACGCCTTCCTTAAAGGGCTTAGTTTAATCAGTAGTGGTCCTATCACGGGTGTCACATTCATTTTGACCTATCCGGGAGACCCTATTTGATTAAGAGATCCATGCGATGCCAGGATCCATCACTAAAGCACCGTATTGAGAAATAGATACCCAGCTGAGGAGTAGATGAGGGGCAGTGAAATCCATCTAAAGAATGCCGTGGAAATGCTACTTGTTGAATATCAAAAATATAGGATATCGAAAGGTGATGCGAGCGCTAGCTCATCTTAGAAGTGAGGTGAAAGATTTCTTTGATTTCGCGATCGATCCTATTTTGCTGGTGAGAAAGCAGAAAGGATTGGAAAAAGTACCAACTTCTTGTAATTCTGTATGCCAGCTCCTATCATATGTGCTAAGAGGGCGTTAAGCGGCCTGGGACTCTTATTTATGATCTTGTTTAGGATTGGAAGATCGGAAAAGCTAAGGTACATCAGCATGGGTTCTATTCTCGTCTTTCAAGTACCTACCCTGGTATCACCTATGTAGATTGGTGGGGCTTTAGGACGGACTCCAAAGTTGACTATTGAATCTCAGTATGTATGGCCAAGGCTCACTCATTCAACCCGCGAGAAAAGCGAGTCTTGAACGAAGGAAGAATAGTTGCAGGATCCTGGGTTCGGTATGATCGTTCTTCCAATTCATACTAGCTACGATCTTTCCCTGCTTAGAGGATCCAGCAGTAAGGGACCTACCTATGGCCAGTAAAGAACCCACCTATGGCTGGCTCCTCGAACAGCTTTCGGAGCTTCTGCTTCACCGGTGTAACACAAGTGGTTCCTGGGCTTTAACTAACTAAGTGTTGGCAGTGATTTTAAGTTGGTTTCATGGTTTCTTCATTCTTGTACCCTGTGTTAAGCATATAGCTAGCGTTTCTGGTGAACTTCACTTCACACCTAAAAAATCCCGATTGGAAAGAGAGAAACTTGACACGCTATAGTGACAGGCGAGGGCGAGCGAACCCCGTTAGCTACAATTCTATATCTTCTTTTTTGACCCCTTTGATTTGCCTTATCACTACAACCACTGATTGAGCGAAAGCCGCCCAAATGAAGATCAGATCACGAAATCATTCTACGATCGATCGAGTTATTCTCTATATCTTTATATAAAATAAGAAGATAGAGAGACTCGGCTTCAAGATGGAGATTGACCATCTGCACCTGCTCATGCAATTATTCTATTCCGAGAAATCCGGACTACAATCTTCAGACAGAGGGTCCCTTCGATAAACTACTTGTCTCATTGGGAATACCCTCTTATGGAGAGCTAGATTCCGTAGTGGAGTTGACTTAGCTAAATTAGCAACTTATCGATATGCTGTAGCTTTTCAAATCCACTCTAACCGAACTATGTTAATTATGGAATACCGCCTATCCTTAGAAAATAAGATTGTCCTTGTACTTGCTCTCTCATTCCTGGGAGTCCTTCAAGGGTATCAGATCTTGCTTGAAACAGGTTTTTCTTTCGCGCTTCCCCTAGCGCAGGCAGTAGTTTGATAGTGAGTTCACCTTCCTAGTAACGTTTGCTCATTTCATTCATTCTCATTCAAATCTACTTCTAAGGCATGTGAAGTACCAGTTGTGGACAGATCCCTTGGCAGAGTATCAACTTGAGATTCTTCTTTCACCCTCCAGGAGTTCGGTTCTTTTCTTTCTATATCAGAATACGACGTAGAGGCTGAGCCTGCCGATTGATCAGACTAGCCAACTAAGGGGCCATTCACTTCTATAGAAAAATAGGTGTACTGCGCGAAAGCTTCTCTTTATGAAAACCCCTCTGAGTCGTCTATAGCCGCCAAATCCCTTTTGATTCTGTTGTCAGAGGTGCCTTTCAATTTCATTGACCTTGGTACTGCATTTCATAGATACCTTCGCTATTACAGTAACGCAATTCTCCACTGAACCCATTGACCTAGGTACCGAGTCTGTTATGCGTACGTCTTTTCAGACTCTTTATTTGTTTGTGGACAACAAAAATGCAAACATGAGAAAAGGGGATCATTCCATTTTGAACACACCCATCTATCTCATCTAACCTATCCGAATTCCCGAGTAACGAACCATGGGCTATAGATGGTTGGGACATATCATCATCCGGAGGGAGTGGTCTTAATAGCGATGTCTTTCTTTAACCTTTGGGAGGTCGAACCACTGAACCTATTTCTTTGACCTTGGGACCGATAGATAAGAAGGCAAGGCAGAAGAACCAATTGAATCGCGGAGAACAGGTAGCTCCGGCATGTGAACTTGTCGAACCATTCAACTATACTGTATATCGATTGGCCACATCAACACATTTCACCTCGGAACTTGTACTTGGAATAGAGCCAGCCTTGAGATCCGCCACATCTTCCTTCAAGTCAGAGAGTTGAGATAGAACAGCTTCGCCTTTGACCGGTTTGCTGCTTTCCTTTATACACAAGCCCCTATTATTAAGGTATGGAGGTTTTTTCTGGAATGACCAAAGAACAAGAGAAGTTCAATGAGGTGCAAACGCAAGAATTAAAGCAACAAGGACAAGTGCTAGGATAGGATCCCGAAGGATGGCATGCCTATTCAGCAACGTGCAGAAAGGATGGCTTCACGCAAGAATCTTGATGAACCAGGTATGTCTTCTACTAACAGATATGCTATTTGCAATTCCATTGATTCTGCTAGTCTAGTAAAGTCTGCTGTAGATAGTGGTCTAGTGTTGGGCAGTACACAGGAGGAAACTGACAGGTCTATAAATTCTATTAAAGCAAGAGAACTTGCTCAAGCATTGCTTTATGAAGCTGCTCAGAAAAAGAAGTTAGCTTCTCATGAGAAGGAGCAGTCTTCCAGTGTCGAGTTAAGCTCTGATTCAGAGAATGAGGATATTACTCAGATTGTTGAAGAGTTAGATAATCACAGTACTTGTATACTAGTTGGTGACAAGAACACTACGAGCAGAGCTAAGAGGAGGCATAACAAAAAACAGATACCGCCATGAAGACACTAATCTTGAATGTGAGGGGCCTGGCCAGGTAGAAGGGGGCAACCTTCTGAAGTGATAGAGTGGGTGGACATAGTTTGTGTGCAAGAAACTAAGAGAGAACGGTTCTCAGATAAAGAGTTAATGGCAATTGGTGGCAGAAAGCTTTTCAAGTGGTTTTGCAAGCCAGCCAGTGGCAGTAAAGGTGGAATGCTTATTGGAGTCAATCTAGATGTCATGGATGCAGACCTCATTGGGGAGGGTCAATTTCTCCATGGTGTTTGAGTATAGAGGCTTTGTGATAATTGTGCTTGGGTGGATGTTTATGGTCCAACCAAATTTAAGAGCTATGTTTTTGTCAGAGCTCACTAACTTTGTGCAGAGTGTTGATCTACCTTTGCGGGACATGATCAGATTTGCTCATGAAACAATGGCAGAATACATATTAATAGGATGGAAGCTTTTAATGCTTTCATATCTGAAACTGAACTACATGAACTGAGAAGGGTTGGTGGCCTGGACTAACAAACAAGACAGGCCAGTGAGAGAAGTTTTGGATAGAGTTCTGGTTTCTTCAACTTCTGAGGATTTATTTCCTAAGTTTTACTATCCCTCTTGCAAGCTGGGTCAGATCATTGTCCTTTACTTCTAGAAAATGGGGAAGATAGGGGCTGCCACTAAGTTTCGTTTTGAACCATCCGCAAGAAGGGTTTAGAGATATGCTGTTACAGAAATGGCCTACAAGAACTGTTGCAAATGTTCCATTCCAGACTATTGGCAACAAGTGTCTCAGGGCTTCAGGAAGTTCTTGAGAGGGTGGAAGGCAAATGATGCTACTGACAATAGAAGAAGTAAATCTAATCCCTGCTTTAGCCTTGCTGCTTATTCACTGGCAATCCAACCATACCATTCTTGTCTATCAGGATCAGTCTTTCCCTCAAGTCACCTTAACATGCTTCTTTCTTTCCTTCACTATGCAGATACAAAACTAGGTTGCGGACGCATAAAGCCACTGATACTATTGGTCAGAAGTATGATTTGACAAAAACTACTACTTTAGCAGCTATGCGAAATGGAAGTTTCCTTCTTCTTGCTTGTCTGGCCGTCTGAAAGCAGATACAGATATCAAGGAGAAAGCAGCTCTCTGAGCGATGGATACCGATCGATCTCGGTTATTTTCATTGATCCTGGCCTATCTCCATAGCGCTCACCCAGAGGGAATTCACTCAGCTCTGGGCCGCATCCATCTGGTTGGCATGAGAAAGAAGGCAATTCCTTCCTTGGGTCAGATCTCCGTTCCGGGATGGAAGAAAGAAATGATGGTTTGGATGAGCAATTGGGAAACACACACGGGGTCATGGATGGCTACCTAATGTGAGATGCATGCATTTCGGATAGAATGTCACACTGGCTCTGGAGTGCCCGGGGGCGATAGATATATGGATATATAGAAGGAAGGGAACATCGTCTGCGAGCTCTCTCTCCTAATCCACTTTCTTATTGCAAAGGCTCCAACAGAGCAAAGTTGTACAAAAAGAAGTATGCATATGGTCGGTCCCCTTTGAAAGGAAATGGAAAGCAAGGGTCCCGCTAGCATTGAGGAAGGAAGCGGTGAGACCAGTTCAGCCATAACCTTGAATGAATTTATATAAGCCAGGATCTTGTACCGGGTACGGAGACTCTCTAGTGATGCTCCCCTACCCCCCTCTGCCTAGGGTAATAATCTAGAGTGATAAGCTTAAGCTAATAGCACATAGAGAGCTAATACCATATCCCGCCCGGCTCCGCCTTTAGCTGACCCAGCCCGGACTTCCCCTTCAAGCGTTCAAGAATAAGCATGGGAGTCGAATAGAGATGGCACTTGGAAACTACCGTTGGTATTTCAGGTTTCACATTGTACAGAATGAAATCATCGATAGGGCTCGCCCCAAAGAGAGGATGCCGCGCTTAATAGAAAATTGTTTAGTTTAGGCATTTAGCTTAGCTTAAAATAGATATGTAACATGATGTACTTACACGTGCAACCACTCCATCTTCTAGACTGGGGTCATAATTGAACCCACAACAAACCTCAGATGATGTGACTTCTCCACCCTCTAGGCAATTAAAAACTGGTCCCATTAGCTCGAATTTACTAATGTTAGAAAGGAAGACGAAGGTGCCAAAACAAAGCTTATGTTTCAAGCGCTGTCGTGTCCTTGAGCTTCAAAGTCTCCAAAATCTTGATCGAGAAGAGTAAGCATTGCCTGGTGAGGAAGAGCGGAAGCATAGGTTTTTGGATCCTAGCGAAGGAGTTTCAAGCACGGATTACGCTTCTAAAGAGCACTATTTGGCTTGGCCCCTTCCTGCCAAAGATTTGAGATAACTAAAGCGACTCGCAGTCAAAACTGGTGGAGCCAACGCCAAAGAGGAAATGTGTAGATAGTAGGTGAGCGCCTAGCCCCTTAGTCTTTCGGATCGGAAGATTCATTGGTTTCATCCAAAGGCTTCTGTCTCGTCTTCCTCAAATTGTTGATCGAGGATCAAAGACATTGCTAAAGCAGACGCCTACCAAACGGGAGTTCTTGTACCTGCTAGAACGACATTTGCTCGAACTTTTGTTTCTTAGAAAAGAAAATATGAACTCACAATGTGCAACAGAAATGTACCCACGGGTTGAGAAACCACCATAGTTGGATGATTGCTCGCGCTAGTAAGACAGCTTTGACTCTTCTTGATCATGATCTGGTGATCGGTCACACCCTCTTTAGAGGTTCTAGGCCCTGCCTATTGAGTCATCTACCACAGAAACAGAGTCTCGTGATGATCCTGGTACAAAAGGTTCATCAGGCCCGCATTCAGAGACTTCTGCCTCAGACTCATATCCATAAAGATATTCTCTCGCTTTCTAGCTGTACCCTTCTTCACACCCACCACGGAGGTTAGAGATTTCCCGTTATCAACATTGTCCAGGCAGGACTCTATTTTTAGAATGCTCGGAGCCAACCAAACAGTTTGCTACGTCCCTCGAGAAAATCAAAACTTCATTGGAAATTCAGGACCAACTTAGGAAGGCACGGACTCATACTTTGTAAGGTCGAAGTCCACACATAAGAAAATAACTAGTGCCTAGGAATACCCCCTTCTTCATTCATCCATTTAGGTAAGAATGGATCCAGGGAACCTGGCTCGGGAACAGCCCTGAAAAAACACAGTAAGAGAGTCCAATCTCTGAAATATAGCATTTGATCTCCTAAGTAGTAGTAGTAGAAGGCTTAGTATCTGACTTGATCCAATAGAGTCAGAACACACAGTAGATCCAGATTCCACACCTTGCTGTGGACTGGGGAGAGAGCAGCTCTTCGAAGCTGGGCGTTCTGTGTGATTATGGAGGAACTGTAGTACTCGCCCCAAAATGCAAGCCGGGATAGATACTTAAAGAAAGGGGGAGCGGTGGGCCTTCAAAAAGGAGCGAGGGAGTGATGGGCAACCTTTTTCTATATGTTGCTCGTGAGCCACCAAGTACCAGTCTCGCAATAGTACTGGCGTTAAAGGATCGGTCCTTCACTTGCGGATCGTTCGCGAGTCGAACTCGCTCTCTTGCCACGCCTTTGACTCATGAACTCGAGTCGGACTCATTCACTGCTGACTTTTTTGAGGATCGTTCGTTCTTCACTCTCTTGCTATTACCCGCAGGGAGCGCTGCAACCGACGGTGCATATTATCATATAGAAAGAAGCGAAGCGTAGCGATTCGTACTACCGGAAAAGTGTCGCTAACCGCTAGGCAATAGAGTCAGCTTACGGGGTGGGGCGCAAGCAAGCGTAGCGAATCACATAGAGTTGCCCCTACCTGCCAGCGCGCAGATAGATAGGGCGGGCGAGCGCAGGGATGGATGTCTGAGCGGTTGAAAGAGTCGGTCTTGAAAACTGAAGTATTGATAGGAATACCGGGGGTTCGAATCCCTCTCCATCCGCGAGGTCATAAGTTCTCTCTTGCCTTATCTATAGATAAGAACGAATCTCCTCGACTCGACTGATATGATGGATGGAATGGGTAGAAGGTTGAGGTTATTGTGTGTTGATTTAGTTAGGACTTTGTCTCCCTTTCGTTATCTTCCGCCCCGGGTGGATGACCTGTGGGAGCTAAGCCAAAGATCTCGGTGTCGTCGTGAGTGGTTGATAAACAACGATTGCAGTTTGATTTAGGGAGTCCCAACCCTGTGAAGCTTAACAGACAAAGAAAACGATAGAGACTTCTGGGTATAGGGTGACGACCTTAATGAATCAAGTATTCAGGTGGCAGAGTTTTGAGCTACATAAGCGCTCAAATTCCGGAATACTTATTGCCCCAAAAATATGATCAACCCCAGGTACATTTATTAGGTTTTGATCTAAGGCTATCCTGGTCTGCAGGACCCAACACAAGTATTCATCCTTTCCAATCTGAAAAAGGTGTTGCCGAAAGCTTACCCTCTTCCACACGGATGCTACAGCCGCTATCACTTTTGCAGGAGGGGAATTACAGAGTTCGCCTCTCGACATCTTGTTTGGTAAGCGGAATTTTGACCCAGGCGCCCTAGTGTTGCCTAACCGTTCGGCCGGAGATGTCGGATGCGAGATCTTTAGCTACTTGTATCAATTTGCCGCAGTGTGCTTAGATACAATGGGCTGGCAGCTGAGGCTTGGCAGGATGGGGGAGTTAATTAAGGTCGAGGGAGCAGGAAAGAGTTTGTTATTCGCTATTGGCTTAGTACGGCCTATACATAATAGGGCCATGACGGTTTTGGCAAGGCCTTGAACTTCATATATCCCTTTTTTACTCAATCCAGAATACCGAGAAAGTCAGATTGAATCATTTTGTCGACCTTTCCTTTGGATTTATTATCATAGGTGGTGTTCGAGATCGCCTCTGTGCGGTGAACGCTCGAATGTAGCTAACATCAGTTTTGTCCTCGCGTGGTTGAAGGAGATACTGCTGCTGGATGGAATGCTTCCGGGGCGCCATGATCCTTCTATCAGGAATAGAATAATCGAGGGCACTGACTGACTGCATCAATCATCGCTCGGTGAGCTATTAATTGCCGCCAATAGCGCTTCGCTTGCATGCAAGGCGGCTAATAAAAGCGCCAGGTAGACGCGCGGAGATGCATTTTGAGTACTGGTGGTACTGGACAAGCTCTAGGGGAATAATCTCTTTCTTATTTCTTTCTTATTTCTTTCCCATGACGACTAGGAACGGGCAAATCAAGAATTTCACTTCGAATTCCGGACCTCAACATCCTGCTGCTCATGGTGTTTCACGATCAGTATTGGAAATGAACGGAGACGTGGTGGAACGTGTGGAACCACATGTTGGATCACTCTAGTGCAGCACGAAGCCGCTGACGCTGAGTAGGCTCCTATGCTGCTAGCACGGTGGAGGTTCCGTAGCGCGTCATGAGCACCGGGCAAAGGGACGGTTGAGCAACTGAAGCGAACCGCCCTACCTTACTTTGGATAAAGATAGAAGGGAGAAGGTTGTGAAGGTGGCCTCGTTATCCACACATCTGGTCGGAGGACCGACCTGGGTTTTCACGAGCGTAGGCGGGTCCTGGAGTGCCCGTCAAGGGCGCTAGCGCATACCCCGGGGTGATCATCACCACCTGCACCTCACATCTCGGCACAGTGGAACGTGTAACCCGCCTGCTGTCCAAGTCAACCACTGAATTTCCTGTAATTCATAGCGCCTAACAGAACGTAGCAGCAAGGGACAACCCACCCATACAGACAGCTTGCGGGGAGGATGGCACTACTGGCAAAGACCGTCTGGCGAAAACGCCGCAGGCGCGAAGCGTGGTGGGCCTGTGCCGGGGGAGCATAGGGAGGAAAGGGAGCCCGGACGGTGGAAGAGCCAGGGGAAGCCGGGTCATTTGACGGAAATGGAAGGTCCGAGCGGCTCATTCATTCTGGAAAAAAGAGGGGGGGGGAGCGAGCCAATGTATCAATGAATAGATACAGTCAACGGTATTAAGACAGCGCTGCCTACACGCGAATTTGCTTCCGAGGTCGAGCAGTCTCAGTTTCACTACAGGATTTTAGAATGAATGCTGGGCTGGGCCACCTCAAATGGCGTGAGCCGCATGCGGGGAGACCCGCACGTACGGTTTTCAGGGGGATCCGGCTGGCCGGCGCCCACCCGACTAGAGGGACTGAGAAATTAATCGAGTACAAAACTTATCTTCAAGCTTTACCTTATTTTGATCGTTTAGAGGGCGATCGCGGAGTCACTGAATGAAGTCCTCCCTCCCTTTCTTTCGGAGGTGCTGACCCGCTGCGAGGCAGATATGACTAAGTGACATATTGAATATGGCGACGACTACAGCATGTCGTAGAAGGAGATAAGAGGTGGAGCCAACGACCCACTAAGACTCACGTATCTACAACTACATTCCCGAGCGGCAGTCAAACGGAGGCGTGAATGCAAGATGCCAGCAGAATGATCGACCGGACAAAGGCTAGGGCAGCTTTCTTCCCACCGCGTCCTTCCTTGTGTGTCGGAGATACAAAGCGAGTGCACCGGAAAAGAAGGGGAACTGAATCGATCTATTCCATGGCGAAGCATCCGAAGCATAACTGCACACTCACACGATCTTTGCCGAGAGATAGGAGCATTCGGTGGAACCGGTGAACTACACTTGCTTCTTGATAGATGTGTGGGACAAAGGGCTCGTGGTACCTGCTGCCCGCCCTTCCTCCGCTTTGATAACCGTGTGAACGGAGAGTGGGCAGAGCAAAAGGGAAGGAGGTCCTCATACGGAGTTGCACACTTGAGCAGTGCGGGAGACTGGAGAATGGGTCGAGTAAACTCCCTTAGGGCCAATTAAATCACAGACGAGGAACTTTTCTTTCTTTTTTTCTTTTTGATTTGAAGGGTATGTTCTCAAAAAAGAAAGGCAGAGGTAAATACTTCGAAGAGGCGGCTCGGTAGGGATGGAATGGTCAATAGTCAAGTCAAGGATGACTTCTTTGTTGGCGAAACGATGGGGGAGAGAAAGCACGCCAGTGATTCTCTGAGCCGGTCTTCATTTCCAACGCATCGGGAAACAGGTCGAGATAGATGACAGCACCTTTTTATCCTCTTCCTTACCGGGAAGGCGCACTTCTCTTCTTCTTCTGGCCTTCGCCTCCTGCCCGGCCCGGAAATAGAACCCAGCCCCCTTTCTGATCCATTCATTTCTGCAAGCAGGCGGGATCCAGAGCTAAGCCCCCCTCCTATTCGAAGCCGGGTGTGGCCTCGCCCTTTTGCTCTTCCTTCGGTTTGGCTCCACGAAGGCGCCGCCTAGACTAGGAGCCCCACTCATATTCAAAAGGCGCCCAGCTTTCAAGACGATGATAATAATTAGTCAACTTTTTCCAATATCATGGAATAGCATGGCCCGGGGCTAAGGTAACTCCAGTGGGAGAGCCGTGTTATGGGTGACCTTATTGCACGGTTCAGAGAGCACTTGTGTATGTGATGCAAGTGAACGTGTACGAAAAAGCTGTCGTAAAGTTTCGTTGTTCGTTCCGTCGTTGACCCTATCTATGTTTCTACGATGGCCCAAGAACACACTCATTCTTCAGCCGTAGAGAGACTTTTGAATTGTGAGGTACCATTACGAGCTCAATATATAAGAGTGTTATTCTGTGAAATAACTCGAATTTCAAATCATTCACTTGCTTCAACTACTCATGCTATGGATGTGGGAGCATCAACTCCGTTCCTTTGGGCTTTTGAGGAGCGGGAGAAATTGTTGGAATTCTATGAAAGAGTCCCAGGAGCCAGGATGCATGCCAGTTTCATACGACCTGGTGGAGTGACACAAGATCTGCCTCTTGGCTTATGTCGAGATATTGATTCCTCCACACAACAATTTGCTTCTCGTATCGACGAATTAGAAGAGATGTCAACCGGCAACCGTATCTGGAAACAACGATTAGTGGATATTGGTACTGTCACTGCACAGCAAGCAAAGGATTGGGGATTCAGTGGTGTAATGTTAAGAGGTCGTGCGACATGAAGACATTGATAGCAATATGGGGGAAGTTCCCATCAGGCAACAACGGTTCTGCCTGACCCTACAAAAGCATGCATATGTTGTCAGTGAAGATTTTGTGTGAAGCCTTGGAGACGACGTACCCGGGGCTAGGGTGAGCTGAGGGGGGACAGTGTAAGTGAGCGAATGTGTGTAAGCCCAGTCAAAGATTCCTATTCTAGGCGGGGCGGGCCATCAACCTTCGAATGGTGTTGGTCCTACGGACCGTGAACGGATTCGCCTCTGGCCTCTGGGCACGTCGGAACCGCATGAGTTCACCGGGGTGGAGCACGGTCCGCCAAAATCGGCATAGGTTAGGTGCTATTGATGGAACATGGTAAGCCCATCTTTCTCCATATGAAAGTGCTGCGGGCACATAGAGATGTGGGTAGAGGAAGTCTCAAAAAGCGAAGGCCGAGCTGTAGGTCACGTGACCTGCACCGAAAAGGTGGCTGACTGGGCTTTCTCCTGGATCAAAGCGGATCAGCTCGCCAAATTCGTCGATCGAATCGGGCGCCCCGAAACGTCGAATGAAAGTGGTCTTTCTACAGCCCTATTTATATGATTTTTAGGGCCCCTTTCCCCCTATCCCTCCCTTATGTTTAGGAGCGGGATCTGCCCAAGAACGACCTGTGGTGGTACGGAAGGCACGGACTCCGCAAGCGTCCCGCACCCTCTGAGAAAGAAACTCCTCAACCATCACAAGATAAAGAAGTATGACGCTCTGTGTCTGACTCTATTGGTCATAGTTCCTTGCTGTTGCGGCCGGTGCTCGTTTGCGCGCGTGTGAACCACCAGATCATAAGGAAAGATGCCTCTCGGGGCATCTGAGAATGATTCGAGCCGTATGAAGGGAAACTCCCACGTACAGTTTGTTTTGGGGGGAAGGAGCCCGACAGGGTCCCCCCACTGACTTGGCCCGGGCCTAAGTGAAAGTGCAAAAGTGAAGTGGTGGGCCTACCCATCCCAACCTGGGGTATGCTGGGATTCGCGAAGAGCAGCACCTTACGATGTTCATGACCAATCGGATCTTGACGTACCAGTAGGTACCAGAGGAGATCGCTATGATCGTTACTGTATCCGTATTGAAGAGATGCGACAAAGTGTTCGGATCATTGTGCAATGTCCTAATCAAATGCCTAGTGGCATGATCAAAGCCGATGATCGTAAGCTATGTCCTCCATCACGATCTCGAATGAAACTATCCATGGAATCGTGCGCCGTGTGAAACATAGATCATCGCCGTTCTTAACCGAGACTCAGGTTAAGCTCCGTCTCAGAACCTCCGTGGGGTTAGGAGTAAAGCATCCCGAGATTGGCGCATCTCGTTGGGCGTGGAGAAGCATTGGGAACCCCAATATCTTTCTTCGGAGCAGTTTCTTTTCCCGTCCCCTCGCCCCGGCATAGCGCTTCGCTTCCGGTTCTTCGGAGGAATCAAATGACTTCTCCCTTCTTCATTGATCTGGGGGAAAGGGAACCGTCTACCAGTTGGGAAGCTAGACATCAAGGTTGTGGCTTGATGAGGATAACTAAGCTGACACGCCGGAGTTGGCTGCTGGCACAACAGGGTGGTGCCTTACCGCACCGCAGGCGCACGCGCGGTAGCGTTCGTGGTGGTGCTTCAGGATTCCAATGTATTGCGTCCAGGATCAGAACGAGCTTGCCGGCGGACCACTGCCGTCCCATTCTTTAGTGAGCTGGAGCGCTGCCATCTTATCCACGGAAAATGCGTCAAGCTAGCGCTTCGGGTCGAAGCACTAAAAGAAAAGGACCGGGAAACGTGGCGGCATAGGAACCACGGGAACCCAGGAGGGAGAAAGACGATGTACGGGATATGGGATCCTCGCAGTAGGCTGGACCAAAATCCAGCCGAGAGAGGGCAGCCTTTAGAAGCAACAGGTTGGGAAACCAAGAGAAGGCTTCGCCTTTTCTTATCTTCTTCCCGGCACAAAAAGAGGGATTAGCATTATTGACCCCATGAGAAAGCACTAACACCTTCCTCATCGGGGCTCCGCGCACTGGGAAAAGGCTTCCGCGACAGGAAACCGGCTACTAGTTAGGAAGTGAACATAAGGTATCAAGAGGTCCCTCACAGTCATGTGCAATGCAATTGCCCCCTATTAGTCAAGTACCCCTCTTCCTATTTAGTTTAGGGGTTAAGGCGAGAAATGGCTTGATGAACCCTTCCGTTCACCACGCACCGGCCCCATTCACTTGCAACTCGTAGAGGCTGTAAGTAAACAGTGCCCCACTAAATTCAAAGTGACGGTGGGGTTGAAAGACGAGAGTGCCTACCTCCGCGCCGAGAGTGCCCGCCCTTTCTGTCAAGTAGGCTACTTTTTCCGGAACGCAGTCCGGAATAAGCGTTCCTATGTATATAGATATCTTCGATGCTGTCATTTCGACATGTCCGCTTCAACCCCTCTTTCGCCTCCCAAAAAGCAAAGTTGGCTTGACGAGCGCAGATGAGGAAGCGGGAGCAATAAAACCAAGAATCTCTTTCTTTTCTTTCCAAATACTTTATGAAGTTAAGGGGCAAAGAGAAGCGCTTTCGCTACTGAGAAAGCGAATGGTCAGCGCGAGGGTTCGAAGACTTAGCCGAGCGCTAGCGATGCATCATTCTCATAGCGAGGCGCTTCGAGTTAGCGAAGCGCTGTAGTAGCGTCGGAGACTATGTGCTATAATGCTGAACTAAGGACGTTCCGCCTTATCTATAGAAGCAGTCGACTGAGTTCTGAACGAATGGGATCCTTGGTGGGTAATGGCTCAATCTATAGATGGAAAGCCTTATGATGGGAAACTACCACGTTAGGTTTGGAGAGAGATGGGACCCGTTATAGTTTAGGGGGAGCAGATGCAAGCTTTTTCTTTCCATAGCCGGCCAAATGACTACCGGATCATCGGTCTACTCTACCTCAATTCACCATTTCGAACTTTATACAGAAGGTTTTTCCGTACCAGCTCCTTCTACCTATACCGCAGTTGAAGCACCTAAAGGTGAATTTTGTGTCTTTCTTGTCAGTAATGGGAGTAATCGTCCCTACCGTTGTAAAATAAGAGCACCTGGCTTTGCCCATTCACAAGGACTCGATTCTATGTCCAAACATCACATGCCAGCAGATGTAGTCACCATCATAGGTACTCAAGATATTGTGTTTGGAGAGGTAGATAGATAGGACGTAGTCTTGCTCGATCAGGACCCTAGCTTTATTGCGAGCCAAAACTGCCTGAAAGAAGCAAAATGGAAAAGGATGCAAAATGCAATGGGATTCCTGATCCAATAAGAAATCCCAATTCGGAGTTTGTTTGGATCAAATTCCTATGTTATACTATTCCATTCTCGATGATGAATCGATTTGATAGATCAGATATTGTTATTCCAAATATTGATCCGATTCAGTATCATCAGAATGACAAAAGCTGACATAGTTACTAGTGGTTCGAGGAGAAATCCTTTCAATCATCAACGCCCTTTTCTACTAAAACTGCTATTCGTGATACCGGTCAAATCGACTATTCTCATCAACTTTGAGTCTCTTCCCTCTCGTATGACTGTCAAAGTGGAGTTCCTTCTCTATAAGAAGTGCTGGTCTAGAGTTTGATTCGGATCAAAACAAATGGATGAGCCTCGTTTTGCTTCAGCAAGTGTACGCTGCACTAAGGAGTCAAGTCGACTTATCCGAACTTTCCTACCAAGTTCGAGCTCTTGCTCGCTCTATTTCGTGAGCTGAGCTATTTATACCGATATATACTATTGAGTGAGATGGAGAAAGACAATGGTGGTATTCCATAGGGAGATCCTGTGTTGGATGATAAAGAGGGTTTGCCTTTCGAGAAAGGGGCTTGGCTATCTCCGTCTCCATGTTATAGGACGTATCAAATATATCTATCGATTTATACCATATGGTGAGCCAACTAACCCCCACTCCAATCCAATACTTGCTAGCGCAGGGAATCGATCATCTGTGGATGTTCAGCCAAAGACTCTAGCCCCGGATTCCGATAACTTCTACGATTCTCTCATTATTCAGTGTCCAGATAGAAGGGATGTTTGTTATTCACTTCGGTCAGAAGAGGAATTGACACTCAAGAGCACGCATTTTTTGTTTGCATTTCTATTTGAGAGTGCCCCTCCCTCCTATTTGGTTGGAAGTTTCCTGCTCAAGTTGAGAAAGCAAGGGCTGACCGGACTGCTGCTCACTCTTGCGCTTCAACGGCAGTATTGTCTCCATCTTTCGCCCACCCAGGGGTTAGGGTTATCTTTGGAAAGAATCTCTTGTATCAGCAGATACGAGAATCGGTCGTGCATATTATCATATAGAAATGTGAATCGAGATGCATCTGGATGAGAGTTTGGCTTTCTTTTGGCAAAAGCTGGATTGTTTTCAGCAAACTAGCAATCTGTGGAGATGGCTGATCTGTCCCACCTTAATTGGTAGCGATATAGCCACTCTCATTTTAATGCGGCACATTGATACCATCATTCCAATCTTCCATCGTCCGTGCTAAATACCATGAAATTAAGTAGCTAAGGTCTAGTGGACCTATTTAAACAAGGATATGCTGATCCTTCTCTGTCGACTTTTCCACTATCAACCCCAAAAACCCAACTCTGCCTTACGTAAAGGAAATTAGTACGATTCACTTCTGGATTTGAAATCACTGCTTATACCAGGTATTGGGCATACAAGAACATTCTGTAGTATTAGTAAGAGGAGGAAGGGTTAAGTATCTTTGAACTCGGTGTGAGATATCGCATTATTCGAGCTGGATGCAGTCGCAGTAAAGAATCATCAACAAGGGCGTTCTAGTGCGTTGTAGATTCTTATCCAAGACTTGTATCATTTGATGATGCCATGTGAATCAAGCAACAGGAGAAGGACCCAATAACGAAAGTTTCGTAAAGGGACTAGAGCAGACTACCATGAGACAAAAGATCTTCTTTCTAAAGAGATTCGATTCGGAACTCTTATATGTCCAAGGTCAATATGGAAATTCTTTCAGAGGTTTTCCCTTACTTTGTCCGTGTCAACAAACAATTCGAAATACCTCGACTTTTTCAGAACAGGTCCGAGTCAAATAGCAATGATTCGAAGCACTTCTTTTTCCATTACACTATTTCAGAAACCTAAGGACTCGATCGTATGGATATGGAAAATACAGGATTTCCGATCCTAGCGGGAAAAGGAGGGAAACAGATACTCAATTTAAAGTGAGTAAACAG
>NC_041383.1:249976525-250001525 GCF_002162155.2 Triticum dicoccoides | reverse complement strand
ATTTATGACCTTCAGTGATCTTACAACGAACATGAGTTTTTCCATTGTAAATGAGTACGGAGCAATCAACGAATTCCGGCGAAATAGAAGATCTACGTGACCAAATTTTCCTGCTCCTCAGACTTTCTCTACTATGCCTTTTTTCGTGAACTACTAAATGACTCCTCTTGCTCCAAGCTCCCTTTTGTTGCCTTCTCGTTCACATCCTCGTTCAATTGAAACAAGCTTTCAATCAATATCTGCAGGCACATTATATAATTCCTATATGGAAATTCATTTGCGGAAGACCTCCATTCAAACATGAGAAAAGCTTCTGGGCCCGTCCAAGATGGGATGGGAGAAAAAAAGCGAAAAAAAATCTGGATTGTGCATTGGTCGGGATCTCCGTAACAAGTAGGTGAACGGTGATGATCAAAACCAGGAGAAATATCTGAAAAAGGGGACTTGGATAGGATTTTGACCACGATCAAAGATAGGAGGGGTTCTCTTTCTTTCATCGCCGTCAAAAGAAAAGGCTACCAAAAAAACCTTTACTATCACGGAGATCGTTAAAGAAAACATGGATCCAAATGCCAAAGGGGAAAAATGGTGGAAAAGCTTCTCAAGGCCTCGTCCTCCTCACCACGCAAGCATGGGAAAAACGTTATGTGCTATCGTTGTGCGGAGAAGGGTCATCTTGCGGAGATCTGCAGAAAAGAGGCGACCCGCTTCGTTTGTGGCGCCTTCGGCCACAGATCCTTCTACTGTCCTAGGCGAGGGAAGCAAGGTAACCAAGTAATCCTCTTTCTTGTGCTTCAGCCCTATGAGGATATGGTGAGAAACGTGGAACATTTGAGAAAATGTGCTGTGTCGTTGAGGGGAAGAGCTTTTCTTTCGAAGGCATCTTTCTGAAGGAAGAGTGTCCCCTCCATTTGGATACAATTTCTGATTGTTAGCTAGAATATATGGGTGTATTGTCATTCAAGTTCTATAGATGGTGTCTGTCTCACTATCTGTTTGAGTGCCTGAAGGCCCCTGGAGGAGTCGTTCTGTGAGTTGTATTCAAGCTCGCCCTTAGACTGAGTCAAGTTAGCGATAAGAGTCAGCTACGTACGGGTGGTATTTCAGGTATAACTGATCAGGGTTGTTCTGAAAGCAAGTCAATTGGTGCTTTGGAAAGTGAGTGCCAGAGGCTAGTCACTGCTTGGTTTACAGAAGGGAACGAAGAAAGAGATACCGAAGCAGATTGAGTATAGAAAAGAAGAAATTGATACCATTCATTCCAGTTTATTTGATACCCACTTAAAGTTTCTATCAAACCATGTCTTTTTCTTCGAACGTCAATCTCGTAGGAATTTCGATTGGAAGTGTGGTATTGAAGGGCGAAGCCTTTACTCTTTGACTTGTTTCTTTGAATATAACATAATATTGACTGCGCACTTCGAAAGATGATGGTGTATTCCGAGGATCAGTCCGTTTTTTATTGAATTCGCAAATTGATAGATCTGGATGATTCAAAGAATGATTCTTCCCTGGGTATTTCCCCGGTACCATTATTTAAATTGGAGCTTTTCAATTCCATTTTTGAGATTGAGGTGAGGGTTTAAGACCGCTCGTAACAATTTTTTTCTTTTATGGCTGGGTGGGCAAGAAAAGGATTTGACTCTTGAAGATATCAACTCATACGCCTTCTCCATACATTCAAAAACATTTTTGGTACTTTCTATGAGAATGGATAAATAGAAATGGGTACATTCCTCTTTCTCTTTCTGGCCAAACTACCCATAAAAAAGAAGAGAGAGAGCTGTAAGAGCGGTAAAAGCAAGCTCGGTGGCCCGGTTTCACTACAGGTTGATATATCCTTTTGAAAGAAAAGTAAATTCGCTATGCTATAAGGTACCAATTCATCAAGGTATAAAACCACATCTACAGTGGGAGTCCCTATCTACTTTCGATTCCCTTCTTACTGGCTTTGCCAATACATCATACTGATTTGACGCTTCCTTACGCTTTCTTTCAAGCATTGCTTCCAGGACAACGGAGAGTATTCCAAGATAAAGAACCAGAACTGAGGTTGACACTACTGAAAGATAAAAGAATGGTGGATAGATGGATTCGCACCATCCCAAAACCGAAATACAGACAGACCAAAAAAAGACGAAAATAAATACTCCACCACCAGCCTACCTACTAGCATGTATTAAGCGAATAGCTTGTATGGTAGTTGTTAAAGAAAAGATGTATGTAGTCCCGGAAGAGAAGCAATTGTTGTACGACCTGTAAGCGTCACTTTTGACTTCCTTGCCGTTTGTGAATTGAGTCAATCGAGTTACGTTTGAAAAATGAATGGAATTCTGGAGTGGACCGAATATCCATGGCAGAACCCCACACTGGCTAGGAACTGGGTTGCACTAAGCCCGACACTTTTTGGGCTTCTTCATGAATCTAGTTTTCAGGTAAGGTCAGATCATCTTATTGAATAGATATCTGAAAGAAAGCAAAGGAATGAATCGTTTTTCCAATTACCTTCTCTCGAAAACCATAGATCTTCTGGTTACCATTGACTATCCGGCACTTTCGTCTATAGAGCGAAGCAAGAAATTGCATGGAAGGGCTTTTATGCTAATATCAGCCTTGTTTGGAACAATAGATGCAATCCATTTCAGTGTATGTCACTGAGTTCACCATTGCAGTTGAGACGTCAGGCAATTGAGCGTTCCCTAGAGTTTGGTTCAAAGGCTAAGGACTCCCCGCCGCCTTCATAAGGGCACTAAGGCGGAGCACGAAAAAGCAAATTGGGCACCCATGTTTTACCAGTCCCGGATCTCAGGCCCGTTTTGCCAACCGCCGACATGAACGAAATCGAATTTCATTGCGGGAAATTAGGATTTCATGAGGGAGGAAAAGGGGGTGGAGAGTCGTACAATGCATTGGTGGGATGAAGGTGCTAGCTTGGCTGAGATAGGAAGTTTCAATGTGTATGTTGATTTGGTTCTAGTGCCCCCACCCTTTTCGAGATCTGTCAGGATTAGCAAGATGTTCTGGTGTAAACTATAGAGAAATGGAATGAATGAAATGTATCTAAGAAGAAAGGAAGCCATGCTCCATCCTGTTTCTAAAAAGAACATCACCTCCCTTTTTGGTTAGATACCGCTCCGTTAGGTACTAATGCTTCTACCTATCACCCGGAGGGTGAGTTTGAGAGCTGTGTTTTTTTTCCAACGTTAATAGCATTCCACGAGAAAAGTCATCTACTGATGTTGTCAGCGGAGTCCCTCGTCCATCCATGTATGAATAGCGGTATCCCCCATTTTGGACAGTGATGAGGTAGTCGACGCAATTTGCATGTGTATTTGCGTTCGGCTTTGCTACTTTCCTTCTAGAAAAGAATGTCCGCGGAAGGGAATAGTCTACGTGGCCCGGGGTAGTCTTTCAATTCCTTTATCAGGTGGGAGAGTTTAGAACTTGTTAAGCCAATAGCTGCTGCTTTAGTCACACTAGCTACATCAGTTGATCATGGATTTAGCATACCACCTCAGAATAGTCTACGTGGCTCCTTGTTTTTACTACAATTTGATATAGTGAATCCAGTAATGTAGACAACCCTTTTTAAAGCGCTTTTAAAGCCCCTGACTCTCAAAAAGAGCTGGAGGTTTTGCCTCAACTCATTCCATGAATGTTGTTTCATTCCCCACGCGGCTGAATCCAACTCAGTCTTTATCCTACCTTGGAGTTCTCTCTCATAACTGAAGCCAGGAGGTATTCGATTTATCGGATTAAGAGCTAGCTGCCCTTTTCTTGCTCCTTGCCATTAGCGCAGCCCTTTTCTTTTTCTTAGCTAGCGTAGTTTTTCACCTTCAAAAGAAGGCGCCAGCGCTTTTGTAGTGACCCCGGAGGGGTCCCGGGTTGCTTTGGCGCCCCCCACCCCGCCAGTCCTGTGTTGTACTTGACTTGACTCTCCCCCGCTTGCTGCTTGCTGATCGCAGTGTTCAAAAATGACATGAAGCTGGATATGAGTAGATGTTGTTGGTCGAAAACGTCTTTCATTCACAATGAAACAGAATGGTCTCGCTCGATGCGTCATTTTAGAATGTGTATTTTCATATTAAGAGTTCTTAAAAGTTCTCAACTCAAAGCCCAACCGTCAAAAGGATGCTACAATGTTCGAAATTATCAACTTAACATGCCCCCTTACTTCCTTTGTGACCTCCCACTACTTCATCTACCGAAATGATTAGGCAGATCTCGTTTTTTCTAGCATTAAACCTGCTCATGATCCTTTATAGAGCATGGAGCAGACAGAGAGATGAAAGGACCACCTTCTCCTGCTTGCTTGATCGAAATCTATTCACATTTAGAATAGCGGAAGTGCTACTTAACTTCACTTAGTAGTTGAAACTCGGAGAGACAGAGAGAGTCCTCTCTCATACTTGCCAATTCCAAGGCTGATCAGCAAGGGAATTGGCAGGAACCAACCTTAGTTGCCCCTCGGTAGAGTGAGTCTACTTAGCGAACTGGCAGGACGCGGAGATCGATTGATCAATATGCATATCGAGAGTTGATGGTTGACCGCCGCCCCCTTGTCCTGCCCCGGCCGGGGAGGCAAAGGGGATTGCTATCGTCATCCTTTCTCCCGGTGTATGTGAAAGAGAAAAAGTGACGCACTTTTTGGATTTTCGGTCTGCGGTTGGTTGGGCCAAAGAACGAGAGTCAGCTTCCTTAAGTCCGTTCTTCCTCAGTAGCTCAGTGGTAGAGCGGTCGGCTGTTAACTGACTGGTCGTAGGTTCGAATCCTACTTGGGGAGATTTGATTCATTCAAAATTCGAATTGATAGTTATAGCTTTTCTGACTAGCGACCCCTGTCCTTCTCCTTTTTTTTTCTAAAGATGCAGCAGAATCATCAAACGGGACATCAAAAGTGGGAAGTTGATTGTAGGATTTCTATTCCTCACTCTCGTATAGGTGAACTTGGTTCGTTCAATGAAAAGGGATAAGAAGGATCCACTGGGAATGAATGGGAAGACTGGGGTAGTATCTTCATTAGCCAGAAGGAATTAGTCTCCACTAGCGTAATTCGAAGAACGAACAAGAAAAGGCGTCTTTAGGTAGGAGGATGGATGGATGTGGTCCAATGGCTAAAGCTCTGCCAGCTTCTTGTAGACTGGTAGTCTCCGAGAGGAACCTTAACCCCCCGGGTTAGGCCGGGTGGGATGGTATACTTTTTTTTTCGCCACAAGTGGGAACTCAGTCCTTGGTAAGACACAAGGGGGGAAGGAAGATCTTCACTCATTCATTAAGTAAGTGCCTGCGGTGAGACCCACAACAAACGAAGGGGGTGGAGGGAGACCGAAGAAGGAACAATTGTCTTGAATGCTACGCTGGGATCAGCAGCTTCCAGTGTTTTCAAAATGAGTCGGGCAGGAAGAGGAAGATCGGGCGGGGAAAACGGGGTTCGAACCCGCGACTTCTGGCGTGACAGACCAGCACTCTAACCAACTGAGCTATTTCCCCCTTTCGTAACTACTGTCGATTCAACAGTCACCTACCGGTTACCTTTGTAACTATACCAAAGTAGCTGTACAACAGAATGCCCTTCGCCTTTAGTACTTTTCTTTTTCTTTTGACGACAGTAGAAAGAAATGGCTCTGCTCGCTTAGAGAAGGGGCTCCGCGCTCTATCAGCTATCAGTTAGTTGGCGCTACGCGCGACTTCAGTTGACAAAAGCGAACAAGATAGCGCTAGCGCCCGCGGAGAACTTTTGTTTGTTCGCCTTCTAAAAGGCCTACTGACCTGCCGGTGAAAAGCCGGTTACAAAACAAATAATAAGACGTAGTGAAAAAGTACCAAAACAACTGAAGCCTACATCCCACTACGTCTGGGTTCCCCCTTCCTATGAACCTTGAGTCAATAGGTAGGGTCAACTATACCAAAGTGGAAGGGCCACTATCTAAGCTATTAGTGGGCTAGTTTGAACTATTGATTTACTGAATCGAGTGAAGCTGTGTTGCGTAACATATAGGTCGCCAAGGCCTAGAAGTACAAGTGGTCGCCCTAACGGTCACTCTCAAACTCACTACTTGAGTGACGAAAGTCACTTAGCTTCTTTAATAGGGCTTGCCAAAGAACCCCTCCGGGGCCCCGGGAAGAGGAAGAAGGAGATAGAGCAAAGGTCTCCTCTTTCTGTCCGCTCTTCCCGGCATGTAGAGATCCGATTGGGCTTATAGTTTAATTGGTTGAAACGTACCGCTCATAACGGTGATATTGTAGGTTCGAGCCCTACTAAGCCCATCTGACCTGCTTAATCAATGACTCCGGTAGTCACCTGAACCACTCTCTCGGATAGCCCACAGCCTCTCTTGTGGATGCGAAAGAAGATTCGATCAACGTACAAGGTTTGCCTTCTTGTGAGAAGGAGGGTTCTGAATTGTGTTCTCAGTGCAAAGGGAGTCTTTGAGAAGGTTCCGTTTTTCTGAAGAGAGAGAAGATCAGTAGAGCAGTCCGGCAGCTGTTCGGGGGTCAGCTTTGGGATTTGCCTGATCGACCCCTACCAGTGTATTAATCTACAAAAATGAAGATTGACATTCGTCAATTTACCGGATCTATCCTCTTCTACAAACTTTACAAAATGGAAGGGAAAATGTGAAGACCAAAGATGTCAACTACTAAGCATAGTCAATTGCAAATCGGCCGGTTGGTTTGCTTCTCTCCAAGTATGGGAGATTTTCCAATCTTCGAAAGACGCTCGTACTTTCTTGATCTTATGAAGAAGGGGCTTTCCTTAGCTGCGGACTTTGGGATCTTGAGAGTAGACCATGTCTTACGTTAGGGAATCCGAATCAATCCAAATCCTCTGACACTCCTTTTCAGCTGCTATTTGAATACATGTTCAGATGCAAAAGAGCTCGACTTCGAGTATGGTCTTGTTCTTAACTGCTTGAGAGAACGCATATATCCCCTTTTTCTTGCTAAACCTCCACAAGCCTTCCCATGCTCGCTAATTGAACCGTCCGTCTTCATCTTAATCCATTCGTTTCCCGGTGGTCAACACACAATAGAATATGTTTGTTTTTGATCGGATTGAGACAAAAGTACCATTTTTAGGATGTTCGCCGATTCTTCCTCTTCTTTCTCTCATAAAACTTGAGATACTAGCTTCTAATCTGCATATTTTTGCAAATCCTTTTCCATTTGGATTTTTGAAAACATTAACTTACCTCTAGAATTCCACTATATATAACGTTGACGTTCCGCCAAAATGTGCCAGAGCGAGTGAAAGGCAAGCCTACCCACGGTGTTAACTTGCCATCCCCAACAAATCTGCTAGCAGCCCATTCGAGTTCCGCTTGGAAACAAGAAGCTCTTCTTTATTTGCATTTTTTTGCCCAAGATAAGCCCATTTTCCAGCGCCAAGCCTATTATAAGAGTTCAACTGCCATATTCGGATGGAGTCCAAATGCTTGCATCTTGGGCTGAAGAATGACCCAATTCCTTAGCTTCCATGCATTAATCATATCCGGGGATGTGGGAATAGGGAGATGCCATCCATCTACACGACACGATAGCTTAAGCAAAGAATAGAGAGAGCTAAGCTAGAATACATACACAAAAGATATTCCACTAGCATAGGCCTACCATAGAAAAGTCTAAAAAAACCTTTTCTTTGTCTGTCAGCGGGAGAGAAAGCAAGCTTACGGTGCTTTGGATGTTAATGTTTTTGTAGGATACTAAACACCTATATATATATACATTGTTTTATACTCCTCTGTACAAGCGTATAAGAACTATTATGCTCGATAAAAGGCAGTTTATGAATAAGTAAGTCTTTCTTTTTTGAATAGCCGGCGGGAGAACTTACTTTTCCGGCTATCGTATGAACAACGCCGTCCGCTTTTCTTTTTTGAGTTTCCATGGATCTCTCCGACGAAGTAGCGGAAGCATGAAATGATATTCACGAATGAGCATTGCTATCTGATTCCTACAAAAGAGATAGGGGAAGCTCACTTTTGTCAAATGGGGCTAGAAAGCATAGAACCCCGTCTTAAATCAACCGGTGAATCCAGAATCAAAGTGAGGAGAACAGGATATGTTATGAGAAGAGTGACGTGGGAATAGATTGCATTTCAAAAAGAATCTATACACTCAATAAGCCAGAACGGGAAGATTCAACTGCAAAAAGAACTGGTACGGTGTGAGAAGAGGCCTATTCTCAATAATGAACAAGATGATGCAGCTCTAGTTGCTGGAGGCAGAGGACGTGGACGCGGCAGGAATAGATCCAGGGGGAGGACGCGAATAAAAAAAGGCTATGAGGATCATAAAAATTGTGGTGGAGGGAGATTGTATAACTAAGGATCGAGTAGAGGAAGACGTCAGTCTTTCAGTTGTAGATGATCATTACCGAAAAAGATGTACATTCGAATGAAAAAAGAGGGCCTGTCCGAGAGGAAATAAAGAATATTCATTTGCGGATTCTTCCGAACAAGCAACGGATTGAGCAACTAGCGCGAAAGCCGTTGCGCGTTAGCGCATCCGTTTTCTTGCTCGGGAACGAGGGGACTAAAAAAATTGTCAAAAGCCATCTTTCTCTTTAACTAACTAAGTATTCTAAAAATATGTATGTCTATGAGGTATTTTGACTTAATGGGAAGTAGGCATCTCATTCATAGGCAAGAGCAGGCCGGCCTGAAGGCATGAACTGAAGGCAGGCAAGAAGGCATTAAATGGCTTTTAAGGATTCGGTGTAAAGATGCGGAGTACATTATCTTTCTTTCTATAAAAATATATGGAATCCGCGATCCTATCCTATTTTTGAAGTCATTTTTGCATTCGAAATTATTTTCTTTCGCAAGAGCACTCAAACATAGATTGAAGATCTTCAGTTCTTCGGTCGGCAGCCGCAGTCAGTAATAGCAAGCAGCGTCCCATACTACTTTTCCTTTGAATGTTCATTCTGGAATTGAATGTCACAAACAAGACTCGTACTTCAGAAAAAAAACTGCTTGAATCAGGAGCTGTAATCCGCAGCTTTAGAGATAGGGGCGGCAGTCACAGCATTGGCAGTAGTGAGCAGAGGTCAAGAAGAAGAAGCGGTAAGAGCAGTTAGAGAGCAAGCAGCGGCTCATCAAACCTTTCTGTTTCGGTTACAGCTCAAGCGGTTTGTTTTCAAGTAAGGTACTCAAGCAAGCTTTCCTCCTGAAGACAGAGTTTCGGGTGAGCTAGCAAAAAAAGTAAGCAGTTAACTGGAAATTTAGGTCAAATTAGCATTTCGTAAGTTTTAGTAAGGCCAGTTATGGGAAGCAGGCCATGGAGAAAGAGAGGAATCAATCGTCCAACGCTATGTTAACAAATACGTGAAAGGTTTGATTATTCCATACACTTGAACGCGTTCCTTATCAATAGGTTTCGGAGAGACGAGCAATGATTGCTTGACGATCTTCACTGCATGAGACTAGACTTGACTCAAGCTTCATATGAAAGCATTTACTGAACTAAAGCCGTTGAGCCAAGTCAAGCGAAAGACTTATTCGAAGAAAGCTTTAAGAGAGTTTGTTGTCCCATGCCTTTCTGATGGTGAACCTCCTACTGCTTCTTCCAATTCTGAAACTGGGATTGGCCTGTTGACTTTGCCCTTCCTTTAGACAAAGCGCCCCCAGTTTCGCCAAAAGACCTCTGCGTGTTGTCATTCAACTCCACACAAGCCTGTCGTTGGGCTACTTGCGTCTTCGGCAGATACAAAGGAGAAGTGACGGTCGGTGAAATAGCCCTCCAACTCGTAGCTCTTCTTGCTTAACGTGAAAACTCTCCTTTCCGATGAAAACGAGAAAGAAAGATGTCAACTACTAAATGTGCTGCTTTGTGAATTTGATACCAGGTAGTTCTCCCCCCTCGGCAGGCAAGTAGCCTTTGCGACTTACATCTCTTCTACAGGAGGGTATGAACCCCCGGATCTAGGCGAGGTGATGGCAGGGAACTCCAACAGGTTTTGGTTTCCTCCTCACTGATTGATGGAGCCCAAGACTGCTTGACGACTTTCGGTGTGGGGTCAGCTTGAGCCGAGGTCGTCTCGTAACAGGAACAGGAAGAATAGCAAACAAGCACACAAGCAGGAATAGGAATATTGGCTGTCACTATCCTCTGGTTAGCAATCAACTACGGAGCTGGCAACTCACAAGCCAGCAAGTCAACCTCTGTCAGATCTTCGGCCCAGTTTATGGACGAAACTGACTCTACTTCCTCATTCAGGCTGATATGAACTGCAAAAGTTTGCATCTTTAGCGTGGATATCGTAGGTATAAATGAAATAAACTGGAATCAGGAAGTTGTTTCTTTCTCTCGATACGCAGAGGGGAGAGCATGCCCTGTCTCAGGCAGTATATCAGTCGTTAACAATCTTACCGGGACACATCCAATTGAAACTAGAATCCCAACCTCTTTGGAAGAAGCTCCAAATAGAAAAAATTTCAGAGCGGGGAATCGTCCTACAAACTAAAATGTGTTAAATATATATATACCTACCTCTGCCTAGAAAAACTGGAGTTTCAAGCACCCTCGTGGGAGACATTGGATGTTGTCAACCGGCCTTAAAATGCTCATAAACAGCTCTTCCCCCTTTGACTTAGTTTTCGCTCTCCTCTGTTTCTAGTAGAAAAAGCCTGATCCTACTTTGCGAGTCCAACAGGTCTAGTATTCTTTTCTTTTTCGTCTGAGGGAACGTGGTAGCCCTGATCTAGCTAAGACTTGAGATTCCATTCTATTTCATTCTGATCTCGTTATGAGGAAATAGGTGAGGCGAGGCTAAGACAAGATATGGGACTTCCCGCGCTAAGTTGTTCCAATCTCTGTACTTAAGTAACCGAACTCGAAAGTGCTGCTATGAGCTAGATTTGTGCGTACAAGGGTAAAGAAGCGAGCAAGGCTACCTTTCCGCTGGAAATCCTATACCTGAGTGCTATTTGATCAGAGTGAGTTGTAATTGAGCTTGATTTACTTGCTCTTCTATTTGCATTTTTTGTTAAGTATGTGGGTGACTCATCGTCGTGAGATCGATTGGTCGAAAATGCTTTTCAAGTAGTCTCAGTCGGCGAACTCGGCTCCACAGAAGAAGTCAGTAGTGAATCAAAGAACTCATGCATGTAATCAGTGACTAGGAATCGATCAATCGGATGCAACCGAGCCATACAAAAAGAATTGGAAAATGGATGACGCAAGAGCAGCGGAAGGTGACTTAGCAACATCAGTCATTTCCTATAGAAAGGAAGGAAAGGATCTCTCTTCTGTCTAGACGAAAGATCTCATTTTTGCTACCGCTCTCCCTCTTATGAGTCTCTGTCAGCCGTTGTTTAGTAGCTTTCAACGCGAGTTCAGTCATTCTCTTAGATACTGAAAAGTACGAACTGACTTAAAGCACGAACATGAAGGAAAGGCTGAATTCGAAACATCTTGAATCGGATTCTCTCTTCTCAGAGAGCTTGAGAGTGAAATGAGTGGGCCGGCCAAAGAATACCACTATGGAAGTGAAAGGGGAGGGCAAGAGCGGTTCGAAGACCATAGCCCGATGTGGGTACATTGGCGTCATCGTCGTATGAAATTCACGCACAAAGGGCGCCGCATCACTCTCAATGGCATTCAAGATAATCCTTCCTGCCGTCCAATCTCTGTCCGTAAGTTGCAAGGATTGCTGAAATGGGGTGCTGTTAGCCAGTGTGTGCAAGTGCGTCAGATTCACCAGGAGCATGATCTGCAAGCAATTACTCTGGATGCTGATCCTGCAGAGCAGACACCTCCAGCTGTTCAAGAACTGCTACAGGAGTTTGATGCTTTGTTCCGGGAGCCAAAGGAATTACCCCCTCGTCCTGCCTGTGACCACCAAATTCCGTTGGTGCCAAGTGCAGTGCCAGTCAATGTCCGGCCATATAGATATGCACCCCACCAGAAAATAGAGATTGAGAAGCAAATCTGTGAGATGATGAACAATGGCATTATTCGTCGCAGCACGAGCCCCTTCGCTTCTCCAGTGCTCTTGGTTCGTAAGAAGGATGGATCCTAGCGCTTTTGAAATATCCTATGCCAGTCGCGGGTTGTCCCAAGCTCAACGTAGGTTCACAAGAGAAAAAGGGGGGTACCTTGTCTGTCGGTCGAAGAAGGCAACAAACAAGTGGAAGCAACCGATGCTTTGGTCATTCTACTCCTTGATGCCAGTCTGTGCTTGCTGTCATGCTGGCAAAAGCGGGGGTTTCGGCCGGCTTTACCTACTATTGGATTTGAACCAATGACTCTCGCCGTATGAAAGCGATACTCTAACCGCTGAGTCAAGTAGGTCAAGCTGAGTCAAGTCAGAGAAAATTGAAAAAAAGAGAAAGCCAACCAAAGCGCAACCAGAGTTCTCCGCGGGGTGGAGCGCTAAGAAAGAGAAAGCGTTATCGCTATACGAAATGAAGCAGCGGCTAGCACACTAAGATAAACCACTTGGTTTAAAAAACAGCTTAGTGGCGTGTGATTTCAACACTATTCCAGAGGTATATGACAAAAATTTTGGGAGAGACCTCTATGTTCCTCATCTTAAATCATTCTATGGTTGTTTACAATTCTGTCATCTATTTTACATGAGGGCTAGAGGGTGGTCTTGGAGCAAGAAAAGTGTTGAGTCCAGGCGCATTATGGTACGACTGAGACTGAGTTGGGCAGGAGCAAGCGGTTGGATTGGCCTGACTCTTCAAGACCAAAGATACTCGGCTTCCTCTTCATCAAGTCACGAAATTCGACCCTTAGTTAGCAGCACCAAAACTAGAGCAAGCCCAAGACAAGCAAGAACAGTCAGTCAGCACCGATCAGGCAGGAAGCAGACAGTAAGCTAAGAATACTGGAAGAAGGTGGTCACTCAGCCAAAGCCCTAGTTCAACCAGAACAGTAGGGAAAGCGGTAGAGGCCGCTCCGTAGCTTTGGTCGTCGCACTCTAATCCGCTTTAGAAGAAGCAGCTATTCTATTGCTTGGCTATAAAGCCTATTAGTAAGAACTCTGGGGAAGGAATCCGATCTGCAGATGAAGCAGAAGCAGGCAAAAGGCGAGCGCACAGCGAGGAATTTTCCATACTAGATCGACTCAACATTACCGAATCTACTTTGAGACTCTCTTCTCTTCATGGTTGGCTGTAAAAAAAGAGTCTCTTTAGTCCCCAACTCTATGGATTTTACTTTTTGGCTCAACACCCTGCTCTCGACGTTTGCTCGGGACGGGAGGCTATGAAATAGTTGAAAGCAGATGCAACATTAAAGAAAGTCAATCCAGTAGCCTTAAGTCGTACCGAACACTATGTCCTAATAGTAAGGGATTTCTTTCAACCCGGTGGTAAGCCGGTGGTACCCGGAGAAAACGTTGCCCGAAGGAAGGGACTAAACCCATCTGTTCAAGTAGTAGCCAAGTAGTACCGAAGGAGTATCTCCGAGTTAAGGAGTACCGAAGGGAAGGAAGAAAAACCAAGTGAAAGAAAGAGATCGCAATGGTCTAAGATATAGTCAGTGAACAATAACTCAGATCTGATGTCGGATCGAAACAAAAATGCAAAAAGACAACACAAACGTAAAAGATCGAACTCTAATTTAGTTACTGAGTGAGATGTTTTGCTACCTACAAAAGGTTGGTTCTTCCCCTACAACCCCTAGCCCTCCAAGGCAGTACTCTTCATCGGCAAATCCGAATGTCTCGATCCGAGTTGAGACCCACCTACAGAAATTGATCCATCAACGGTTTTTTCTATAGTGGCAGGAAGTCTCCAACTCTTCGATATGCGCTAGCTAGGTAATCCCTTTACTTAATCTGAGATGGGATCTCTTGCTACCAGAAAGGAACTGAACTGGCTTGCCCGGAAAGAATGGATTGCGACCCTTGGAGAGCTAATGGTACTGGACTGGTAGCGCACTGATTGAACCGACCCTGGACGTACCACTGGGGAACCTATGGCTGGAGAGAATCTCTCGCGATGGAGAAATGTCAAATGGGAAGCTCTATGGAGGCACACATCGTGTCGTTCGTCATCGAAATGGGACTGACTCGCTCGGGAACAGGCACAGGATTGAGGAACTTTCTGGCGTAACACACCCATAATGGGGCAATCTGACTAGCTGGTCAAAACCCTTTCCGCAATGTTTAAGTGGTGCTGGAAGGAATCAAGAGGGGAGGAGGAAAGCTGTACCAGGTGGAAGGAGAAGAGCTGATTGCTACTAAATCAGAACAAGCTTAGTTCTGCATGATGGCTCAATGGTGCATGGTCAACTCAGTAAACCTAACATCTCTGATCTCTGATCCAATTTCAACCCTACTGAACTCTTAAGAGTAGGTGTTTCAAGAACCTAAGTCCTTACAAAAAAAAGAATCCATGATCACTATAGACCCCCGAAGGTACTGAGCCCAAACATCTGAAGCCATACGGATACTCACATCTGCAAAAGGCTGAGATTTAGAATTGAGGAATTGCTGAAGAATTCACTGATACAATCCTCTACTAGCCCCTTTGCTTCACCTGTGCTGTTAGTGAAGAAGAAGGATGGGACATGGAGGATGTGCATTGAAACCAGGCAACTGAATGCCAGTACAGTAAAGAAGAAATACCCAATTCCGGCACATAGATGCCCTATTGGATGAGTGGTGCTAAATATTACAGCAAGATTGACTTAAGATCTGGCTATCATCAGATCAGGATGAGAGAGGAAGACAAGCCCAAAACTTCATTCAGAACCCTGTAACTATGAATTCAATGTGATGCGGGCTTACAAATGCTCCTGCAACGTTTCAAGCACTCATGAATGATGTGTTCAAGCCCAGAAGATTTGTGTTGGTTTTATGATATACTTCTTGATAGTAAAACACTGAAGGAGCATCAACAGCACTTGCAGCTAACACTTTTTCTGCGGAATCAGCTACATGCTAAGATGAGCAAGTGTGAGTTTTGACTTTCAAAGGCGGAATATTAGGGGTAAAATGGAAAATAAGGTGGCAGATGCATTTAATAGGAGAAAGGCCGGAACATCTGTCCAGCTGGTCCAAGGTGTGCAAACCGCTTTGTGAAGGCCGACTGAGAATGAGGGACCTAGTCGTGTATTTCGAAGCCTTCTAGGCAAAGTTGCTTTGGCGTGCACTGAAAGGGCGTCTTCCTTTCCTATATTATACCAGAGGTGAGTGCATAATCTGGTGTAGAACGGAGGGGATATCCTAAGTTGATGTGCACAAGTGCTTCCTGTGATTGAAGTCGATTGCCTCAACCAATTTCTTAGTACATCAACACAAGAAGTGGCGAATTGGGGATGGTACTACCTCAGTGAAACTGTGGGAAGATGGGTAGGTGGGGCCTCTCAACCAAGACATCGCGGTTGGCGAGTGGGGACTCTACTGAATTCTAGCATGGGTGTGGTAGATTACTGACGTGAAGCCGGACCTTTATGAGTGCTCTACATGGTCGGATCAAAGCTATTCTAAAAACTAGATCCATTGGAGTGGGAAGTACTCAAGATGTAGAAGAGGACTCAAGCAGGTTTGGTCCTCTTTCTCTGATGTGTTCTTAGAACCCACTACCCTCCCTCCTAAAAGACCATGTGACCATCGGATTCACCTCACGATAGTCAACCAGTGAATCAAAGGCCTTATAGGTATTCACACCACCGGATGAAATTGAAGCCATAATCAAGGAGTTACTCTAGAATGGTACTCTACAACCTAGTTCATGCCTCACCGGCTCTTCTTTACAAGAAGAAAGAAGGTTCGTGGCGCCTATGGATTATAGGCAACTCAATGTGCAAACCGTAAAAAAGAAATACCCGATACCGGTCATTGATGATCTTCTGGATGAGCTACACGGTTATACTGTGTACTCAACAATCGTTTTATCTATTCCCACATCGATTCACCAATCCTGGAACTCGTTATGGATAGAAGGTCCGTAGAAGTGAAAGTAGGACGACGGGAGAAAAGAGTAAGGAGTACCGGAAAAAGAAGATTTTGGACTTTCTGCCCATGAAGAAATAGTAGCATTTGAAACTGGAAAGATTTACTTTGGATAGTAAATCCCCAAGGAAGGGCTATAATCCAAACAAAGGAGGAGCTAGCGGACAGTTCGAATTTCAACGATTAGGGAGGGGAATGAAACACTTGTCTTTCACAATTAATTCTTTCTTTTTTTATGTTTAGGACACGCGAAGCGAGAGTGAAACTCGCTATGAGGAGAAGACTCGGCAAGAGAGGTTTGAACAAGAGGAACTGCCGTCTAGTTGAGTTTGATCATTCTCTCTTTCTATCTCTCTTTCTTTCAAGAGCTGAATAAGGGCATATCCACAAAGGAGAGAGAAATCGGACTTTCTTCTTTACCCCCCTCATTATTCAAGACGTGATATAAAGTGTATTGTACTCCCTTGGATCTTTTCCAGGATCTTTACTCGTCGTTGATCAAGGAAGCTAGAAGGAAGATGGGTGGTAGGGTGAATGGACATTCGTATCCTCTCCGACTCGTCGGTTAGGAGAGTAGCGACCAAAAAGAAATCATTATACATGATAACTGCTGTAGAGATAAAATGTAGGAAGGAGAAAGTTGGTTTCAATGAGTCATGTGAATTGTAGAAGAAATAGGTAAACAAGGCGGGTTAATATATATACGTTGAAAAGCAAGGGGATAAATTGAACGAAATGAAGAGCAATCCAGAATCCGATTTTGTATACTATAAGAAAAAGGCACTAAAAACTTGGAAACGGAAGATGTTGTAACTGATATGGGTAGTCACACATTAGGCAAAATGGTGTAGTGGTTGGGCCAGGTAGCTTCTTCTTTTGAACAGCATTTCATTCTGTTTTGGATGCTTTCTACTATGTTTCAAGTGATCAAAGAAGAGTTTATTTCCCACTACTCATATCACATCTTATGTGTTGATGCAAGCTGACTAAATCAATAAGATGGTATTCGTATTTGATTAGACAAGATGGTATTCTTCTTTATTCCGGAGCACAACAATCCGGATCTCTATCTTATAGCTTATCCTTCCTATTCTGTATGTATTATGGTCATGTCAAGTCAATGGTCTGTCTGCCCTGCAACCGGTCTTGAATGGCTTCAGTGAATTGTTTGCTGAGCCTATAGAGTGACCTCCTAGGAGGACAATAGACCACAAAATACCCTTACTACCAGGCACTAAACCTGTCAATCATTAGAGAAGGGACAAAGTTCAAGATAAGACTATCTTGCCTGTTTGGTAGAGAGAGTACCGGGTATTCCGATGGTTAAAGATTCAAGTCTTAGTGGCAAAGGGGGACAGCTTTGGCCTACAACCGTTTCCACTTTACGTCCCACAGCTTGTGTTCTTCGGTATTAATTCGGTTTCTGTTTGTTTGGCTTGTCTCGTGCACCACCTGAATTGAATCATAGTAATGGGACTTTGGTAATCCAATGATGAAGTCAATGCTGATAATGGACCATGCTTCATCAGGAATGGGTAGAGGATCGAAGAGGCCAGGGAGTTTTTAATGTTCTACCTTAGCTTGCTGACAGATTTGACACTTGTTGACAAAAGATTCCACTGATTGAAAGATTCCTGTCCAAGCAAATAGTGCCTTGATGCGGTGATAAGTAGAAGTAATGCCAGAGTGGGCACCAATACCACTGGCATGAAGTGCTTGCAAGATGTTTTTTTTCATTTAGAAGTTTGCACCAACCCATACTCTTCCTCTATATCGAATGACCCCATTATGCAATGAATATTTGCTATTCTTGTGAGTGCTCAGGACTGCCAATTCAGATAGTCAATTCTGGGTGAATGTGTCTTTGCTGTACCCTGCAACAATATCAGTGAGCCATTGTGGTTGACAGGAAGTAATGGCATTGAGTTCATCTGGCTCATGTAATCTAGATAGTGGTGCATCAGCTGCCCTATTCTCTGAGCCTTTTATTGGATGGTATATTGTAATCCCATGAGCTTGAGGAAAGGAAAGCTTTGTGTTGCATTGGTGTTTTAAGTCTTTGAGCAGTCAAATGAGCTAAGCTCCTGTGAATGAAACGCCTATCCTGCTAAGCCCAAACTCTAATGTGCTTGACTTGGAAGTAGGCCACTCTTTCACTGTGAGGATCTTCTTTTAGTCTGTAGCCACCCCTTGCCCACTAATGACATGACCCAGGTATTCTATCTGTGGTTGAGCAAATGAACATTTATTCAACTTCACATATAGTTGATTCTGCTTCAGAAGGTCAAATACTTGCTGCAAATGGGTGACATGATCTTGCAAGGATTTGCTGTAGATTAAGATGTCATCAACAAAAACAAGTACACAAACCCTAGTCAGCTCAGCCAGAATTGTGTTCATAGCACTCTGGAGGGTGGGTGGTGCATTTGTGAGCCCAAATAGCCTAAAATTCATAGTGACGTGGGTCTTGAATGCCGTTTTGTATTCGTCTGCTTCATGTAATCTTATCTGATGGTAACCAGCTCTCAGATCCAGCTTAGTAAACCAAACAGCACAAGATAACGCATCCAACAATTCTTCAACTACAGGCATTGGGTATTTTATTAGACGAATCCATCTTATTTCCTTATTTCTCTGTTTTGGTAGCAGGAGAAGTAGTTTGTTCAGCCCGGACTTCAAATTAGTCTCCCCCGTTGACCTTCTTTTTTAGATAGAATCCTCAATGAGTGGAAAGGACTCCCAAACTTGCTCCACAGTACTATACCATACAGAGCCGCGCCCTTGTGATATGATAAGAAGAAAAGGGGCCAGGCTGCCCTCTTTTCTTTTCCGCACCAAGCCTTCTTGTAAAATCGGGTGTATAGCTCAGTTGGTAGAGCATTGGGCTTTTAACCTAATGGTTGCAGGTTCAAGTCCTGCTATACCCAAAACAAAAAAAACCACTCTTGTATTCGTAAGGATGCATAGTAGCCTTCAAAGAGCACTCTTTGGCCTTGAGAAAAGCCCCTTTCTCATCAACATCTCGACTTCGCTCGTTGTTTGAGGTCAGTATAAAGGAGATCAGACTGGCTCGGTCATTGATAGGCCGGCCTTCTCCTTATTCTTTGGATAGGGCGCGGGGGAAAGTCAAGTCAAGCACTAGTTAGTTGGGGTGGGACGCACCAAAGCAGTGTTCGTTGCACTAGCGCCTTATCTTTTGAAGCTAAACAGAGGCTCGAAAGACGGAGTACGTCCGAAGTCGTTGGCTGCCTTTTTGTAGTGCGCAAGTCAGAGTGAACTTCTTCTTCTGTTCTGCTAATCTACTAACGAGAACTGCCGTACAGTCCTATCTTTTTTAAGAAAGATCGTAGATGAACGTTTCGTTTCGTTACCTAAGTAGTTGAGCAATTCATTCCAAGGTAAACAAAGAGGTATTTCCTTTTCTCGTTCAGTCCTTCTCCCCTTCCATCCCAGTAGGCCTATTCATGCTTTTTTGCTATCCATCTTGATCAAATAGAAGAAGGGGAAATTCAGACTAGGCAAACCACCTCAAAAAGTGAAAAAAAGATAAAACAACTTTCTTTCAAGTAGTAAACCATAGTTCTCATCCTAGGAAACCATATCGATCATCGGTTCAGAGCTCCCAACTATGAAGCTCTTTTCTAGAGCGAGTCAACAATTCGTGGATCCATGGTTTGGATGAAGCTATGTACCCGGGTAGAGATGATTTGTCTCAAAGATGTTCCGCTCATCCAAGAATCTGAAACTTCATCTACATAAACTCATAAATAGCCCTTTCCTTTCTTTTCTTGACTTCAAAAGGTAATCAATCCTTTCTTTTCATCTTTTATCAAGTCTTCCTCTTCCTGATTGAGTCAATCAGGGATAGAAATTCGGATCAACTATGAGGAGTAGGGCTGCTGGGCAAGTGAATGAACTCTGTCCTAGGAATTTCCAATAAGTTCAGTGAAGTGAGGGCGAAGCCTTTTTTGAGAGGGAAAATACACTCCAAATGATATTCCATAATGGAAGGAATGAGTGGAAGATTTACTGGAAGAAAAAAATATGATACTTTTCTAGTCGTAGGTAGGGCTACCTATCTAGTTTCGTGCTTCGGGCGTACTAGATTCAATAGGCTAGGTTATAGCTGACAGATTTCTTTAAGAACTAGCCGCCTATAAGCCTCGCTAGTAGTATTCCTGCCCAGTGCCGGAGTAGTGACTCACAAGGTAAGTTCTCCTCGATGCATTTCCAACACTCTATTTTTCTACGTACACTTTTGATTCCTCAGTAGGTAGGGACAACGTTCGAGATCTCATCCGACCGTCTATTTCTCACTGATTGGGAGATTGGATTGGAATCCGAGGAGAACTGATTGGATGTCATGGAACGAATGGGGCACTACGTTGGTTACCCACTGCTAGCCTAGCGGAGATTTCTCTATTTGTTGAAAGTGGAAAGGAGTCATATTTGAATCGGAAAGTTGGGCTCGTTCACTCACACCTTTCTTTGATTATCGATGACTTGGCTTCTTGCTCAAGTAAGCACCCGGCATACCAATTCATTATCCTTGGGGCTCGGCTCGCTCCTTCCTATCTACGTTATTCTTTCTTTGTTACTCTTGTAATGACGTTCCGAAAGAAATCAAGGTTACCAGGTCACAGCTCTGATTCTTCTTCCCTTATAGAACCTTCCCGCAAGAAATCAGTGGAAGTGGGTCCGCCCCTACAACTCATCAAATCAGCCTTCTTTTCTGTTCTGCGCTGTACATATTCTCAAGTTATGAGAAAGAATGGATTTGAATGCAATTTGGAATTAACAAAATAAACGAATGAAGAATATTTTTACCTCTTATCTGATAAGCAATCAAAGCATTTGAACTGCTCAATGAACAATAAAGAAAGAGCTAAGGTAAAAAAGTATATGTGTTACTAATAGTAAACCAATTTTATTTGGAGTTTGCTTTCAGCTGAACATGTTATAACTACAAATGAGGTGAGGCTTGATTAGGTGGCTTTGCAAGAACTAGGGAGGAACACAAGTTATGTACTTTAGGCTAAACATATGAATTTAGAAGATCAACTTTTCCAATTGGACATAAACAAAAGCAACCAATAATATATATATATATATATATAAACTTCAATAATATTTTCTCTATGGTGAAGTAATTTCATCGATAACCACTAAACGATTAAGTAGCGATGTATGCAAAGCTAGACAACGAACATTTCATAATACACTTGTTCTGCATATCTTTAGGATAAAAGAAAAAACTACGAAAAAACCCGTTTTCCTAAATAAAAAGATCAAGAAATCTATTTTGTATGGTTCTTATTTCGTTGAAAACGTTTCCATGAGACTTTCTTTCATTGAAGAAGTCCATGACTTGTTCTAGGTGATATGAGGTTGAACAGGCTTTAGAAAAAATGCAAAGAAGGGTACATGAGGGTGGAATAAAAATCAAAAAGATGACCCCTTCTTTCTTCCTGAGCATTACCGATAAATATTCATTCTTTATACGTTAGGTTGGGTTTCAGATGTATATCATTTATTATATGAAACCAAAAAGAAGAAGTGACAAGAAAGTTGTATATAGATGGAGGAATAAATTATGATGTGGAAAACAAGGCAGGGGTTCAAATCCTGTCATCCCTACCTATTACTTCTCCTATGGGCAGTAACGAGGGATCAATTGAGATCGATTCAAATTGGACAAAATTCAGAGTTTCATTTTTCTATATGCATGCGGTACAAAAATCATCCTTTTCTTTACTGCTTTATCTCCCAGAAAGCGCTCTTAGTTCAGTTCGGTAGAACATGTGTCTCCAAAACCCAATGTCGTAGGTTCAAATCCTACAGAGCGTGATTATGTTCTTGTTATGTCGAATCCAAAAAAAAGAACTTATATAAATATAAGAAAATGAGACAGTAATGAGGTCCATATCGTCATCGTAATAAAAAGAAAGATCTGCAAGCATTCTTTATGGGAGTCGGGGCTTTCTGATTTGAAGTTGCTGGAAAAGGACCTCTGTGATCGGTTGATCATTAGTCGTTTTTTTAAGGTAAGTAGGCAGGGGTGTCTTGATCGAAACCGAACTTCAATTCCACCCAGCTCAGATTCTATGCAGCAGTGGGGAAGACCTATTTATACTTTTATTGAGAATTCCATTTCTTCCTGCCGCACCCCAATTCTTTCCCAGCAGTTGAAAATTGATATGAGATCTTGAACCCAGGGGGCTCCTATGTTCTGGGCAGAGGCATTGATGCGGGCTATTAGAATAAGGTGGTAAGGTCCAGGCATCTTCAAACCCCACATATGCCCTCTTTGATCTAGTAAGGGGAATGAAAGAAACAGGAATGTTGCACAGTAAAGTGTCAGCACTCATCCCCAAACTCCATAGGCCCCGCAATAGAAAGAGTTTACTTCGGTGCCGGAGAGCCGAAACCGCTAACCGAAACAAGACATATTCACTTTGACCACAGCCACCCGCACTTGCCTACCCGACTGGCTATTTTAGCTATTCTCTCTTCAACCTTCCTCTAACCTAAAATAGTCATACCGCTCCCCCTTTAGAGATAGATTTCTTTATTCTCTAAGCTAGCTAAACGCCCAAAACATAATAAGCTAAGCCTCCGTTGATTTAGCCAAAGCAGGCCTGGAGAAAATAATGGGAGTCGGTGTCCCTTAAACGCCTTGTTTCCTCTTCTTTACGGTGGCTTCTTCTTAAATGAAAGAAGATCTCTGCTGCGCTTATGCCTTCAAACCCGAAAACAGTGGTTATTACGACACCAGGTGAAATAGCTGCTTTTTCTTCTCTTCCTCCCCTCGACCTATTGAAGTTGCGCTTACCTGCAGCCCTAAGCCCTACAGTTCCTTCGCTTACCGCCTAATCTTAATCTATTGCCCTGCCTCCAAGAGAAGAAATGGCACCAACCGATACAATGGCAGCTAGTTCCAGGGAAGCTGCTTCAATGGAAGTTGGATTGCCTAGTTGCTTTTGAGTTCGATTTGAACTAGTTTCCAAGCTTTTTTTTCATCCATGCCTATAAGTATAATTATCTTTTCCAATCCGAGTGTTCCATCGGACTTACTCCATTTGCTTCTAGGGTCCATTTGCTTCTAGGGATAGGTAGGGCTGGAGTCGTCAGTGCTAGAATGAAATGTGAATGAGAGCATAGATTGATTGTCTCACTGCATGTACATATAGTAACCGGTTAATAATACTAAGGGTCCCTAATACTAATCTCGACATGAGAGGAACGTGTCCTCTCGGCCTTGATATATACTAACAAATATGGTTTTTTCACTCAGACATGAGAGGTGAGATCGATTATATGATGGAGACAGATGGAGGAGCAGAAAGTGAGAGATTGTGGCGTGAAGCACATGTAAGGTGTACAACTCTTGAGACGGATGCATCGAGGTGCCGTCCTGTGAGAACGCTCGTCATAGCGTTGCGCCATAATTTTGTGATGGGTCTTTCGTTTTAAAAATAGGAGTTTTTCGGGTCTAGTTTACCGGTCCGTCAATAAATGCGTATGAAAAGTGAAATAGTTGATGTGATGGATGTGCCCGGTATCGATCAATGAAACATCGGCTCGACGCAGGATTTCAATAGAACGAAAAACATCGTCAGTAGTAGAGGGATAGGTACTTATTCCCGGCCAGCGGTATCATTGCTGCTCCCCGCCTAATGCGGATCATTGTGCAATGCTTATGTGAAATCTCAATCCAAAACTTATTCGTTTCATTGGAAAAACCGACACCGACGTCAAGATCAGTCTCCTTTCCTTTCTCTTTAGTTTGGGAGCAGAGCTGAAAAAGATGGGAAATTCCAATGATTCTTCGTTCATTATCATGTCGATTCCTCACAATCGCTCTTTGTGATGCTGCGGAACCATGGCAATTAGGATCTCAAGACGCATCAACACCTATGATGCAAGGAATCATTGACTTACATCACGATATCTTTTTCTTCCTCATTCTTATTTTGGTTTTCGTATCACGGATGTTGGTTCGCGCTTTATGGCATTTCAACGAGCAAAGGTGTCCAATCCCACAAAGGATTGTTCATGGAACTACTATCGAAATTATTCGGACCATATTTCCAAGTGTCATTCTTTTGTTCATTGCTATACCATCGTTTGGTCTTGCGTTAACAGTACTAATAATGGCATTTGTTGTCTTATTCAGAGTTCAAGGAATAGCCTTTCATCTTGGGAATGAGAATGTCGCGGATCTCAATGTTCTCGTCATGACCAATGCTCCTAACGGGGGTGACTTTCCCATAGACCAACCTCCCGTTGGCGGACTACCAGACCCCCAGCAGGAAATGGCGCACGCCGCCCATCCCAAGACATAATTGCGGAGTTGACTTCCAAGGTTGAAAGAATATTTCACGAAGTAGGCACTCCTCTTCCTTTAGAGGAAGGTGAATCTGCGCGATCGTTCACTGAAAATCATGTATTGTGGTATAGTGAGGGAGGAGATACTCTTCAACAAATCTTCTCCGATTATACGGAAGCCGGGGACGCAAGCGAATTCGTCGCAATAGCCACCAATCTGGCGAAGCGGTTTCGCCGCGCCGAGCTCGGTGAACCGGATTATCCCGACCCCGATGCGCCTTTGGAAGAGCAGGAGGCTCATTCCACGGGATCCCCTAAAAGCACAAAAGCAAATGATGGGGCGAACGAGGCAGGCCCGTCTTCTTCGCGGAAGCGTAAAAGGTGGGATGATGATTCGGGGTCCGAAGATGATGATTCGGGGGGGCCCGGGGAATCTCCAGATCCGGTGGAAATCGTTTACGAAGGGGATGCACAAGGGTACAACTGGGAGGGGAATTAGGTTGGCCGCCAACTTCGCCTGCCTTTCTATGTGAGTTCTTCCCTCTTGATGCTTTCGAACGACTCCTAAATTTCACAAAATCCTTTTTTTCTTATTTGAAATCCAAATCGAAATGCCTCAACTTGATAAATTAACTTATTTCTCACAATTCTTCTGGTTATGTCTTCTCCTCTTTACTTTTTATATTCTCTTATTTAATAATAATAATGGAATACTTGGAATTAGTAGAATTCTCAAACTACGGAACCAACTGCTTTCGC
>NC_041383.1:249897050-249976089 GCF_002162155.2 Triticum dicoccoides | reverse complement strand
GGGGGGGGGGGGCGAGATCCGGAGCAAGGACCCTAAGAATCTGGAAGATATCTCGAGAAAAGGTTTTAGCACCGGTCTCTCATATATGTACTCCAGTTTATCCGAAGTATCCCAATGGTGTAAGACCGTCGACTATTTGGGAAAAAGGAGGAAAATCACTCTGATATCTGATTTCGGAGAAATAAGTGGCTCGCGAGGAATGGAGAGACAGATTCTCTATTTGATCTCGTAGTCCTCATATAACACTTCTTCCAGTCGGATCACTTGTTGGAAAAACATAATGCTCACACATGTTCCACACGGGCAAGGAAGCATAATATCATGAAAGCCGTCTGATAATCTTTCTATAGGTTCCCCGAAGAGAATGGAAAAATCACAAAAACACTTTCTATATGTTCTGTTATTTCGAGATTCGAAGAAGCAAGCAAGTTTTTCATATAGCTGTTTCCTGTGTAGTGATCAATTTGCTTCCGAGGTCGAGCAGTCTCAATTTCACTACAGGATTTTAGAATGAATGCTGGGCTGGGCCACCTCAAATGGCGTGAGCCGCATGTGGGGAGACCTGCACGTACGGTTTTCAGGGGGATCCGGCCGGCCGGCGCCCACCCGACTAGAGGGACTGAGAAATTAATTGAGTACAAAACTTATCTTCAAGCTTTACCTTATTTTGATCGTTTAGAGGGCGATCGCGGAGTCACTGAATGAAGTCCTCCCTCCCTTTCTTTCGGAGGTGCTGACCCACTGCGAGGCAGATATGACTAAGTGACATATTGAATATGGCGACGACTACAGCATGTCGTAGAAGGAGATAAGAGGTGGAGCCAACGACCCACTAAGACTCACGTATCTACAACTACATTCCCGAGCGGCAGTCAAACGGAGGCGTGAATGCAAGATGCCAGCGGAATGATCGACCAGACAGAGGCTAGGGCAGCTTTCTTCCCACCGCGTCCTTCCTTGTGTGTCGGAGATACAAAGCGAGTGCACCGGAAAAGAAGGCGAACTGAATCGATCTATTCCATGGCGAAGCATCCGAAGCATAACTGCACACTCACACGATCTTTGCCGAGAGATAGGAGCATTCGGTGGAACCGGTGAACTACACTTGCTTCTTGATAGATGTGTGGGATAGAGGGCTCATGGTACCTGCTGCCCGCCCTTCCTCCGCTTTGATAACCGTGTGAACGGAGAGTGGGAAGAGCAAAAGGGAAGGAGGTCCTCATACGGAGTCGCACACTTGAGCAGTGCGGGAGACTGGAGAATGGGTCGAGTAAACTCCCTTAGGGCCGATTAAATCACAGACGAGGAACTTTTCTTTCTTTTTTTCTTTTTGATTTGAAGGGTATGTTCTCAAAAAAGAAAGGCAGAGGTAAATACTTCGAAGAGGCGGCTCGGTAGGGATGGAATGGTCAATAGTCAAGTCAAGGATGACTTCTTTGTTGGCGAAATGATGGGGGAGAGAAAGCACGCTAGTGATTCTCTGAGTCAGTCTTCATTTCCAACGCCTCGGGAAACAGGTCAAGATAGATGACAACACCTTTTTATCCTCTTCCTTACCGGGAAGGCGCACTTCTCTTCTTCTTCTGGCCTTCACCTCCTGCCCGGCCCGGAAATAGAACCCAGCCCCCTTTCTGATCCATTCATTTCTGCAAGCAGGCGGGATCCAGAGCTAAGCCCCCCTCCTATTTGAAGCCGGGTGTGGCCTCACCCTTTTGCTCTTCCTTCGGTTTGGCTCCACGAAGGCGCCGCCTAGACTAGGAGCCCCACTCATATTCAAAAGGCGCCCAGCTTTCAAGACGATGATAATAATTAGTCAACTTTTTCCAATATCATGGAATAGCATGGCCCGGGGCTAAGGTAACTCCAGTGGGAGAGCCGTGTTATGGGTGACCTAATTGCACGGTTCAGAGAGCACTTGTGTATGTGATGCAAGTGAACATGTACGAAAAAGCTGTCGTAAAGTTTCGTTGTTCGTTTCGTCGTTGCCCCTATCTATGTTTCTACGATGGCCCAAGAACACGCTCATTCTTCAGCCGTAGAGAGACTTTTGAATTGTGAGGTACCATTATGAGCTCAATATATAAGAGTGTTATTCTGTGAAATAACTCGAATTTCAAATCATTCACTTGCTTCAACTACTCATGCTATGGATGTGGGAGCATCAACTCCGTTCCTTTGGGCTTTTGAGGAGCGGGAGAAATTGTTGGAATTCTATGAAAGAGTCCCGGGAGCCAGGATGCATGCTAGTTTCATACGACCTGGTGGAGTGGCACAACAATTTGCTTCTCGTATCGACGAATTAGAAGAGATGTCAACCGGCAACCGTATCTGGAAACAACGATTAGTGGATATTGGTACTGTCACTGCACAGCAAGCAAAGGATTGGGGATTCAGTGGTGTAATGTTAAGAGGTCGTGCGACATGAAGACATTGATAGCAATATGGGGGAAGTTCCCATCAGGCAACAACGGTTCCGCCTGACCCTACAAAAGCATGCATATGTTGTCAGTGAAGATTTTGTGTGAAGCCTTGGAGATGACGTACCCGGGGCTAGGGTGAGCTGAGGGGGGACAGCGTAAGTGAGCGAATGTGTGTAAGCCCAGTCAAAGATTCCTATTCTAGGCGGGGCGGGCCATCAACCTTCGAATGGTGTTGGTCCTACGGACCGTGAACGGATTCGCCTCTGGCCTCTGGGCACGTCGGAACCGCATGAGTTCACCGGGGTGGAGCACGGTCCGCCAAAATCGGCATAGGTTAGGTGCTATTGATGGAACATGGTAAGCCCATCTTTCTCCATATGAAAGTGCTGCGGGCACATAGAGATGTGGGTAGAGGAAGTCTCAAAAAGCGAAGGCCGAGCTGTAGGTCACGTGACCTGCACCGAAAAGGTGGCTGACTGGGCTTTCTCCTGGATCAAAGCGGATCAGCTCGCATAATTCGTCGATCGAATCGGGTGCCCCGGAACGTCGAATGAAAGTGGTCTTTCTACAACCCTATTTATATTATTTTTAGGGCCCCTTTCCCCCTATCCCTCCCTTATGTTTAGGAGCGGGATCTGCCCAAGAACGACCTGTGGTGGTACGGAAGGCACGGACTCCGCAAGCGTCCCGCACCCTCTGAGAAAGAAACTCCTCAACCATCACAAGATAAAGAAGTATGACGCTCTGTGTATGACTCTATTGGTCATAGTTCCTTGCTGTTGCGGCCGGTGCTCGTTTGCGCGCGTGTGAACCACCAGATCATAAGGAAAGATGCCTCTCGGGGCATCTGAGAATGATTCAAGCCGTATGAAGGGAAACTCCCACGTACAGTTTGTTTTGGGGGGGAAGGAGCCCGACAGGGTCCCCCCACTGACTTGGCCCGGGCCTAAGTGAAAGTGCAAAAGTGAAGTGGTGGGCCTACCCATCCCAACCTGGGGTATGCTGGGATTCGCGAAGAGCAGCACCTTACGATGTTCATGACCAATCGGATCTTGACGTACCAGTAGGTACCAGAGGAGATCGCTATGATCATTACTGTATCCGTATTGAAGAGATGCGACAAAGTGTTCGGATCATTGTGCAATGTCCTAATCAAATGCCTAGTGGCATGATCAAAGCCGATGATCGTAAGCTATGTCCTCCATCACGATCTCGAATGAAACTATCCATGGAATCGTGCGCCGTGTGAAACGTAGATCATCGCCGTTCTTAACCGAGACTCAGGTTAAGCTCCGTCTCGGAACCGCCATGGGGTTAGGAGTAAAGCATCCCGAGGTTGGCGCATCTTGTTGGGCGTGGAGAAGCATTGGGAACCCCAATATCTTTCTTCGGAGTAGTTTCTTTTCCCGTCCCCTCGCCCCGGCATAGCGCTTCGCTTCCGGTTCTTCGGAGGAATCAACTGACTTCTCCCTTCTTCATTGATCCGGGGGAAAGGGAACCGTCTACCAGTTGGGAAGCTAGACATCAAGGTTGTGGCTTGATGAGGATAACTAAGCTGACACGCCGGAGTTGGTTGCTGGCACAACAGGGTGGTGCCTTACCGCACCGCAGGCGCACGCGCGGTAGCGTTCGTGGTGGTGCTTCAGGATTCCAATGTACTGCGTCCAGGATCAGAACGAGCTTGCCGGCGGACCACTGCCGTCCCATTCTTTAGTGAGCTGGAGCGCTGCCATCTTATCCACGGAAAACGCGTCAAGCTATCGCTTCGGGTCGAAGCACTAAAAGAAAAGGACCGGGAAACGCGGCGGAATAGGAACCACGGGAACCCAGGAGGGAGAAAGACGATGTACGGGATACGGGATCCTCGCAGTAGGCTGGACCAAAATCCAGCCGAGAGAGGGCAGCCTTTAGAAGCAACATGTTGGGAAACCAAAAGAAAGCTTCGCCTTTTCTTATCTTCTTCCCGGCACAAAAAGAGGGATTAGCATTATTGACCCCATGAGAAAGCACTAACACCTTCCTCATCGGGGCTCCGCGCACTGGGAAAAGGCTTCCGCGACAGGAAACCGGCTACTAGTTAGGAAGTGAACATAAGGTATCAAGAGGTCCCTCACAGTCAGGTGCAATGCAATTGCCCCCTATTAGTCAAGTACCCCTCTTCCTATTTAGTTTAGGGGTTAAGGCGAGAAATGGCTTGATGAACCCTTCCGTTCACCATGCACCGGCCCCATTCACTTGCAACTCGTAGAGGATGTAAGTAAACAATGCCCCACTAAATTCAAAGTGACGGTGGGGTTGAAAGACGAGAGTGCCTACCTCCGCGCCGAGAGTGCCCGCCCTTTCTGTCAAGTAGGCTACTTTTTCCGGAACGCAGTCCGGAATAAGCGTTCCTGTGTATATAGATATCTTCGATGCTGTCATTTCGACATGTCCGCTTCAACCCCTCTTTCGCCTCCCAAAAAGCAAAGTTGGCTTGACGAGCGCAGATGAGGAAGCGGGAGCAATAAAACCAAGAATCTCTTTCTTTTCTTTCCAAATACTTTATGAAGTTAAGGGGCAAAGAGAAGCGCTTTCGCTACTGAGAAAGCGAATGGTCAGCGCGAGGGTTCGACGACTTAGCCGAGCGTTAGCGACGCGTCATTCTCATAGCGAGGCACTTCGAGTTAGCGAAGCGCTGTAGTAGCGTCGGAGACTATGTGCTATAATGCTGAACTAAGGACGTTCCGCCTTATCTATAGAAGCAGTCGACTGAGTTCTGAACGAATGGGATCCTTGGTGGGTAATGGCTCAATCTATAGATGGAAAGCCTTATGATGGGAAACTACCACGTTAGGTTTGGAGAGAGATGGGACCCGTTATAGTTTAGGGGGAGCAGATGCAAGCTTTTTCTTTCCATAGCCGGCCAAATGACTACCGGATCATCGGTCTACTCTACCTCAATTCATCATTTCGAACTTTATACAGAAGGTTTTTCCGTACCAGCTCCTTCTACCTATACCGCAGTTGAAGGGTGGTGGGAGCGGCGTCCGGACGAATAAATCTGCCTCAACCCCACTCCCACACCGGCGGTGTCTTTCATGGCGGCGTCTCGGAGTTGATGGCATCGTGTCTCTGTCGATCCCTCAGATCGACAGCGTTAGGGTTCATGGATGGTGTTGGCGAGGCGGCGGCGGCGACTCCATCAGGTGTGTCTCTCCTTCTGCTCTGTCCCCATTGCTGTGGCGTTGTCTCCGACGTCATGGTGGAGCAGGGAGGTTTTGCCGTTCAGGAGTACGCGCAGGCGGTTGTCTACGCAAGTGACGCTGGAAGATGGAGTATCTTGTGTTGGGTCTGTGGTCGAAGGCGGGCAGTTCTGGTTTCCTTCTCCGACGTCGTCATCATGCGAGGGTGTCAGTTCAGAAGTTCGATGGCGTGTCCGGGGACATGTTGCCCCGGTCTGATTCTTTCAACGGCTATGGTTTTGCTTTTGGCAAACTACTTTGGAGGTCCGTAAAGCTGCTGATCAGCGATGGAGCCGCATCGAGCTTGGGCGAAGAGGTGATCTGTCTTCTTACCTTTTGGTCGCCGCTTCGGTGGTGTCGAAGGAAAGGGACAGGCGCTGGTATTTTGCATAGGATTTTCCTATCTTTTCAGTCATGTATGGTCGGTGCTTACGGGCCTTGTAACTTGATCTTTATTCTATATAAATGAGACACGTATTACCATGCAAAAAAAAGTATGCATCTAGTGTATTAAGTTCATGGAGAAACGGAGTAACGCAATAAGAATGATGACATGATGTAGACAAGATCTATTCATGTAGGAATAGACCCCATCTTGTTATCCTTAATGGAAACGATACATGCATGCCTCGCTGTCCCTTCTGTCACTGGCAGAGGACACCGCAAGATCGAACCCGATCACAAAGCACCGCTTCCCATGGCAAGAAAAATCGATCTAGTTGGCCTAACTAAAGCAAAGATTCGAAGAAGAAATATGAGGCTATAAATAATCATGCATATAAGAGATCAAAGAAGACTCAAATAATATTCATGGATATAGATCTGATCATAAACTCAGTTCATCGGATCCCAACAAACACACCGCAAAAAGGTTTACATCAAATAGATCTCCAAGATATCATTGTATTGAGAATCAAAAAGAGAGAAGTAGCCATCTAGCTACTGCCTACTGACCCATAGGTCTATGGTGGACTACTCACGCATCATCAGAGAGGCACCAATGAGGATGATGAACCCCTCTGTGATGGTGTTAGATTGGATCTTGTGGTTTTGGAACTTGCGACGGCTGGAATTGTGTTTCGTCGACTCGCCTAGTGTTTCTGGAATATTTGGATATTTATAGAGCTGAGAGGCGGTGGAGGAGACCCCTGTGGGCCCCACAACCCAACAGGGCGCGCCTGGGCCTCCTGGCGCGCCCTGGTGTCTTGTGGTCCCCATGGGCCTCCTTCCAGGTGCTTTCTTGGCCCCAAGGTGTCTTCTGGTCCAAAAAATCTCCGAAAAGTTTTGTTGCGTTTGGACTCCATTTGATAGAGATATTCTATGAAGTAAAAAACAAGCAAAAAACATCAACTGGCACTGGGCATTATGTCAATAGGTAGTCCCAAAAAATGATATAAAGTTGCTATAAAATGATTGTAAAACATCCAAGAATGATAATATAACAGCATGGAACAATTAAAAATTGTAGATACATTGGAGACATATCAACTCTTTTCTGTAAACTCTTCCTTGATTAGTAAGGTTGTCTTTGTTCACCCTACCACTATATACTATGGTAGATGCATCTACTATTTGGAATTATTCAATATCATGTAACCTCTATAACTTTTCTCTATAGGAAAAGTTAGGATTCTCAAATGATGACATTATTGCAAGTGTTTGGCCCCAGAAACAACAATCTGATGCAGTCATAAATGCCCTAGCAGTGCAGCAGGAACAACCAGAAGCCATCGAGCACGCCATGGTAAACCAACATGAAGGAGGATGCTAGGAAGAAGGCCCTGGCATGGAAGTAGCTAAAACTTCAAGTTGTGGCGAAGGCCCTGCAGAGCATGAGCTAGAACATGAAGTTGTGAAGCATATAGTGCCAGATACACGGCATGGCCAAGAATCTATGAAAATTACCCTTGTAGAGCACCAAAAAGTACTAGAAGTTGTCAAGAAGGCCCTGCTAGAGCAACAAGCTAAAATTGGGCATGTTATATATACATAACTGTTTTGAATCAATGAACACTGCCTCTATAGAGAAATAAGAAGAACCTGAACTCATCAAGAATGCGAAGGAAGTGCCTCAACTCTCGACAAGAGGCTTGATGATATTGATGGAATGCTAAAGTTCATCGCCCGGATTGCGTCGCCAGGATCCTTTGACATGTGAGCAATGAAACTAAGTCATATGTGTCTACTTTTTATGTTGCCTCTCTGCCCATGGTTGGTTATTGTAATTTCTCAGATTGCCTATTTGACAATTGTCAAGTTTGCAGTTTATTAAAAGCAACGAGTGCTGAATTTGGATGGAAATTCAAATTTTGCACAAATTCATATTAAAATTATTTAAAAAAATCAATATTGTATTAAATATGCTCGCCAATTGCAATATAATACCACGTGACCGTGCCTAAATACTATGACGGTCATGAACACCGTCACAAGTGTATGGACCCACAAGTAAGATGCCACATCACCCACATATGGACCCGCTTGCCAGAATCCACTTCAGCACTACAATGGGCCCACATATCAGAATCATTGACCATTCAAACGACACATCGTCACAGAAAACAGAATTCCTGGTACCACATGTAGGCAGCCACGTTAGCATCTTCTGGGCCCATATGTCAACAACGTTCACCGGTCAAAATTGACGCCCGACTTATTACTAACGGGACTGTCGACGATAAAACCCAAGGCAAACCCACATGGAAGCAACCACTCCAGCAACTGCCGGCCCCACTTGTCAAAATCTTTGACCGGTCAAACCCGCGGACCGATTACTGGTGGTGGATTATTGTCACCAAAAACTATCTTAGGCGACAAATTGGCTTGTCAGAGGTGACATTGTGGGCCATCACCTAAAACGTCCATCAGCGGCAATTTTGGGTTCGTCACCTAAGATATGATCTTGCGTGATAGAGGAAGTGGTATCGTCATGATATTATTTTTTATGATGACACTTCAGTGACGGTGGTCGTGACGGCCGGAAAACTTCACCATGGCATTTTCCTTGACGAAAATTGGTTTTACGTGATAGAAGTGAAACGTCGCAAAATAGAGCAAATTTTGTAGTGCACATGATGATGTTATTTTCCTATGTATTCATGAATTATTTTTATTATTCTTGAACATCACCACTGAATAAGTACATGACTTACTTGTGAGACTATATATTGTATGATGATTGTTCTAATGGTCCCTAGTTGATAAGGTTATGCGAACAAATATCCTTTGACTAGTGTATGATTCGGCTGATGACTAAGTTTCACAAGCCATGGGCATATAACTGCTAACCCGATAGTATGGACTCACCGATGGGGATCATTGATGTGGGGGTCCCGATCTAGCTAACCGAAGCCACTAATTTTGGGTAAAACTTGCATAAATATGCCCATACGGGTCAAGTCTTACATTATGTCACATGGCGAAACTTCAAATGAAACTGCATAGGAAACTCCAATGATAACTTGGGCCCATGCTATCATGCCTTAACCCTACACGCTACATGCATTATGATCGGGAGCGTGCTAGTTCTCAAGGGCGTCATCCAATCCATCTTCCACATTTAGCTCCTCCATGCCTGGCCAAGTTAATAGCCACGGACTATATTATCCGGTGAGTACATTTGGATGTACTCGTAAGCAACCCCAAAAAGAGTATATTAGAATATGCATACAAGGCTTAGTACAAAGGAAGGGGCTCTATGATATGTTTCAACATTTTGCGCAAAGCTGGATTTGTGTGAGTGTGATAGTCCTACTTGTTTTGAAACCAAGTAAATCTGCATTTTGTAAATACCATGATAGATATATTAGCATGATAATTGTCTTATGATGTCCACAACAAGCAAGAATAATTTCCACCATCTCCAAATTCCTCAACCAACGTCTTCCGAATTGCTCGAGTATATAACTTTCGACAAGGGTTATACATATCAACCCACAAGATATGATTCATCCTTGTTGCCATATGCATTAAGAACATCTCCTAGGTGTGCCAACAGGGTTATCACAACATGACCTTTCGCTCAACTATTTTGATCGATGAATCATGCTAGAAGGGTATGGTAGCCATACAATCCATGCCTCTATGACACAGTGATGACATCCCTTCTTTGTGCCGAACAACTTCCTCACCTCTATGGGAAGACTCTCAAAAGCCTTCACCTTTGCACTTGTTCTTATGCATGCAGGTTCATTGATGGTCCAGAGGAGTTAAAGGGCCAAGTCTAACAACATGCATATGGACGTATGACAAATTTTTGTTCTATGGTATTGGGTTTGATTTGTATTTGGTTTCGTATGGGACTCCATTGTAGGAAACTTCAACTTGTTCCATCCTCTACTGGTTAATACCAAATCTTGTATCTCGATTTGTAATCTTCAAACATGTGATCATTTCATTCCATATAACTTCTTCCTGCAAGAGATCTTTGCTCTTGAAGTCATCCCTGTTAGAGTTATATTGATGATGGCCTTTGGCCTTTTGTATTCTTGCCTTTTGGCATTCTCATGTACACCACATATATGGTGGCTTTGGCCTCCTAGTAATACAAGTTGCTATTCTTAACATAGTATTAGAGCATTAGGTCTTTTTTTCACACGCGCAATGTCATCCGATCCATCTCACGTCCGCCGGTACTCCCGACTGTGATAGTCTTCTTCCCTGTCGGCAGCCACTGCTCCTTCCCCATGGCTGTCCGTTGCTGCTTCACCGCACCCGCCCGCTAGACCTCTGCTGCCCACGCGCCTCCTGCCGCCTATCCGCCCGCCCACTGGATCTCCTCTGTCGCCCGCGAAAGAGCCACTTGAGTCGCCGCTGCTCTCCTCCTCTGGATCGAGTCCGCCTTGGTCGCACGTCTATCGGCCGCCTGATACGTCCATTTTGCATCATGCTTTTATATTGATATTTATTGCATTATGGGTTGTTATGACATATTTTGGTACAATACTTATGCCTTTTCTCTCTTATTTTACAAGGTTTACATGAAGAGGGATAATGCCGACAGCTGGAATTCTGGACCGAAAAGGAGCAAATCTGATAGACCTATTCTGCACAACTCCAAAAGTCCTGAAAATTGACGAAGAATTATTTTGGATATATAAAAAATATTGCACGAAGAAAATATGAGAGGGGACCCACCAGGTGGCCACAAGCCTAGGGGGCGCGCCCTACCCCCCTAGGCGCGCGCATAGGGCTTGTGGGCCCCCTGTTAGGTCTCCGGTGCCCATCTTCTGCTATATGGTGTCTTTTGACCTGAAAAAAATCATAAGGAAGCTTTCGGGACGAAGTGCCACCGTCTTGAGGTGGAACCTGGGCAGAAGCAATCTAGGGCTCCGGTGGAGCTATTCTGCCGGGGAAACTTCCCTCCCGGAGGGAGAAATTGGAGCCATCGTCATCATCAACGATCCACTCATTGAGAGGGGTTCAATCTCCATAAACATCTTCACCGACACCATCTCCTCTCAAACCCTAGTTCATCTCTTCTATCCGATCTTTGTCTCAAAACCTCATACATGTGGGTTGCTAGTAGTGTTGATTACTCCTTGTAGTTGATGCTAGTTGGTTCATTTGGTGGAAGTGTTGGGTTCTACGGTAGGGTGCATCGACTGCAAATTAAAATTTTCCTACGCGCAGAACATGCTACGGGAGATGGATCACAGTTCGTTACCACTAGACGCGCAGTGTCGTGCAGCGGAAGAAGAGTTGGGGCAGCGCGTCCGCGTGGATCGTCTCCTCCTCGTCCGATGTCCCTCGAACAACCGGTCGTCCGATCCTACGTACAAGTTCGCCGGAGCAGCGCAAGTGCACCACCTCTAACGGTATCCGCGCGTGCAGGAGGAACACCATGCGGCGGACTGCTAGGTCCGATCACACAGTCGGCGACGAGTGGAGGTGGCTATTCGCAACACATGCAAACCCTAGTGACAGTGCCGAAGCGATCAGTCGCATGAGTGTGCCGCACCTACACTTTATATAGGCGTCCGTCGCAGGCTCAACACTTGGGCCTCACACGGACCCTAAAGCCCAAAGTCTACTCGGTCACGTTCCTAGTCCAGTTCGGATCACATCCGACCAGTGTCCTACGAACCGACCTCGTAGGTTCCTTCCCTTAAGCGCGCGACCCCTTAGGTTCAAGTTGGCCTGTTCATAGTTCAGATCACCTCTGACCTGCATGGTTGGTAGTGGCCTCTAGCAAGGCGTGCCGACCACCAAGCAGACTATGAAGCTGGTTTGGCGAAGATGTACAACGTGTCACACTTCTGTTCCCTTTGCCGCACGATATATGTTGTCGGGCTCAAGGCGAGACTGTCATCCTTGTGCTAGCCTGACCTCTTTCTCGTTCCAGTGATGCCGACCACAATCCGGATTATCTCATAATCCTTGTCGCATGGCCATGCTTCTCTTGGTCGGATCACACGAGGGGCCCAGAGTATATCTCTCCTGATTGGAGGGGCAAATACCATCTTGCTCGACCACGTCTCGCAGCATGGGTCTGGACAAGCCCAAAACCTCCCTTTGTAACTACGCAGTCATGGAGTAGCGTTTGGTCGGCCCAAAGCAAGTCTGTCACCATCCCGAGTACATGCGTCAGCTCAGGTCTTAGGACATAGAACGTATGTTGTACTAGAGACTCACAGATGACATATCGCTTTGTCTCATAGTTGGGTCTGTCCGACTCGGACCTTATCTCGACTTGGATCCGACTACGTCGAATCCGACCAGACCTTTCCAAGTCCATATTATCTGGTTAGCATCCAATGCTCCATGTCTAGTGAGACCAAGCCATCGACCGTGCCATATGCTAGTCTAGTCGGCTGCGCGTCCACACAGCCCTTTCGACTAGGGACCTTTTAGGATAGTCATCATACAATGCATAGTCCCATAAACAAGTCAAGTACTTGCTGATACGCATCTTTGATAATGTCCAAGGACTATCTTTATTCATAAACACATAGGAAATATCATCATACATGCTTGCCTCTAGGGCATATCTCCAACAGGAAGATCATATGTTCAGAGCCTTAATGATAATTATTACTCCTCTGAATATGAACATGAACATGCTGTGTGAGTAGTTATGTTTGTTCCTGAGGACATGGGAGAAGTCTTGTTATAAGTAATCATGTGAATTTGGTATTCTTTCGATATTTTGATGAGATGTATGTTGTCTTTCCTCTAGTGGTGTTATTTGAACGTCGACTACATTTCACTTCACCATGATTTGTGCCTAAGGGAAGGCATTGGGAAGTAATAAGTAGATGATCGGTTGCTAGAGTGACAGAAGCTTAAACCCTAGTTTATGTGTTGCTTCGTAACGGGCTGATTTGGATCCACATGTTTCATGCTATGGTAAGATTTATCTTAGTTCTTCTTTTGTAGTTGCGAATGCTTGTGAGAGGGGTTAATCATAAGTGGGATTCTTGTACTAATAAGGACGACACCCAAGCACTGGTCCACCCACATCAAATTATCAAAGTAATGAACGTGAATCATATGAGCATGATGAAAACTAGCTTGACAATAATTCCCATGTGTCCTTGGGAGCGCTTTGCTTTATATAAGAGTTTGTCCAGGCTTGTCCTTTACTATAAAAAGGATTGGGCCACCTTGCTGCACATTAGTTACACTTGTTACTTGTTACCCGTTACGAATTATCTTAACACAAAACTATCTGTCACCGATAATTTTAGTGCTTGCAGAGAATACCTTGCTAAAAACCGCTAGTCATTTCCTTCTGATCCTCGTTAGGCTCGACACTCTTACTTATTGAAAGGACTATGATAGATCCCTATACTTGTGGGTCATCAAGACTCTTTTCTGGCGCCATTTGCCGGGGAGTGAAGCGCCTTTGGTGAGTGGAATTTGGTAAGGGAAAAATTATATAGTGTGCTGAAATTTACTATTACTTGTCACTATGGAAACTAAACCTTTGAGGGGCTTGCTCGGGGTATCTTCACCTTGTAGAGCAAGAAGTTGCACCTCAACCTACTGAACCAACTGAAAATATTTATTATGAAATTGTAGCGGCCCGACCTCAAACGACCAAGTCTCTGTGCATCAGTGTCATCCCTGGATCGGTAATGCTGACATGCACAATACTCGAGGAATTATAACAGAGTTTCAATCACGCACTTATTACATCGAGTCCTCATAAAGAGTTTGATTACACAAAAATATCATGGCTGAAGGTCATCTAAACTAAATAACTGCGGAAGCTTCGAAGGTAAATGAGTCCATCAACTCCAATGGCATAGCTGAGTGCAAAACAATGACCTATCGCACCTTATTCATCGCCTGAGTAGTCTGCAACATGATACGTTGCAGCCGTGTAGGTCAGCACATTGAATACGCTGGCAGAGTTACACTGTAAAGCAATGAAACACAAGAACTATATCTACATGCAATATTTGGCTAGTGGAGGTTGTAAGTTTATGATTTTGCATAAAGCTAGTTTTCCCCACAACAATGGAATAAATTTATTTAACTACTCCCAAGTTCCCAATATTTGAGAAGGTAACCCCAACTCAAATCCCAATTAAAAGTATCATCATTAACCCAATAATTTCATTAAGTAAAGTGATGAGAACACATCAATAGATTCAAATACCAGATACTCAAGATGTCCATAACCGAGGACATGGCTAACCATGATTAGTTTATACACACTGCAGAGGTTTGCACACTTTTCCCCATAAGACTCGACCGCATCCATGATCGGATGATTGAGACATAGTCTTTCTGAAGCATTAACTCTCTACTCCGGGTGGACCGGTACACCTACTTTCCCCTACATCCGCTAGTCCACCTCTTCAAGAGCTCACGCAACTTACTCAACTATGCCAGAGCCCATAATCGCTTGTGCCTGCACACGGAAGTTTCTAGCATGAATAATCTTATGATCCCTTTTAGCCCAGGTGGCAAACCATAGGAAAAATCACACGGGTACTCCGGGATTTCCAAAAATAGGCAACACTGGGTTCCCTAGGTGCCTCAACCAATCCACCCAGATGTATATTAAAGTTGGCACCTTAATGTTATCCATGACTAAATAACTCTCAAACTTCCATATGAAAATCACGATCCAATCCCCGTCTACGAGCATGGCTAAGCAATAATAAGCATAACGTATATTCCCGGGGTGATCAAAAGGTATTAGGTTCCTACCTCAAGTACGACAACCAAACCACATGTTCCCAATCCTACTCATGCAAATATTTGAGGGGCAATACTAATGCATAGTAAAAACTGGTTATAAAAGAGTATGATCAAAGTGTAACTTGCCTTGCTGACGATCTACAAACTCTAGAGATTCGTAGTAACAAGCTTCGGACTCCGGGTAATCTGGCATAGACAAACAGTAGCATACATAAGCAATCACTCAAACGAAACAACGAGAAAACCAAGAAAAGATCCAAATCAAACATGAAACAAGCAAATGGCTTAAACTAACAAAAGTAAAACCTAACAGCATTGTTATCATGTCAATTAGATCTTAGCAGTACGTACATGTGATTAGCTACGATTTGCAAAAAAGATTCAACTCAAACGGAGAAACGAAACTCAAAATACGAATGAAACAAGATCGTTTACTAATCTGGACTAAACTCAAATTTTACAGTACCAAAATCTTGTTCAAGTTGGTTAGCTAGAAAGAACAGAGCGATACGAAGATTTATGCGCTGGTTTCTGGATAAACGAGTAAAAAGTTATGCTAGTTTACAGATCAGGGGCTAAATTGCGATAAAACTATTCGCAGATAGGTCCCTGGCCGAAAATAAACTAAAAGGAAAAAAACTACGACGCGAACGTTCGTTAGCAGAACAAAACTAACGAATACCATCCGTTAAAATGAATTAACAAACGAGCGTTCGTTAATTAGGAAAAACCCTAAGAAGAACCGATCCAAACTACTAAACCAAGAATAAACCGAAAAGAACCGGGACGGGTCAATGGTTTTACCGGTTAAACAAAAAAACCGGTCGGCGGCGGCGGATCCGATCTACGGCGGCGGCGACGAGCGGTGGCATTGGTGGCGGTGGAGCAGTGATGCGGGGCGGCACGAGCAGCGGGGTAGCGGCAACGGCGTGCAGCAGCTGCAGCAGCGGCGGCGGCGGCGAGCAGGCGGCGGTGCTGGCGGCGGTGTTTGTGGTGGCCGGGCGAGACGAGGGTAGAGGCGGCGGGGCGGGCGGCTTATAAAGGGCCTCGGGGGGTGTGGCTTGGAGGAGGGGGCGGCGACGATGCTGAGTCCTAGCCGGACTCGGCGACCTGCGGCGGCCGGAGTCCGCGCTCGGGGACGAGGCGGTTGGCGCGCTGGGCTTGCTGGGCCAGCTGGGCTTCGGCCCAGTCGGTCCGAAACTCTTTTTTTTTCTTTAAAACAATTTTGCCGCAAAGGAAAAATCCTAAATAAATATAAAAAATACTAAAAATTCCAGAAACAATTTTCACCGACCAAACCTAATATTTAGGACAAGATGAACATTTTTCTGGACCAAGATGCAATTTTCAAAAATGCCATATTTTTCTAATTCAAATAAAATAGCAAATAAAATACCAATAAATAAATAATTTGATTTTAAAATTCCTTATCCAATATTTCTCTTAGGTTGAAGAAGTCATATTTTCTTCTATCATTTATTTTTAATATTGGAAATAATTAGAGAGAAAAATAATAAAATAAAATTGATCCTTTCTTCAAATTTGAAATAAATTCAAATATGAATTTTCGTGAAACCTCCAACTCTCTCCTTGGGTCCTTGAGTTGCTTAAGATTTCTAGGATCACAACAAAATGCAAGAATAAATATGATATGCATATGATGATCTATGTAGAACATCCAAATTGAAAATTGGGATGTTAGAAACCTATCCCCCTTAAGATGAATCTCGCCCTCGAGATTCGGGTTGGTCAGCAAAAAGGTTTGGGTGGTCTCTGCGGAGATCTTCTTCTCACTCCCAGGTGGCTTCCTCCTTGGTATGGTGGCTCCACTAAAATTTGCAAAAGTTGATAAGCTTGTTGCGAGTAACTCGACTGGAAAACTCGAGAATCTTGACTGGCTTCTCTTCATACGTCAAATCACCATCTAACTGAATTGCTTCCAGTGGTACTGTATCTCGTAGAGGAATATCGGCCATCTCTGCATGGCACTTCTTCAACTGGGAAACGTGAAACACATCATGAACTCATGAACATCCTTCTGGCAATTCCAGTTTGTATGCAACTTCTCCCATGCGTTCCAAAACTCTGTATGGTCCCACAAAATGTGGTGCTAGGTTTCCCTTGACTCCAAAATGTTTCACTCCTCGAAGTGGGGACACACGAAGATAGGCTCTGTCTCCAACTTCGTAAACTATCTCCTTCCGTTTAGTATCCGCATAAATCTTCTGCCTGGACTGGGCTACCTTGAGTCTGTCGCGAATCAACTTAACCTTTTCTTCAGAGTCTTTGATTAAGTCTGGTCTAAACAATTGTCGATCTCCAACTTCATCCCGTGATAACAGTGTCCTGCACCTCCTTCCGTACAAAGCTTCAAAAGGGGCCATCTTCAAACTGGCTTGATAACTGTTGTTATAAGAGAACTTTGCATATGGAAAATTGTCATCCCAACTAGATCCATAATCTAGCGCACAAGCTCTCGACATGTCCTCTAGAATCTAATTGACTCTCTCGGTCTGTCCATCTGTCTGTGGATGAAAGGCTATACTGAACTCTAGCCTGGTACCCAAAGTTTCATGCAACTGATTCCAAAACTTTGAAGTAAACTGGGTTCCTCTATCTTATACAATGGTCATCGGAACTCCATGACGACATACGATCCTGTCATGTATATCTTTGCCAACTTAGCACTTGTATAAGTTGTCTTCACTGGGATGAAATGAGCTACTTTTGGCAAGCGATCAACTACAACCCAGATAGAGTCATAGCCTTAACGAGTCCTGGGTAATCCGATGATAAAATCCATGCTAAGATTATCCCACTTCCATTCGGGTATCGGTAATGGCTGTAGCAATCGTGCTAGCTTCTGATGCTCTGCCTTGACTCTCTGACATACATCACATACTGCTACATACTCGGCAATATCCTTCTTCATTCCTGTCCACCAGAAACTTTCCTTCAAATCCAGACACATCTTAGTGTTGCCTGGGTGAATCGAGTATGGTGAATCATGGGCCTCCTGCAGAATCAACTTCCTGATCTCAGGGTCATTAGGCACATATATGCGATCCTCAAACCATAAGGTGTCGTGCTCATCCTCATGAAATCCTTTAGCCTGTCCTTTACTCATCCTTTCCTTTATCTCAACAATCTCCTTGTCAGTCTTCTGGGCCTCTCTTATCTTTCCCAACAAAGTGGACTGAATTTCCAATGCTGCAACATAAACTCTCGGGACTATCTCCAAGCATAGCTCTCAAAGATCATCTGCTAACTCCTTAGGTAATCCTCCGGTTATGAGCGTGTTAACATAACTATTGATGCTCAACGCATCTGCTATGACATTGGCCTTTACTGGATGACAGTGCAATTTCATATCATAATCCTTGATGAGCTCCAACCATCTCCTTTGCCTGACGTTCAACTCCTTCTGCGTGAAGATGTATTTCCAACTCTTATGATCCGTGTATACATCACAATGGTTTCCAATGAGAAAGTGACTCCATGTCTTCAGCGCATGCACTATGGCTGCTAACTCCAAATCATCCGTAGCATAATTCAACTCATGAGGTCGAAGCTGGCGTGACGCATATGAAACACCTCTTCCTTCCTGCATAAGCACACCTCCAAGTCCTCGACGTGAAGCATCGCAATATACTTGATAATCCTTACATTGGTCTGAGAGAATCAACACTGGGATTGTAACCAAATGTTTCTTCAACTCCTGAAAACTGGCCTCACACTCCTCAATCCATTTAAACTTGGTGTCCTACTTCAATAACTCCGTCATGGGCTTTGCAATCTTGGAGAAATTCTCAATAAACCTCCGGTAATAGCCTGCGAGTCCAAGAAAATTCCTGATCGCTCGAACTGATGTGGGTGCCAACCATTTAGTAATAGAAGCAACATTGGTAGGGTCTATTGCTATTCCTTCTCTGGATATAACATGTCCGAGAAATCCAACTTCCTTGAATCAAAACTCACATTTGCTGAACTTGGCATGCAACTGATGTTCCCTGAGCTTCTCAAGAACCAAACGCAAATGCTCCTTATGCTCTTCTTCATTCTTCGAGTATACCAATATATCATCAATGAACACCACGACGAACTTATCCAAAAACTCCATAAACACTTTGTTCATCATATTCATGAAATAGGCAAGCGCATTAGTCAAACCAAATGACATAACGGTATACTCATATAGCCCGTACCTTGTGGTAAAAGCTATCTTAGGTATATCTTGCTCTCGATTCTTCAACTAGTATAACCTGATCGATGATCAATCTTGGAGAAAACTTTAGCTCCTTGCAACTGGTCAAACAAATCATTGATCATTAGCAGAGGGTATTTGTTCTTGATTGTCACCTCATTCAGTGCAAGATAATCAACAACCATCCTCAAAGATCCATCCTTCTTCTCCACTAGAAGCACTGGGGCTCCCCAAGGTGATGAACTTGGTCGAATGTAACCTTTCTCCAATAACTCCTTTATCCGCATCTTAATTTCCTCCAGATCCTTTGCAGGCATCCGATACTGTCTCTTTGATATTGGTCCGGTGCCTGGCAATAGCTCAATCAAAAACTCAATGTCTCGATCTGGTGGCATGCCTGGTAACTCTTCTGGAAATACGTCGGGGTAATCCTTCACCACTGGTACTTCCTCTTGTACAACTCCTGATAAGAATTCACCCGAGTCCTCCTCAGCACATGCCGGGATACATACTTGATCCTCTTTCCTTCTGGGGTGGTGAGAAGAATTGATTTACTGGTGCAATCGATGTTCCCTCCAAACTTGGATAGCCAATCCATTCATAGTATCACATCCAATCCTTGTGACTCCAGAACAATTGGGTCTGTGGGGAAAACATGTCTACCTATGGTTAGTGGCAACTGATAGCATCCCCTACTAGCCATATACTCCGCTCCTGGGGAACATACTAACATTGGTGACTTAAGGGCTATGATTGGAAGGTTATACTTATCCACAAATCCCCTTGATATGTATGAATGCGATGCACCAGTATCGAAAAGAACAAGTGCGCTAAATGCATTAATCAAAAACTCACCGACAACTGCGTCGGGTTAATCCTTAATCTCCTCCACGCTGACGTGGTTCACCTGACCTTTGGTAAAGGGGTTGGGCTTCTTCGCGAAACCTCCATTGCCATTTCCATTCTTTGCTTCAGGACATTCAGTGACATAATGTCCAGTCTTCTGGCACTTGAAATAGGTAATGTGGCTCAGATCCCTCTTGGCTAGCGTTGCGGGGTTCGAACTGTTCTGGCTGCTGCTTCCTCCATTCCCATTGCCATTCTTGGAGCCACTGTGGTTGTGTGAACTTGCTCCATTGTGCGTATGTCCTCCATGGTTATGAGTATGTCCTCCCAACTACGGGGAATAGCGGGGCTTCTGCTGAGCTCCAGAAGTGTACCTCCCCTGTCCATACTTCCTTTTGCGATTATCAATCTATTGATGCTTGCCTTCAATCATGAGGGCCCTGTCTACCAACTCCTAGTAGTTGTTGAACGTTGCCACCATCAACTGCATGCTCAGCTCATCGTTGAGTCCCTCAAGAAACTTCTCCTGCTTAGCAGCATATGTGGCTACGTCATCAGGGGCATAGCGTGCTAACTTGCTAAACTCATCCACATACTGGCCCACTGTACATCCTCCTTGGCGCAAGTTGCAAAACTCGCGCTTCTTCATGCTCATAGCTCCTGCTGAAACATGGGTAGTGCAGAAAGCCTGCTGAAACTAATCCCACGTAATTGTGTCAATGGGGTAAGTGGCGGTGAAATTCTCCCACCAAGATGCTGCGGGCCATCAAGCTGATGTGCGGCAAAGCGCACTCTCTCCGCATATGTGCATCCTGCAGTGGTCAGCTCTCTTCCAATCTTGCGGAGCCAATCATCTGCAACTATTGGCTCGGTGCTACTAGAGAACACCGGCAGATTCAACCTTAGAAAACGGGCTAGGTGGTCAATAGGGGGGTGGGTTGTTGTTGTTGTTGCCTTGGTTCTAGTTATGAACTAGTATCTACATCAAGGCATTCTGCTGCTGGATCAACTGAGTGAGCTCCGGTGGGAATGCAAATCCATTGTCACGTCTCGAAGGCATCTGATGGGTTGGAAGGTGTGTGAAAACATAATAGAAATGAGGTATAAAAGAAATTCACTACCCATATGCTCATGAGACAAACACAATCAATTCACTTCATTGAATAACACACAAGATCACACAATCGGTCTAACCTATGATTACAAACTCGATCATTGCTAACTACTTGGAGGGAATACTACTAGTTACACGGTGGTCATCTAGAAATTTTCATCAGAGGAAGACTCCATGATATCTACTCCAGCTTCGTCAACGTAGTCGTCATCGATGTCATCATTTGCATCACTATCCGTGTCGGTGTCGTCCAGGATGATGTAGCCCTCCGAACGGATCTCCTTTGCTGGTTCTCGCTTGATATTCTCCACTGGTAGTCCTACCTTCCTCTTCAGGTCTTCTTGCTTCTCTAGTAGTACGGCAATCTTTTCCTCGTATCCATCGTGTGTAGACTTGAGTTCCTCTTCTAGCTTGTTGTTTCTCTTCACCAGTTTCTTGATCTTCTTCATGTGGATAATTTGTTGATTCTCTTATCGACGAATATGATCTCCCATCTCTTGAATGTAGGCTGCAATTGATCCATCCCTCATGGTACGAATCATCTCGCATTTTTCATCACGGCAGCCACATATTTGATAAACGGTATTCTCCAGCTCCTTGTGATACACTTCACATATGCGTCCAAAAGTGATATGGGCTGCCATGCTCTTTCCTATACTCCAGCTTGGTGCATCCAGGTAGAAATTAATAGGTTCCGTTGTTGGCGCAAATGTCCTCCCAGCTACCCAGACTTTGATCTTCCAGCGCTCCTCTTCCAGTACACATGTAGAGAAAGTCCCCATGAAGCTTGGTAGTCTGATATTCAGGTACTTGGTGACTTCCTTCAAGTGGCGTCCGAAAGGGGTGTCGTCATCCGGCTGAGTGAACTTGTTCCTGGGATCCGCCATCTATAGAGTAGAAAGAGAGGAGAATTAGAAATGAGCATATAAGAGAAATCATGTGGCTTATTCTAGTGGTCACGTCCTACAGTCGGTGTGTGCTCTGATACCATCTTGTAGCGACCCGACCTCAAACCGTCAAGTCTTTGTGCATCAGTGTCATCCCTAGATCGGTAATGCTGACATGCACAGTACTCAAGGAATTATAACAGAGTTTCAATCACACACTTATTACATCGATTCCTCATAAAGAGTATGATTACACAAAAATATCATGGCTGAAGGCCATCTAAACTAAATAACTACGGAAGCTTCGAAGGGAAATGAGTCCATCAACTCCAACGGCATAGCTGAGTGCAAAACAACAACCTATCGCACCTTATTCATCATCTGAGTAGTCTGCAACATGAGACGTTGCAGCCGTGTAGGTCAGCACATTGAATATGCTGGCAGAGTTACACTGTAAAGCAATGAAATGCAAGAACTATATCTACATGCAATATTTGGCTGGTGGAGGTTGTAAGTTTATGATTTTGCATAAAGCTAGTTTTTCCCAACAACAATGGAATAAATTTATTTAACTACTCCCAAGTTGCCCAATATTTGAGAAGGTAAACCCAACTCACATCCCAATTAAAAGTATCATCATTAACCCAATAATTTCATTAAGTAAAGTGATGAGATCACATCAATAGATTCAAATACCAGATACTCAAGATGTCCATAACCAGGGACACGGCTAACCATGATTAGTTTATACACTCTGCAGAGGTTTGCGCACTTTTCCCCACAACACTCGACCGCATCCATGATCAGATGATCGAGACATAGTCTTTCTTAAGCATTAACTCTCTACTCCGGGCGGACCCGTACACCTACTTTCCCCTACATCTGCTAGTCCACCTCTTCAAGAGCTCACACAACTTACTCAACTATGCCAGAGCCCATAATGGCTTGTGGCTGCACACGGAAGTTTCTAGCATGAATAATTTTATGATCCCTTTGAGCCTGGGTGGTGAACCGTAGGAACAATCACATGGGTACTTCGGGATTTCCCAAAATAGGCAACATTGGGTTCCCCAGGTGCCTCAACCAATCCACCCAAATGTATATTAAAGTTGCCACCTTAATGTTATCCCTGATTAAATAACTCTCAAACTTCCATGTGAAAATCATGATCCAATCCCCATCTACGAGTATGGCTAAGCAATATAAGCATAACGTATATTCCCGGGGTGATCAAAAGGTATTAGGTTCCTACCTCAAGTACTATAACCACACCACATGTTCCCGATCCTACTCATGCAAATATTTGAGGGGCAATACTAATGCATAGTAAAAACTAGGTATAAAAGAGTATGATCAAAGTGTAACTTGCCTTGCTAACGATCTGCAAACTCTAGAGATCCGTAGAAACAAGCTTCGCACTTCGGGTAACCTAGCGTAGACAAACAGTAGCATACATAAGCAATCACTCAAACGAAACAACGAGAAAACCGAGAAAAGATCCAGATCAAACACGAAACAAGCAAACGGCTTAAACTAACAAAAGTAAAACCTAACAGAATTATTATCATGTGAATTGGATCTTAGCAGTCGGTACATGTGCTTAGCTACGATTTGCAAAAAGATTCAACTCAAACGGAGAAACGAAACTCAAAATACGAACGAAACAAGATCGTTTACTAATCTGGACTAAACTCAAATTTTACAGTACCAAAATCTTGTTCAAGTTGCTTAACTGGAAAGAACAGAACAATATGAAGATTTAGGCGCTGGTTTATCTAATTTGGATAAACGAGTAAAAAGTTATGCTAGTTTAAAAATCAGGGGCTAAATCACGATAAAACATTCGCTGATAGGTCCCTGGCCGAAAATAAACTAAAAAGAAAAAACTATGGCGTGAACGTTCGTTAACAGAACAAAACTAACGAATACCGTCCGTTAAAGCGAATGAACGAACGAACGTTCGTTAATTAGGAAAAACCCTAAGAAAAACTGATCTAAACTACTAAACCGAGAATAAACCAAAAAGAACCAGGACGGGTCAATGGTTTTACCGGTTAAACGAAAAAACGGTCGGCGGCGGCGGATCAGATCTACGGCGGCGGCAGCAGAGCTGCGGCACAGGGTGGCACGAGAGGCAGGGCAGCGGCGGCGGCGAGCAGCGGCGCTGGCGGCGGTGTTTGCGGCAGCGGGGCGAGACGAGGGGAGAGGCGGCGGGGCGGACGGCTTATAAAGGGCCTCGGGGGGGTGCAGCTTGGAGGAGGGGGCGGAGGCGACGCAGAGTCCTAGCCGGACTCGGCGACGTGCGGCGGCGGGAGTCCCGCCTCGGGGACGAGGCGGTTGGTGCGCTGGGCTTGTTGGGACGGCTGGGCTTCGGCCCGGTCGGTGTGAAACTCTTTTTTTAAACAATTTCGTTGCAAAGGAAAAATCCTAAATAAATATAAAAAATCTAAAAATTCTAGAAACAATTTTCACCGTCCAAACCTAATATTTAGGACAAGATGAACATTTTTCTAGACTAAGGTGCAATTTTCAAAAATGCAATATTTTTCTAATTCAAATAAAATAGAAAATATAATACCAATAAATAAATAATTTGATTTTAAAATTCTTTCTCCAATGTTTCTCTTAGGTTGAAGAAGTCATATTATCTTCTCTCATTTTTTAATATCGGAAATAATTGGAGAGAAAAATAACAAAATCAAATTGATCCTTTCTTCAAATTTGAAATAAATTCAAATATGATTTTTTGTGAAACCTCCAACTCTCTCCTTGGGTCCTTGAGTTGCTTAAGATTTTTAGGATCACAACAAAATGCAAGAATAAATATGATATGTATATGATGATCTATGTATAACATCCAAATTGAAAATTGGGATGTTACAGAAATTCCTTCGGGTATGATAGAGAAACTTCTAGCTAATCGTTATGTAGGAGATGAAACACTATATCCTGATATGCATCTAATATATGTGGATGAAGTTTGTGGATTATTTAAGCTTGCAGGTTTGCCCGAGGATGATGTCAAGAAGAAGGTCTTCCCTTTATCTTTGAAGGAGAAGGCATTGACATGGGATAGGCTATGCGATGATATTGGGACTTGGAATTACAACCGATTGAAATTGGAATTTCATCACAAGTTTTATCCCATGCATCTGGTTCATCATGATCGGAATGATATATATAATTTTTGGCCTCATGAAGGAGAAACTATCGCACAAGCTTGGGGGAGTGTCGGTGGGAACGACACCTATGGGATCACTGGAATCCCTACTGTGGTCGGCGGGCGCGGGGTTGTGAGAAGAGCGGGTTTAGGAGCCAGCACAAAGGTCATTTACTCAGGTTTGGGCCGCGGGGATCGCGTAATACCCTAGTCCTGCTTTGGTGTGTATATGAATGTTCTTGAGCTAGCTACGGTGCATCACTTGCTCAAAAATCTGAATCCCTCTCCTGTATGCCTCGGGCCTCCTTTTATAGTCGAAGGAGGCGCCACAGTGGCACACAGGAGGTGGAAAGGGTACAGTAGCTAGGCTTATCGCCTATCATTACGGGACAAGACGCATTAAATGCGCCCCTGAGGTGTCCCCTCGCTTTTTTTGCCGCCTTGCCTTGCTTTGACACGCGTCCAGGCAAGTGAGGCGGGCGGCGCCATGTAGGCTGGCAGGCTGCTGAGGTGGTGCGGGGTGGCAGCGTCTTCACGAAGATCTGCATGCCACCACGCAGGTGCTAGCTGAGTTGGTCTGGAAGCCGCACGTAACCACGCAGGTGCCAGCCTGGCTAACTGGGCTGGCAGCTGCATGGGAACAGCGGTGGAGTCTTGGCGGGTGCGGGCTTGGCCGCGGCCCTGCTGATGTCCTCGGCAAGGGTCTTGCCGTGGCACCGTGGTCGTCCCCAGAAAGGATCTTGCCGGAGGCCTCATGGATTTCCTCGGCAAGGATCTTGCCAAGGGTTGCCGTCTTCTAGTCCTCATCTGATCTTATGTGTTGGCGATCTTCACAAAGATCTGCATTCCACTGTGGGGGAGCCTCCCGAGCCTTGGTCCCAATGTGGTTGATGGTGTTGGAAACCGGGGGCTCAAGGGTGGCGCGCTCTGCTGGCGCTGGGCAAGTTGCCCCAGCAAGGCTCTTGCCGGGGCTGTGGAGGCTGCCCCGGCAAGGCCCTTGCCGGGGGAGTCCACCTCGCCCTTTCTGCTACTTGTGTTTCTGTTTTGGTGTTGCCTTGATTGTCTCGCGACTTCGGCTTCCCTCCTTTGTCCTGCTAAGTGTGGTCGTAGGCGCGGCTCTGACTGCCCGTGCATAGGTAAAGGGGTGCAAACTGGAGCCCCTACTTCTGTACACGGACAGGAGCCCCTGGGCCTGGGCCACACATAAGCGTGATGCATTGTTGGGCTAGGCCCAGAACGGTGCGCGGGCAGGCGGGGCCTATTTTTACCGCGGTAACTTTCCCACCCGCTGTGCTTCCCCATGACCCGCGTTGAATGCGTGACATGGAGGGCCGTGCGTGACGTGGGGGGAATGCGTGGGGCATCTGCTGCATGCATGCGTCACATCGTAGTAAATGGTAAAGAGGCGGCATGTGCCTTCCCCATAAAAAATGAATAACCGCAGGCGCGCTGCTCATTTACCCTTTGCGCTTTCTCCAATCTTGGCACCACTGTCCCCATCATCTTCCTCCTCGAGCTCTCGCCTCTGCTCGTCGCTGCTACACCCCCGTTGCTCTCGATCCTCTGCCTTTGCCCAGCCGCCATGGCGCCCAAGACTGGCAAGGGCAAGGGCAAGGGGGCGGCCAATGATGTCGTTGAGAAGGAGGCGCCAGAGAATGAGGCGGCGGTGCAGCGGGCGCAGTTCGCCTACTTCTCCCCGTCATCGGTTGACGTATTCCACCTTAAGAATTTCTTCAGGCCTCTGTGGGCGGCGGAGACGACGGGGCACCTGGTCACGTGCATCATCCCCGTCGACTGCAGCGAGGCCAGCCCAAATGGGTATCCCTTCTTTGTCGATTTCTTCTCCTGCGGGCTCTGCCCCCCCTTTCTCCGATTTCTTCAACGACGTCATGTGCACCTTCGGCTTCCGTCTTCTGGACCTCACGCCGAACGCTGTGGCGTGCATGGCGTTCTTCGCCCACCTCTGCGAGGGCTTCGTTGCGGTGCTTCCCAGCACGGCGCTCTTCCGCCACTACTTCTCTCCTCGCCTCTAGCCAGGGGGCGCCCTCTCCGGAAGCATCTCCCGGATCCCGAGGGTCCAGGGGAGAGGCACGTATCCGGAGGGTGCCCACAAGGAGAGGTGGGAGGAGTGGCGGGGTCGGTGGTGTTGGATCGAGGAGAAGAATCCGCCGGAGTTCTGTCGGGTTCGTCGGAGCCCGCCGCTTTGCGGCGAGGACTAGAGCGGCGTCGACGCCGACGATGCGAAGCTCTCGATCACCATCACCAGGATCCATCACCTCACCATGGATGGACTCACCCTTGAGATGATCGGGACGGACTTCATCCGCTGCCGAATTACCCCGCTGCACAACAAGGGGAGGCTGGCCTGGGATTTCAGGAATGCGGCCGACATCATGAGGCTCCGCCCTGGCCTGAAGCATAACTTCACGGTGATGGGACACGCCCATTACTGCCAGAGGCTCTTCCAGCTCGATGTGTTCGCCGACGGCAGGGTAGAGAGGACCAGCAGAGCCACGAAGGTCGACAAGGTCATCAAGGGGCCCCTGTTTGGGTTGCCACCGGGTGTGTTCCCGCTGAGCAACAACACATGCCAGACCGCCGTTCTCGAAATGATGTCGATCTTCAACACACATGGCCTCGACCCGTCCTGGGTCGAACCCTTGGCACGTGAGGTGCAGGAGTTCTTCGACAACTTGTCGGAGGGCTTCGACTGTGATGAGCCGCTGCTCATCGCGGACACCACCCAGGCGGAGATTGACTACATTGCCACCCGTGTGGCGGAGGCGTAGCTCGCCATGGAGGCCGGCAGCACTAGCGGCATGGAGGATGAGGACGGCGCGTCCGCGGAGGAGAGGGAGCTCGCCCAGTGGGCGGGGGCTGCCGGGGAGGCCAGCGGTGCCAACACCGGGGCCCCTCTTGTTGAAGAGGTGGTCGAGGAGTTGACTTGTCAGCATTCTGGGAACGGGGGTCCCTAGACTTGCCTGCCTGCGGCCTGCGGCGTGGCTCAAGTGGGGGCCCAGTGCAGCCCAGCTTCATCATATCAAGCTCAAGACCCCCGCGAGGGGCCGAGCCTCGCGGGGCGGACGACAGGAAGCTTCCTTAGGAGCAGCCTCGTCAGGCAGGCTCGCGAGGAGGCGGAGAGATCAACGCAGGGTACCTCGTGAGGTTCCCGCGACGCATGGCATCACGATCGAGACCAGGTAGGCGCCAGGCAGGCGCCGGCCTGCGCAGTGTCCTTGTTTCCCCTTTGGTGCAAATGGGGCAAGCACAGGCTAAGGCATCAGGCAAAGGTTACAGTTTCGGTGCAACAAGACCAAGACCAGCAGAACGGCAGGATGGAGGTCATCGTGGAGCCCAGGACGGCGTCATCGTCAGAGCCTTTGGCAGCCGAAGACCAACTTTAGTCAGGATAAGTGTACTAGATGTTCCCCTTCAAAATGGCCAATTGTTGGCGCCCTTCCCGCTCATTATTTGGGAAGAGGCCCAGGGCCTCCCTCTATAAATAGAGCTAGCCACCACAGGGTAAAGGATGGACCAGAGTTCGAGAGAGAGAGAGAAGCGATTGAACTCACCCAAGCGGTTCATTGCACCAGCTCAAGAACAGCCCCTCGCGAGGTTGTTCCCCCTTTGTATTGTTCATCATCAGCCCCTGAGGCAATCCACCACACCACACACTGGAGTAGGGTATTACACCACAATGGTGGCCTGAACCAGTATAAACCTCGTGTCTCTTGTGTGTTCTTCTTTCTAGCTTAGATTCCTTGCGAGGCCTCGAGACGTGAGCTGGTAGGAGAAAGATCTTCATGCGCACCCCAGTGTTCGAACCTCAAGGGTCTGCCAGAAACCAAAATCCGACATTTGGCGCGCCAGGTAGGGGTGCGCCGGAATCCTTCTCCCGCCGCCTCGCGTTCCGTCGCCTCGCCATTCTAATGTAGAGCGACCCGAGAGCCAACGCCGACCGCTGGGCGGCGTGGCCCGCCCACACCGTGCCGCCGGCCCAGGGTGACCTCAACCTTGCGCCTCAGGTAGCTCATGCTTCGCAGGGCACTGCGGGGCGCTGGCGATGCGGTTAAACGCCGCCTGCCCTCACGCCGCGGCAGGTGCGGTCAGCAGCAAGAGCCTCAAGCCACGCCGCGGCCATAGCGCCGCACACCCGACGGGAACAGGCGAACTCCAGGGCCGCGCTCATGGTGGCCCGAGAGCTGCTACGGAGCCGGCTGCTGGAGGGCGGCCGCGACGTGTTGTTGGAGTGAGTGGCCAAGCTCCTGGACGCCGCCACCTCGGGAGCACCTCCTTTTTGCATCCAGCTGCCGCCCCAGATCCAGAGCGGGTCGTATGGCGGCCCCATACGTGCCCATGCAACTCCGAGCGGGCTCCAGGGCCTACTCAACGCCAACCCGGCCGGAAGCACCAGGCAACAAGTCGCGCCGGCCCCATCTCCGGTCGGTGAAGGAGTGCATGCCGCAACCTTCGGCCTCGGCGGACCACCACGCCGCCACCCTCAAGACAGCGCTCCGAGCCGGACTGCGTGGCGCATAGGGCACTTTGATGAGGCCCATGGGGCGATGGCCCCAGAAGCTTATGTGCCCCACATGGTGGATTGAGAGCGCGCACTGGAAGAAGACCATGGCTCGTTCCTTGGGCCAGGCTGGAGCGAGGAGACACCAGAAGCTGAGCTCTTTCAGGAACCCCAAGAGGGCCTCGACGATCGCGCCAGTGGCAGAAACTATCTGGTACCACTAATTCCTCAGGAGCAAACTTATGCTAACCATGGGTCGGAGGAGGTACAGGCTGCCGCGGCAGATGGCTGCCCCAATGCTGCAGCCTCTTACCCCTCGGGAGGAGGGCACCGGGGGCTGCAGGAGAGGGGCCGAGATCCGGGATCGTCTCCACGGCGCCCGACGCAAGGCGTTCTCAGGAGGTAGGCCCTCTGCCGGGGAGGTGCCCTAGGGCCTCGCCCCGGCGGAGGACCCGTGGCCGTCGGGGGAACCGCTGGCGACCGCTCTTCCCCATTGGCTTCGTCCTTGGTCTCCGGCCGCCGTCAATGGCGGTAGAGCGTGGCGCAAGGCGGGGCCCTCTTTTGGCGATATGAAGCAAGGCCGGTACCTGTGAAGAAGGCCCAGTGCCTGTGAAGCTCGCCGCCCGTGACACTCTCACGTAATAATGAGTGGGGCTGTACACGCCCCGGAGTCTCCGGAGAGCCGCCCTCGGGCCTCGGGGGCTCCCGCCAACGCCCAGTGGCAGCACTTAGCTCTGCGCTGGTGAGAAGACGTCGAAGACTAGACTAGGTGCCGGACGCGGCTTTCTGCTTTTTGCCTTTTTCTCTGTTGACAAGGTTCTTCGATTTGAATTTAAGTTGGATTTGAGCTTGAGATTTGCGTGTGTTTGGGGAAGGGGTGTTTAGTCTCGTTCAAGCAATCTCTCGTGTTCTGGTTTCGGCTTTGTGTCCAAAGTTAGCGTCAGCTGCCTCCCCTCGCGAGCCCCTCGCGAGCCGGGCCGTGCCAAGCACGTCTACAATCCAGACCACCGTCGCTGCACCCTCTCCGGAGGTTCTCGTCGCAGGATCAATGGGTTCACCCAGAAGACACTCGAGGCGCTGCGGCCCCCACAGGCTCGCTCGGGACTCGTCGGGGTCAAAAGGTAAACAAGTCAGCTGACCCATCACCGGGCCAGTAGCTAAGCTCACACGCGGCGTCATGCTTACCGGGGTATTGATCGCAAACCTTTACATGAGGGGATCCCCCTCCCAAAATGCTCTTACAATCTTCAGGGCCGAGCCCGAACCTTCTTCGTGTAGGGTAAACAGCGGCGACATACGATCAGTCGGACATATCACTCACCGCATCTTCTGGGGCGCCTCCAGAGGCGTCGCTGGCGTCATTGATATCATCGCCACCACCACCAACGCCTCCGCCAGTGCCAGGCTCGTCCATAACACCGCCTTCATCGGCAGCCACGATCACGCCGTCATCATCAGATGTGAAGGCCCTGACGATGGCGTCCACGTTGTCCTCCACCCATTGCGCTAGGTCGCCTCAGATGGCTATGGGCACAGGTGCGATGGCGGCATCAAAATCGAAGTGGGGGTCCCTGTCCTGTAGATAACTGAAGACACGGGAGAAGGCACGCCCGAGCAAGGCTCGGCTCCTCTCCTCAACAAGCCAACAAGACCTCTCAGAGCAGTTCTCTAGAAGCATCACCACGTCAGTGAAGTACTGGAGGTTGCCGGCGTAGTTGGTCTCATGCGGCACCTCGGCGGCAGCCTGGCAAATATTGCCCAGGGCCATGTTAGCCCGTTCCCTGAGCGTTCGGAGCATGGGGGCATGCTCGTGCTCCAGAATCCGCCGCTGACGGATGTCGTCCTCGTTCCGCCGTGCGACGGCCTCTGCACCATCAACCCTCTATTGTAGAAGAAGCAGCTCGGCGCGGGAAGAGGCCAGCTCCGCCCGTGCTGCGCCAAGGGCGGCTGCGGAGGAGTCCGCACCCCGCGTCACTTCAGCCAGTTTGGCCCTGAGGGTCACGATCCTACCCTCAGCTTCGGCTCTGATCAACTCCAACCTCACTTTGTATTGGCGCTTGAGACCCAGGCGAGCTTCCGCCACGCGGTGGTCGACCTCTTCTTGGACCCGGGCTTCGCGCGCGGTGACGTCATCCTCTGCCTGGGTCACCAGGAACTCTCGCATCTCCAACCGCTCAAGGTCGAGGTTGCACTCGGTGGCCTCCAGCATCAGTGCCTCCTCGCGCTTCAGGAGCTCCTCCTGGTCGACGGAAGCCCCCTTCAGCGACACAAGGGCCGCCTGGTGCAGCTCCACCTGCTGCTCCAGAGAGTTGCTCCAGGCCTGGAGCTCCCATGCGCGCTCCTCCGCATCTTTGCGCCGTTGGTCTGCTTCCCGGGCCTCCTCGACGGCTTGGGAGCAGGCCTCCCACGAGGCCGCCGGCGACACTTTGGCCTTCGCGTTGTCAAGGTCACGCTGATGACACGCGAGGGCGACAGCTACCTTTAGCTTGCGCCTCTCCTCAACGAGGCGCAGGCCCTCGGCCTCAAGGCGCGCATCCTCACCGGCAAGCTCCGCCCCGATCCAGCTCACCGCATCTGCCGCCCCCTGGAGAAACTCTTGACGAAGGGCGCGGCATTCGCGAGCACGCCTGAGCACATCTTCCGCGTCACCCTCTACCATTGGCGTATGCGGAGGGCCTTGAGGCGGCATGCCCCCTCCCGGTGCGGGGCTGGGGCTGGTGCCCCAGCAATCGCCGGACGGACCTTGCCAGGAGCCCGGCCTGGCGCCGGTCCGTCCCCTGAAGAGGAGCTCAAGACTGACTTCAGCCAATCACCATCCACGATCAGGGAAGGAGCACGGGGCAAGCTAGCTGTGCCCCAGGAGAGCTCTTGATGGGAGGACAGCAGGCGCACAGGCTCAAGGTGCCCAGCGGGACGGGCCACTTCTTCGACCGGTCGAGTGGCAGGGGCGCCGCTCGAGCTCAGCGCGCCTAGGGCCAGCAGAGTGGACAAAGCTTGGGGAGATGGCTCCTTGGCCGTCTCCGCGAATTCGGCAGGAAGGGCCCTGAAAGGCCGCGGTCAGCTGCAAGAATAGAGAGGTAAAGGATCAAAGAGAGAAGAGGACTTACTCGTCCATGGCAAAGTACTTCCTGCACATCAACAGGCGGCAAGGGCGATCGTCACCACCCAAGGCCTCCTTCCTCTTGCGGAGGGCCTCGAAGTCTATGCAGAACCGGCCTAAGCGCTCGGTGCAGGGGTCAGTCTGTGGCATGGAAGAGGCGTCAAGGTGATCAGCGCCAAGGGGACCGGCCTGGGAGGCGCCACCGGGCGCCGCCTCATGAGGAACGGTCGGGGCCTCGGGAGCCATAGGCCGCAACTCCTCGCCTGCAACTGCTCCGGGACGGGCTTCGGGAGATGCCGCCCTCGGAGCTCCGTGCTGCGTCAGCATCTCAACATCATCCCCTTCAGCTCCCGGCGGTTCTCGTCTCCCCGCTCCATCGCCTGAGACAGAGCCGCTTTGGGCGATCGAAAGAGCAATCACAGCGACTGGGTTCTCGCGGGGCCCCATGAGGCCAGCCGGGCACAGCCCCCACTCGTCAAAGCTGGGCATCTGCCTCACGAAATCGGCCCTGCCCGAGCAAAGATACAAGAGGGCAGCATCATGTCGAAGGCTGCCTGGGGAAGGATTGCCAGTCAGGACCCTGAGCACCGTCCTCAGCGCTTCAGGCGCTAGGTCCTACTCCTGAAGCTGCATGCAGTCTTTGTGCCCCACAAAGTCCCACATCCGGCGAGAGTGGCACTGGAGAGGAGCAATGCGATAGTGGAGGAACTCCTTCACCACCTTGGGCGCCGTCATGCCGAGTGCCCTCAAACTCTAGAAGCGGCACCAGACGAAGGCGAGCCGGGGGCTCGCGAGCGTCTCATGATCCCAGCCTGAGTTGGGAACAGCAGGCAAGGTTGGGTGCGAGAGCAGGGGGCTGGGCACCCCAACATCCACATACAGCCACCTCTCTCTAAACTTGGCCTCAGGGGAAGGAAGTCCAAAATGGATCCCTGAAGCAGCCGTCTCTGGCACGGCAAATAAGCTCACACACCCCGAGCATTGAGTGGCCCACGCCGTGCCGCCGGCCCAGGGCGACCTCAACCTTGCGCCTCAGGCAGCTCGTGCTTCGCAGGGCGCTGCGGGGCACAGGTGACGCGGTCAAACGCCGCCTGCCCTCACGCTGCGGCAGGTGCGGTCAGCAGCAAGAGCCTCAAGCCACGCCGCGGCCATAGCGCCGCACACCCGACGGGAACAGGCGAACTCCAGGGCCGCGCTCATGGTGGCCCGAGAGCTGCTACGGAGCCGGCTGCTGGAGGGCGGCTGCGATGTGTTGTTGGAGTGAGTGGCCGAGCTCCTGGACGCCGCCGCCTCGGGAGCACCTCCTTTTTGCATCCAGCTGCCGCCCCAGATCCAAAGTGGGTCGTATGGCGGCCCCATACGCGCCCATGCAACACCAAGCGGGCTCCAGGGCCTACTCAACGCCAACCCGGCCGGAAGCACCAGGCAACAAGTCGCGCCGGCCCCATCTCCGGCCGGTGAAGGAGTGCACGCCGCGACCTTCGGCCTCGGCGGACCACCACGCCGCCACCCTCAAGACAGCGCTCCGAGCCGGACTGCATGGCGCATAAGGCACTTTGACGAGGCCCATGGGGCGATGGCCCTGGAAGCTTATGTGCCCCACATGGTGGATCGAGAGTGCGCACTGGAAGAAGACCATGGCTCGTTCCTTGGGCCAGGCTGGAGCGAGGAGACACCAGAAGCTGAGCTCTTTCAGGAACCCCAAGAGGGCCTGGACGACCGCGCCGGTGGCAGAAACTATCTGGTACCACTAATTCCTCAGGAGCAAGCTTATGCTAACCATGGGTCGCAGGAGGTACAGGTCGCCGCAGCAGATGGCTGCCCCAATGCTGCAGCCTCTTACCCCTTGGGAGGAGGGCACCGGGGGCTGCAGGAGAGGGGCTAAGATCCGGGTTCGTCCCCGCGGCGCCCGGTGCAAGGCATTCTCAGGAGGTAGGCCCTCTGCCGGGGAGGTGCCTCAGGGCCTGGCCCCGGCGGAGGACCCGTGGTCGTCGGGGGAACCGCTGGCGACCGCTCTTCCCCATTGGCTTCGTCCTTGGTCTCCGGCCACCGTCAATGGCGGTAGAGTGTGGCGCAAGGCGGGGCCCTCGTCTGGCGATATGAAGCAAGGCCGGTACCTGTGAAGAAGGCCCAGTGCCTGTGAAGCTCGCCGCCCGTGACACTCTCAGGTAATAATGAGTGGGGATGTACACGCCCCAGAGTCTCCGGAGAGCCGCCCTTGGGCCTCGGGGGCTCCCGCCCACGCCCAGTGGCAGCACTTAGCTCCGCACTGGTGAGAAGACGTCAAAGACTAGACTAGGTGCCGGATGCGGCTTTCTGCTTTTTGCCTTTTCCTCTGTTGACAAGGTTCTTCAATTTGAATTTAAGTTGGATTTGAGCTTGAGACTTGTGTGTGTTTGGGGAAGGGGTGTTTAGTCTCGTTCAAGCATTCTCTCGTGTTCTGGTTTCGGCTTTGTGTCCAAAGTTAGCGTCAGCTACCTCCCCTCGCGAGCCGGGCCAGGCCAAGCACATCTACAATCCGGACCGCTGTCACCGCAGCCTCTCCGGAGGTTCTCGTCGCAGGATCAATGGGTTCACCCAGAAGACACTCGAGGCACTGCGGCCCCCACGGGCCCGCTCGGGACTCGTCAGGGTCAAAAGGTAAACAAGTCAGCTGACCCATCACCAGGCCAGTAGCTAATCTCACACGCGGTGTCATGCTTACCGGGGTATTGATCGCAAACCTTTACATGAGGGGCTCCCCCTCCCTAAATGCTCTTACAATCTTCAGGGCCGAGCCTGAACCTTCTTCATGCAGGGTAAACAGCGCGGCATACGATCAGTCGGACATATCACTCACCGCATCTTCTGGGGCGCCTCCAGAGGCGTCGCTGGCGTCACTAATATCATCGCCACCACCACCAATGCCTCCGTCAGTGCTAGGCTCGTCCACAACGCCGCCATCATCGGCGGCCACGATGACACCGTCATCATCAGATACGAAGGCCCTGACGAGGGCATCCACGTTGTCATCCACCCATTGCGCCAAGTCGCCTCGGATGGCTATGGGCACAGGTGCGATGGCGGCATCAAAATCGAAGTGGGGGTCCCTGTCCTGTAGATAACTGAAGACACGGGAGAAGGCACGCCCGAGCAAGGCTCGGCTCCTCTCCTCGACAAGCCAACAAAACCTCTCAGAGCGGTTCTCCAGAAGCGTCACCACGTCAGTGAAGTACTGGAGGTTGCCGGCGTAGTTGGTCTCATGCGGCACCTCGGCGGCAGCCTCGCAAATGTTTCCCAGGGTCATGTTAGCCCGTTCCCTGAGCATTCGGAGCATGGGGGCATGCTCGTGCTCCAGAATCCGCTGCTGACGGATCTCGTCCTCGTTCTGCCGTGCGACGACCTCTGCACCATCAACCCTCCATTGCAGAAGAAGCAGCTCGGCGCGGGAAGAGGCCAGCTCCGCCCGTGCTGCGCCAAGGGCGGCTGCGGAGGAGTCCGCACCCCGCGTCACTTCAGCCAGTTTGGCCCTGAGGGCCGCGGTCCTACCCTCAGCTTCGGCCCTGATCAACTCCAACCTCACTTTGTATTGGCGCTTGAGACCCGGGCGAGCTTCCGCCACGCGGCAGTCGACCTCTTCTTGGACCCGGGCTTTGCGCGCGCCGACGTCATCCTCCGCCTGGGTCGACGAAAGCCCCCTTCAGCGACACAAGGGCCGCCTGGCGCAGTTCCACCTGCTGCTCCAGGCCTGGAGCCCCCATGCGTGCTCCTCCGCATCTTTGCGCCGTTGGTCTGCTTCCCGGGCCTCCTCGACGGCTTGGGAGCAGGCCTCCCACGAGGCCGCCGGCGACACTTTGGCCTTCGCGTTGTCAACGTCACGCTGATGACGGGCGAGGGCGACAGCTACCTTCAGCTTGTGCCTCTCCTCAACGAGGCGCAGGCCCTCGGCCTCAAGGCGCGCATCCTCGCTGGCAAGCTCCGCCCCGATCCGGCTCACCGCATCCGCCGCCCCCTGGAGAAACTCTTGACGAAGGGCGCGGCATTTGCGAGCACGCCTGAGCACATCTTCTACGTCACCCTCTGCCATTGGCGTATGCGGAGGGCCCTGAGGCGGCATGCCCCCTCCCGGCGCGGGGCTGGGGGCTGGTGCCCCAGCAATCGCCGGACGGACCTCGCCAGGAGCCCGACCTGGCGCTAGTCCGTCCCCAGAAGAGGAGCTCAAGACGGACTTCAGCCAATCACCATCCACTATCAGGGAAGGAGCACGGGGCAAGCTAGTTGTGCCCCAGGAGAGCTCATGAAGAGAGGACAGCAGGCGCGCAGGCTCAAGGTGCCCAGCGGGACGGGCCACTTCTCCGACCGGCCGAGTGGCAGGGGCGCCGCTCGAGCTCAGCGCGCCTAGGGCCAGCAGAGTGGACAAAGCTTGGGGAGATGGCTCCTTGGCCATCTCCGCGAATTTGGCAGGAAGGGCCCTGAAAGGCCGCGGTCAGCTGCAAGAATAGAGAGGTAAAGGAGCAAAGAGAGAAGAGGACTTACTCGTCCATGGCAAAGTATTTCCTGCACTTCAACAGGCGGCAAGGGCGATCGTCACCACCCAAGGCCTCCTTCCTCTTGCGGAGGGCCTCGAAGTCTATGCGGAACCGGCCTAAGCGCTCGGCGCAGGGGTCGGTCTGTGGCATGGAAGAGGCATCAAGGTGATCAGCGCCAAGGGGACCGGCCTGGGAGGCGCCACCGGGCGCCGCCTCATGAGGAACGGCCGGGGCCTCGGGAGCCATAGGCCGCAACTCCTCGCCTGCAACTGCTCCGGGACAGGCTTCGGGAGATGCCGCCTTCGGAGCTCCGCGCGGCATCAGCATCTCAACATCATCCCCTTCAGCTCCTGGTGGTTCTCGTCTCCCTGCTCCATCGCCTGAGACAGAGCCTCTTTGGGCGATCAGAAGAGCAATCACAGTGATTGGGTTCTTGCGGGGCCCCATGAGGCCAGCTGGGCACAGCCCCCACTCGTCAAAGCTGGGCATCTGCCTCACGAAATCGGCCCTGCCTGAGCAAAGATACAAGAGGGCAGCATCATGTCGAAGGCTGCCTGGGGAAGGATCGCCAGTCAGGGCCCTAAGCACCGTCCTCAGCGCTTCAGGTGCCAGGTCCTCCTCCTGAAGCTGCATGCGGTCTTTGTGCCCCACAAAGTCCCACATCCGGCGAGAGTGGCGCTGGAGAGGAGCAATGCGACAGTGGAGGAACTCCTTCACCACCTTGGAAGCGGAGCCAGACGAAGGCAAGCCGGGGGCTCGCGAGCGTCTCATGATCCCAGCCTGAGTTGGGAACAACAGGCAAGATTGGGTGCGAGAGCAGGGGGCTGGGCACCCCAACATCCACATACAGCCACCTCTCTCTGAACTTGGCCTCAGGGGGAGGAAGTCCAAAATCGATCCCTGAAGCAGCCGTCTCTAGCACGGCAAGGAAGCTCACACACCCCAAGCATTGAGTGGGGTCGCTCAGGTGCAAAGAGAAGAAGTGGCGCAGCAGGGCAACGGAAGGAGGAATGCCCACCATTGCCTTGCAAACAAAAGCGAAGACAGCCAGGAGGGTAATGGACTCAGGCCCGAGGTGCATCATGTGGATCTGATAATGGGAGAGCAGCGCATTGAAGAAAGCAGAAAAGGGGGGAACCAGACCCGCCCACAGGGCATCGGCGAAGAACCGGACCTCCGTGACAACCCTATCGAAGGAGGCATGGGACGCAGGCCAGACCGTGGTCCTGCCACACTCATTGAAGATGGTGGCAAGAGCAGAGTGGACCTTGCCCAAGGCCTCGGGGTTGAGTATGATGGACCGGTCAACGACGGGGGGCGCCGCCGGAGGCGAGCGGGACGAAGGAGCGGGCTTCTTCCCCTTTTCCTTCTTTGTTGGTGCCATGGCAATGGGAAGGGGGGAGAGTTCGAGTTGGATTGGAGGCGGAGGTTGGAGCCTGAGGAAGAAGGAAGGGCAGGAAGCACGCGGACGGCGAAAGGGGAATGGCTGTGTGCAACCACGGGTCCGCCTAGCCGGGCGTGTAATGAGGCATCATGGGGAAGCGGAGACGCCCACGTCCAATCAACCGCCATGCGGCGCCCAAGGCCGCAGGTTATTGGGGCCCGCGGCGCTTCGCACTTGCCCCTTCGCTTCTCTGCTAAGCCAAGTCCGGGCGCGCCTTGGGCCCGGGGGCTACTGTCGGCGTTCTGGGAACGGGGGTCCCCAGACTTGCCTGCCTGCGGCCTGCGGCGTGGCTCAAGTGGGGGCCCAGTGCAGCCCAGCTTCATCATCTCAAGCTCAAGACCCCCGCGAGGGGCCGAGCCTCGCGGGGCAGACGACAGGAAGCTTCCTCAGGAGCAGCCTCGTTGGGCAGGCTCGCGGGGAGGCAGAGAGATCAAGGCAGGGTACCTCGTGAGGTGCCCTCGACGCAAGGCATGACGATCAAGACCAGGCGGGCGCCAGGTGGGCGCCGGCCTGTGCAGTGTCCTTGTTTCCCCTTCGGTGCAAAGGGGGCAAGCATAGGCTAAGGCATCAGGCAAAGGTTACCGTTTCGGTGCAACAAGACCAAGACCAACAGAACGGTAGGATGGAGGTCATCATGGAGCCCAGGACGGCGTCATCGTCAGAGCATTTGGCAGCTGAAGACCAACTTTTGTCAGGATAAGTGTACTAGATGTTCCCCTTCAAAATGGCCAATTGTTGGCGCCCTTCCCGCTCATTATTTGGGAAGAGGCCCAGGGCCTCCCTCTATAAATAGAGCTAGCCACCACAGGGCGAAGGATGGACCAGAGTTCGAGAGAGAGAGAAGCGATTGAACTCACCCAAGCGGTTCATCGCACCAGCTCAAGAACAGCCCCTCGCGAGGCTGTTACCCCTTTGTATTGTTCATCATCAGCTGAGGCAATCCACCACACCACACACTAGAGTAGGGTATTACACCATAATGGTGGCCTAAACCAGTATAAACCTCGTGTCTCTTGTGTGTTATTCTTTCTAGCTTAGATTCCTTGCGAGGACTCGAGACGTGAGCTGGTAGGGGAAAGATCTTCATGGGCACCCCAGAGTTCAAACCTCAAGGGTCTGTCGGAACCCGAAATCCGACATGACTGAAGAAGAGGCCGAGGCTGACGACCCTCCAGCTAGGGAAGAGGACGTGTCCTGCGGCAGGCCAGCTCTGGCGAGCCGGTCCGGCCCAGGAGGACTGAGCCATGGCAAGGGGCCCAGGGGGATCCCATGCACTAGACGAGGGCCACGACGGCGAAGAAGGTGGCGAAGACCGCGGTGGTGAAGAAGAAAACGACTGCTTCTTCTTCGTCCAAGCGTCGCCAGACTCCATCCCCTTCTCCTCCTCCCGCAGACGTCGACACGGGGGTCATCTTTAATCTTGGGTCCCTCAGCCCCAAGAGGAAGAGGAAGGCAGCGGAAGAGGAGGCGGAGGACGAGTAAGTGTCTGCCCTTCTTCACCTCCGCTCTTTCAAACCACACTGCTTCTCATGACTTGTTTTTACCTTTGCGAGGACAGGGAGACGCTAGCCCAGAGGGTGGCGAAAAGGGCCAGGGCGTCGGCGGGCAACCAGAGACCAGTCCGGACAACAGCCCCTGGCGCAGCCCCCGGCTCAGCCCCAGCGTGCGTTCACCATCCACTCCTCCTCAGCGTGTGTTGGGGTACAACTTCTTGGTGCTAACCTTGTCGTGGCTGCAGGAGGAGAATGGCAGCAAGAGGATCCGCTGAGGGCCACCCCCAACACGCCGCCCCCATCGACCACGCCGTCCTGAGGAGCGTCCTTGGCAAGGGCGCCAAGCGCCGAGCCCATGCGCGCGGAGGAGGACGAGGTGGACTTGGGCACTGGTGGCTCCGTCCAGGCAACAGATATTGGCGGGGAGGGGGCCACTTCTTCTCAGCCTGGCACGGGTAAGTCGCCCATTTTTTTGCTCTTGCTTTTCCTTCTTTCTCTTTTTTTTGAATCTTGATCTTGGCCTTGCCTTATTCTCCTCTTCGGTATCCAGATTCCCCCTTGGCGGACCAGGAGGATGTCGACACCGTCATCACGGAGGTCGCCAAGGATGCCATGGCCGAGGCCAACAAGATCGCCGCCGAGACCGCTGCTGAAGACGCCACCAAGGGGTCTGCCGGAGAGAGCAGCAAGGCTGCCGCCGAGGAGGCCGGCAAGGGTGCTGCTAAGGAGGCCAGCAAGGGGCCTGCCGGGGAGGCCGGCAAGGCCGCTGCCGAGGACGAGGTGGTTGACGATCAACCCTCCCCCTCTGCTGCCTCCGGCTCGAGCAAGTACTTGAAGGTGGGTGACGACTTGTTCGTCCACCTTCCAGGGATGGCGGGCACCAGGGCGCCGGCCAAGGGGGAGATGTTTGACGACGAGGTGCTCGCCACCGCCGGGCTCGAGGTTGTCGATGAACCGAGCACCGGTGGCGGTGGTATCCAGGAGAAGCAGCTTCTCCGTGCCATGGGCGCCAGCTTCTGGAAGCTCTAGGCACTCCACGCCCGACTGGACAAGGCGAAGTCCAAGGAGGCGGCAGTGGGCAAGGCGGAGGCGAATCTCGAGGAGCGCGTCGTCGAGGGACAGGCCTGGTTCCTCTAGGCCCATGAAGAGATGAGGGCCGCCCAAGACCAGCTGGCCGAGTGCAAGCAGGAGCTCCTTTTGAAGCAGGCCCACATCGAGAAGGCCCAGGAGGCGGCGAGAGAAGAGGCTACCAAGGCCGAGGCCGCTCGGTCCCAGCGCCAGGCTGAGCTGAACTCCCAGGAGGAGGATCTTGTTGCCCGTGAGGTGGCGCTCGCCGCCACACTCCGCGGCAAGGAAAATGAGGTCGAGAAGCTCGTCATGCAGCAGACCCGAGAGCTGGAGCAGAAACACGAAGAAGCGCTCGATGCTCAAGCTCTATCCCACGGCAACAAGGTGAAGGAGCTGGAGGTGGAGCGGGACCTGAAGAACAGGGCCGAGGCGCTAGCGAAGGAGAGGGACACGGTCAACTGCGCCTTGACGGTGGCGCAGGCCGAAGTCCTCAGCAAGGCCGAGCGGCTCACCCGCGCCAACGACTCCATCAAGGACCTGAAGCTGAAGCTGGAGGGTCTTGAGGGGACGCTTTTGGAGGCCAAGGCCCGGGAGGAGACCCTGACCAAGAGCCTAGGGAAGGAGAGGCAGCTGCGGAGGAACGAAGCCGCCAACCACGAAGATTTCGTGAAGGGCGAGAACCTCTGGATCAGCCGCCTCGCCGATGTCGCCAACAGGATCACCGAGAAGCTGGCGGCAATGGGGATGTCGAATGTGAGGTACACCCCAAAGCCGAATGTGAGCCCCAACGCCAAGCTGATGCTGTTCTTCAAGGGCGTCCTTGGAGCCTTGGAGCAGTTTCGCTCTAACAGAGCTAGCTCTCTGGCCAATGAGGCCCGGCAGCTTTGCCGGGGTGCCCTGACCAAGGTCCTCACCAAGTTGGCGTACTGGTACCCCAACCTCGACTTCAACGCCGCGCTGGAGAGCTTGCCGGAGGATGTGGACCTCGCGCGCTCAAGGAGTGCATCAAGCCCATCATCAGTCGCGTCGATGGAATCGAGAGGATTGAAGGCCAGCGCCGGGACTAGGCACCCCGTTTCTGATTGCCATTGCAGGTTCACGACCAAGACAATTTCTATCTTTAGTTAGAACTGCAGCAACAACTGATGTAATATAACTCTGCAGTACTCTGAAATGATGCATGTTATTTTTCAATTCGATCTTTCTCTGTATGTCCACCCTACGTTAATGGGGTAGGCTTGCCGACGCGTAAACCCATGCCACGGCGCCTCAAGGACGGATCCCCAATAGCCTGCCGGGTGTGCGTGCTGCCAGGCGAGCCACCTTGCCGTTCTCAGCTCGGCCACTCGAGCTCTCAAGCGGACTCGAGACAGAACGAGAGCGTTGCCAATGGCGGGAGGCCACCTTGCCGTTCTCGACGCAGCCGCTCGAACTGTTGAGCGGACTCGAAACAGAACGAAAGCGTTGCCAATAGTGGAAGGGCCCCATTGCGTGCAGGTTTTGTATACAGAGGGAAAGAACTCCAGGGAGAATAACATTATATAAAAAGAATTGCCCAAAGTTTTTGCGTGACTTAGCTTTTCTATCGCCGCGTGAGCCTTTGCTGCACCCGTAGATGATGCCGCCCATTCGATCGCCTCCTTCCCTGGAAACCATGGCAATGAAGGACGGCTAGACTATCTGCTAGACCAGATTCTCACAACTGCGCCCCCTACCTGGCGCGCCAAAGATGTCGGTGGGAACAACACCTATGGGATCACTGGAATCCCTACTACAGTCGGCGGGCGCGGGGTTGTGAGAAGAGCGGGTCTAGGAGCCAACACACAGATCGTTTACCCAGGTTCGGACCACGGGGATCGCGTAATACCCTAGTCCTGCTTTGGTGTGTATATGAATGTTCTTGAGCTAGCTACGGTGCATCACTTCCTCAAAAAGTCGGATCCCTCTCTAGTACGCCCTGGGCCTCCTTTTATAGTCGAAGGAGGCGCCATAGTGGCACACAGGAGGTGGAACGGGTACAGTAGTTGTGCTTATTGCCTGTCATTATGGGACAGGACACATTAAATGTGCCCCTGAGGTGTCCCCTCGCTTTTGTTGCCGCCTCGCCTTACTTCGACACGCGTCCAGGCCAGTGAGGTAGGCGGCGCCATGTAGGCTGGCAGGCTGCTGAAGTGGCTTGGTGGCAGCATCTTCGTGAAGATCTGCATGCCATCACGCAGGTACTAGCTGAGTTGGTCTGGAAGCTGCGCGTCTCCACGCAGGTGCCAGCCTGGCTGACTGGGCTGGCAGCTGCATGGTAACACCAGTGGAGTCTTGGCGGGTGCGGGCCTGGCCGCGGCCCTGCTGATGTCCTCGGCAAGGGTCTTGCCGGGGCCCCGGCAAGGGTCTTGTCCGGGCACCATGGTCGTCCCCGGCAAGGATCTTGCCGGAGGCCTCGTGGATTTCCTCGGCAAGGATCTTGCCGAGGGTTGCCGTCTTCTGGTCCTCATCTGATATTGTGTGTTGGTGACCTTCACAAAGATCTGCATGCCACTGTGGGAGCGCCTCTCGAGCCTTGGTCCCAATGTGGTTGATGGTGTTGGGATTTGGGGCTCAAAGGTGGCGCGCTCTGCTGGCGCTGGGAAAGTTGCCCCGGCAAGGCTCTTGCCGGGGCTGTGGAGGCTGCCCAGGCAAGGGCCTTGCCGGGGGAGTCCACCTCGCCCTTTCTGGTGCTTGTGGTTCTGTCTTGGCGTTGCATTGATTGTCTCGTGGCTTCGGCTTCCCTCCTTTGCCCTACTAAGTGTGGCCATAGGCGCGGCTGTGACTGCCCGTGCATAGGTAAAAGGGTGCAAAGTAGAGCCCCTACTTCTGTACATCGATAGGGAGGCTTAAGTCAATGCTATATTCATGCCCCAATCATGAGCTCTCAAGAGAAATTATTTTTCAGATTTTTTATGCTCGGCTTTCTTGTAGTGATCAATCCATGCTCGATACTTCTTGTACCGGTTCTTTTGTGAAGAAGACTATTGAATTCAAATGGGATTTATTGGAAAGAATTAAATGAAACTCCAAAGATTGGGAACTCGATGAAGATAAGGAGTCATGTATAAACCTTAAATTTGATTGTGTTAATTTTTTTTATGGATGCTTTGTGTGAATTTATCTCTAAATATGGGCTTGACTCTGAGATAGTAGCTTCTTTCTATGAATCATTTGCTACTCATGTTGATCTCCCCAAGGAGAAGTGGTTTAAATATCATCCTCCCATTGAAGTAGAAGTAGTAGAACCTATTAAAGCTGAAGAAGAAATTATTGCTTATAATGTTGATCCTATTGCTCATATTAAAAAACCACCTTTCCCTGTTAGGATAAAGTAACATGCTAAAGCTTCAGATGTGGTTCATAAGAGCTATACTAGAACACCTACACCCCCTGAACAAATTGAAGTCGAATATAGTATTGCTATGGTTAAAGATCTCTTGGTCGATAATATTGATGGGCATGTTATTTATTTATGTGATGAAGCTGCTAGAATTGCTAGACCCGGTGATAAAGATAAACGTAGACCTATTGTTGGCATGCCTGTTGTTTCTGTTAAAATAGGAGATCATTGTTATCATGGCTTATGTGATTTGGGTAATAGTGTGAGTGCAATTCCCTTTACTTTATATCAATAAATTATGAATGACATTGCACCTGCTGAGATAGAAGATATTGATGTTACCATTAAGCTTGCCAAACGAGACACTATATCACCAATTGGGATTGTTAGAGATGTTGAAGTCCTATGTGGGAAAATAAAATACCCTACTGATTTTCTGGTTCTTGGTTCCCCACAAGATGATTTTTGTCCCATTATATTTGGTAGACCTTTCTTGAACACTATTAATGCTAAGATAGATTGTGAGAAAGAAATTGTTAGTGTAAGTTTTGGGGATGTGTCTCGTGAGTTTAATTTCTCCAAATTTCGTAGACAACCCCATGACAAAGAATTGCCTAGTAAAGATGAAATTATTGGTCTTGCTTCTATTGTTGTGCCTCCTACTGATCCTTTAGAACAATATTTTCTAGACCATGAAAATGATATGTTTATGAATGAAAGAAAGGAATTAGTTGAAATGTTCTTTAAACAGATGCCTGTTTTGAAACATAATTTTCCTGTTGAGACTCAGGACCCTCTACCACCAAAGAGTGATCCTATGTTCGATCTTAAACAATTACCTGATACTTTGAAATATGCTTATCTTGATGAAAATAAGATATATCATGTTATTATTAGTGCTAACCTTTCAGAGTATGAAGAAAAGAAATTATTGAAAACTCTGAAGAAGCACCGTGCCGCTATTGGATATACTCTGGACGATCTTAAGGGCATTGTTCCCACTCTATGTCAGCATAAAATTAATATGGAACCTGATGCTAAACCAGTTGTCGATCACCAATGTCGGTTAAATCCTTAGCTGAAGGAAGTGGTAAGAAATGAAATATTAAAGCTTATAGAAGAAGGTATAATTTATCTTGTTACTGATAGTAGATGGGTAAGTCATGTTCATTGTGTCCCCAAGAAGGGAGGTATTACCGTTGTTCCTAATGATAAAAATGAATTGATCCCACAAAGAATTGTTACAGGTTATAGGATGGTTATTGATTTTAGAAAGTTAAACGAAGCTACTATGAAAGATCATTATCCTCTACATTTTATTTATCAAATGCTAGAAATAGTATCCAAACATACACACTTTTGCTTTCTTGATGGTTATTATGGTCTTTCTCAAATACCTGTGTCACAAGAGGATCAAGAAAAAAAACTACTTTTACTTGCCATTTAGGTACCTTTGCTTATAGACGTATGCCTTTTTGTTTATGCAATGCACCTACTACTTTTCAAAGATTTATGGCTGCTATATTCTCTGACTTTTGTGAAAAGATTGTTGAGGTTTTCATGGATGATTTCTCCATTTACGAAACTTCTTTTGATGATTGCTTAAGCAACCTTGATCGAGTTTTGCATAGATGTGAAGAAACTAATCTTGTAGTGAATTGGGAGAAGTAACACTTTATGGTTAATGAAGGTATTGTCTTGGGGCATAAAATTTCTGAAAGAGGTGTTGAAGTTGATAAAGCTAAAGTTGCTATTGAAAAAATGTCATGTCCTAAATATATCAAAGGTATAAGAAGTTCCTATGTTATGTTGGTTCTATAGGAGGTTTATCAAAGACTTCTCTAAAATTTCTAGGCCTCTCACTAATCTCTTGCAAAAATATGTTCCATTTGTTTTTATGATGATTTTGTAGAAGCATTTGAAATACTTAAGAAAGCATTGATTTCTACACCTATTGTTCTACCACCTGACTGGAACATGCCCTTTGAAATTATGTGTGATGCTAGTGATTATGTTGTTGGTGCTATTCTAGGACAAAGAGTTGATAAGAAAATAAATGTTATCCATATGCTAGTAAAACTCTAGACAATGCTCAAAGAAATTATGCTACTACTAAAAAGGAATTTTTAGCAGTTGTCTTTGCTTGTGATAAGTTTAGATCTTATATTGTTGATTCCAAAGTAACCGTTCACACCGATCATGCTACTATTAAATATCTTATGGAAAAGAAAGATGCTAAACCTAGACTTATTAGATGGATTCTCTTGCTACAAGAATTTGATTTGCATATTATTGATAGAAAGGGAGCTGAGAAGCCCTTAGCAGACAACTTGTCTAGGTTAGAAAATGTTCTTGATGACCCACTACCTATTGATGATAGCTTTCCTGATGAACAATTAGTTGTCATAAATGATTATCATAGTACTCCATGGTGTGCTGATTATGCTAATTATATTGTTGCTAAATTTATACCACCTAGTTTCACATATCAGCAAAAGAAAAAGTGTTTCTATGATTTAAGACATTACTTCTGGGATGACCCACACCTTTATAAATAAGGAGTAGATGGTGTTATTAGACGTTGTGTACCTGCGCATGAACAGGAACAGATCCTACGCAAGTGTCACTCCGAGGCCTACGGGGGACACCATGATGGAGATAGAACTGCACACAGGGTGTTACAATCTGTTTTTTATTGGCCTACTCATTTCAAGGATGCTCGTAAGTTTGTATTGTCTTGTGATGAATGTCAAAGAATTGGCAATATTAGTAGACGTTGGGAAATGCCTATGAATTATTCACTTGTTACTGAACCATTTGATGTTTGGGGATTTGATTATATGGGACCTTTTCCTTCCTCTAATGGGTATACACATATTTTGGTTACTGTTGATTATGTTACTAAGTGGGTAGAAGCTATTCCAACTAGTAGTGTTGATCATAACACCTCCATTAAAATGCTTAAAGAAGTTATTTTCCCGAGGTTTAGAGTCCCTAGATTTTTAATGACTGATGGTGGTTCACACTTTATTCATGGTGCTTTCCGTAAATTGCTTGCTAAGTATGATGTTAACCATAGAATTGCATCTCCATATCATCCTCAGTCTAATGGTAAAGTATAATTGAGTAATCAAGAAATAAAGTTGATTTTGCAAAATACTGTTAATAGATCCAGAAAGAATTGGTCTAAGAAACTTTATGATGCATTATGGGCTTATGGAACTGCTTATAAAAACCCTATGGGTATGTCTCCATATAAAATGGTTTGTGGAAAAGCATGTCATTTACCTCTTGAACTAGAACATAAAGCTTATTAGGCAATTGTAGAGCTCAACTATGATTTCAAACTTGCTAGTGAGAAGAGGTTATTTGACATTACCTCTCTTGATGAATAGAGAACCCAAGCCTATGAGAATGCGAATTTTTTTAAAGAGAAATTTAAAAACTGGCATGATAAAAGGATACAAAAGCGTGAATTCAATGTAGGTGACCATGTCTTGCTATACAATTCCCGTTTAAGATTTTTTGCAGGAAAAATTCTCTCTAAATGGGAAGGGCCTTACATTATCGAGGAATTTTATCGTTCCGGTGCCACTAAATCAACAACGTTGAAGGTAATAAATCGAAGGTGGTAAATGGGCAAAGAATCAAACGTTATATCTCACGTACTCCCACAAATGTTGATACCAATATTATTGATACCATAACACCGAAGGAGTACATAAGGGAGACCTACCAGAACGTTTCAGACTCCCAAAAGGAATAGGTATGTGGTACGGTAAGTAAACCGACCCAAAAATTTTCCAATAGAAATTTTACTCCATTTTGGAATATTTTAAAAATTAGGAAAATAAAAGTACTCCGAAAAGTGCACGAGGAGGCGACAAGCCTTGGGGGCGCGCCCTACCCCCCTTGGTCCAGCCTCCTAGGCTTTGTGGCCACCTCGTGTGCCCTTCAGACTCCGTTTTCTTGCAGAATACTTCTTTTGGTCGGTAAAAATTCATTATATAATCTCCCAAAGGTTTTGACCACCGTACCACGGTAAAATCCTTTGTTCTTGTTTCGTGTTGTTTCTTTGACAGATCCATATTACCATTACATCCCCAAGCACTCCGGAGGACAAGTTCTTCGAGAAGTTAATGAACCCTTATCTTGCGGAGGTGCTGCAACACCCTCAAACCATTGAGATGCGTGAGGGGGTGCTGCACATCTGTGATGTTCAAGGGCCAAGGAAGACCGAAAGCGTGGAGACAAGGCTCGTGGCAATGGAGCAGCAAGTCTTCAAGTGCCAAGGGATGGTGGAACGCGGACTCAACGCAAATCACTCCATGATCACAGAATTTACCCATGACCACAAGCTGGACGCCAAGCACATCGAGGAGGCCATCTTCAAGATGAGAAATTGAGCATCTCCAAGCCCAGATCTATGTCCCGCAGAACCAAAACTGTGAGTATGTATATAGATTTACGAGGATGAGTTTGGTTGCCGATTTTAGGGTCCCGTAGACTCGTTCATCTTTTTACGATGGTGAACCTATGCTTTGGAATATGGAGGACAAGCCCGCAACATCATCAACTCCATCATCACCACCTCTGAAGAAGGAAAATTGAGTACATGGGCATGGGCACCCCCCTTGGCTTGTGCCAAGCTTGGGGGAGGTGTCCCGGTATCGTATCACCATCACATCTTTACCTTTATAGTTTTTCTTAGTTCGATCCTTTTGGTTACATCTTGATCTAGTAGAATAAAAGTTTTTAGTATGATCTAGCTTCGAGTTCTGCTTTATGTTCCCCCTATGTAATCGAGTCTGAGAGTTATATAATAAAGATTAGTTTTGAGTTGAGGGCTTCACTTTCTTGCTATGATCTTGAGAAAAAGAAAAAGAAAAAGAATAAAAGAAATAAAAAGATTATATAATGATCTTACGGAGAGTGATAACTTCACATATAAAGAGTATGATGAATAAAATTTGTTGGGAATTGACAAACATAGTTTTGGTCATTGTTGCAATTAATAGGACGTAATAAAGAAAGAGAGGCTTCACATATAAATATACTATCTTGGACATCTTTTGTGATTGTGACCACTCATTAAAATATGACATGCTAAAAAGTTGATGTTGGACAAGGAAGACAACATAATGGGTTATGTTTTCTTATATCCGAATAGAACTTATATTGTCATGGATCCTCCAACATGTTGAGCTTGCTTTCCCTCCTATGCTAGCCAAATCTTTTGCACCAAGTAGAGATACTACTTGTGCATCCAAACATCCCTTAACCCAGTTTTGCCATGAGAGTCCACCATACCTACCTATGGATTGAGTAAGATCCTTCAAGTAAGTTGTCATCAGTGCAAGCAATAAAAATTGCTCTTTAAATATGTATGATATTTTAGTGTGGAGAAAATAAGCTTTATACAAACTTGTGATATGGAAGAAATAAAAGCGACGAACTGCATAATAAAGTTTTTTATCATAAGTGGCAATATAAAGTGACAGTCTTTTGCATTAAGATTTTGTGCATCCAACCATAAAAGCGCATGAGAACCCCTGCTTCAGTCTGCGAAGGGCCTATCTTTTACTTTTACTCTCTACCTCTATACAAGAGTCATGGTGAACTTCACCTTTCCTTTTATACCTTTTCTTTTTGGCAAGCACTATATGTTAGGGAAGATCCAGATATATATCCACTCGGATGTAGGTTATCACAAAGAATTATGTTTGACATTACCGTTCAGATAAAAGGTTGGGAGGCGAAACTGTAAGCCCCTATCTTTCTCGGTGTCCGATTGATGCTTTGAACTCATACGTATCGCGTGAGTGTTAGCAATTATGAAAGACTAAAAGATAATTGAGTATGTGGACTTGATATACAAAAGCTCTTACATTGACTCTTTCCGATATTGTGATAAACTGCAATTGCTTCAATGACTGAGATCACAGTTTGTTAGTTCTCAATAAACTTTTTGATTCATACTTTACCTTGAACGAATTGTCACTTTAGTATGAGAAATTATATGACAATATATGTTGATGTTCTAAAGATGATCATGATGCCCTCATGTTCGTATTTTATTTTATCGACACCTCTATCTCTAAACATGTGGACATGATTATCAATTTCGGTTTTCGCTTGAGGACAAGCGAGGTCTAAGCTTGGGGAAGTTGATACGTCCATTTCGCATCATGCTTTTATATTGATATTTATTGCATTATGGGCTGTTATTAAATATTTTGGTACAATACTTATGCCTTTTCTCTCTTATTTTACAAGGTTTACATGAAGGGGGAGAATGCCAGCAGCTGGAATTCTGGACCGGAAAGGAGCAAATCTGAGAGACCTATTCTGCACAACTCGAAAAGTCCTAAAATTTTATGGAGAATTAATTTGGAATATATAAAAAATATTGGGCGAGGAAAATACCAGAGGGGACCCACCAGGTGGCCACAAGCCTGGGGGCGCGCCCCTAGGGCTTGTGAGCCCCATGTCAGGTCTCCCGTGCCCATCCTCTGCTATATGGTGTGTTTTGACCTGAAAAAAAATCATAAGGAAGCTTTCGAGATGAAGCAGCGCCATCTTGAGGCGGAACCTGGGCAAAACCAATCTAGGGCTCCGGCTGAGCTGTTCTGCCGGGGAAACTTCCCTCCCGGAGGGGGAAATCGAAACCATCGTCATCACCAATGATCCTCTCATTGGGAGGGGGTCAATCTCCATCAATAACTTCACTAGCACCATCTCCTCTCAAACCCTAGTTCATCTCTTGTATCCGATCTTTGTCTCAAAACCTCAGATTGGTACCTGTGGGTTGCTAGTAGTGTTGATTACTCCTTGTAGTTGATGCTAGTTGGTTTATTCGGTGGAAGATCATATGTTCAGATCCTTCATGATAATTATTACTCCTCTGAGTATGAACATGAATATGCTTTGTGAGTAGTTACGTTTATTCCTGAGGACATGTGAGAAGTCTTGTTATAAGTAATCATGTGAATTTGGTATTCATTCGATATTTTGATGAGATGTATGTTGTCTTTCTGTAGTGGTGTTATGTGAAGATCGACTACATGACACTTCACCGTGATTTCGGCCTAGGGGAAGTCATTGGGAAGTAATAAGTAGATGATGGGTTGCTAGAGTGACAAAAGCTTAAACCCTAGTTTATGCGTTGCTCCGTAAGGGGCTGATTTGGATCTACATGTTTCATGCTATGGTTAGATTTATCTTAATTCTTATTTCATAGTTGCGGATGCTTGCGAGAGGGGTTAATCATAAGTGGGAGGCTTGTCCAAGTAAGGACAACAACCAAGCACCGGTCCATGCACATAACAAATTACCAAAGTAATGAACGTGAATCATATGAGCATGATGAAAACTAGTTTGACAATAATTCCCATGTGTCCTCGGGAGCGCTTTGCTTTATATAAGAGTTTGTCCAGGCTTGTCATTTGCTATAAAAAGGATTGGGCCACCTTGCTTCTCCTTAGTTACACGTGTTACAGAACTATCTGTTACCCATAATTCCAGTGCTTGCAGAGAATACCTTGCTGAAAACCGCTTGTCATTTCATTCTGCTCCTCGTTGGGTTCGACACTCTTACTTAATGAAAGGACTATGATAGATCCCCTATACTTGTGGGTCATCACCGTCGCCTCCTCCTGGCTCGTGGCTTCGTACTTCTTTGCCGATCGCCGCCTCCTACCGACTATGGCCCCATGACCTCTCCACCGGCCATCGCCATCGATCCCTTCCTTTGGTTGGAGAGAAGATGAGGGGAACTAGACGCGATGCGACGCCCAGATCGAGACGCCCATCTCCTGATTTGGTCGCCCTAGATCTAGGCGCTCATGCTCGTGCTCGTTCTCTGGATCGAGTGCCTTGGCTGCCGCTGCTTCTTCTGGTTTTAGCCGCTGGCTGCTCTTTGTTCGGCCCGCTAGTCCACTTCTGCCTTTTGGGCCGATTCTCGTGGTTGTCCCTTAGTGTAAAAGAGAGAGAGAAAAAATAAGTATTAAAAAAACCCTGATATGGTGTTTAGCCAGGCCTGCATTGCCGTCACTGCCCACAGACTTTCGAAGGTGTTCACTATATTGATCCTGTCTCACACATGCGTCGTCGCTCGGTGCTTGGTGCTCGTTCGTCTGTGACGATGTTCTCTACTGTGTATTCAGCAGGCTGTGTTGGTCGGTTTGTCGACTCTTCTCGCGGCTTCTGCTCACGGTGGTGGTGCCTGCTCTACACCGACTCCTCTCGTGACTTCTGCACACGACGGTGACCGCTCTACGCCGACTCCTCTCGCGGCTTCCGCGCGCGGCAAGGATCACTCCATGTTGACTCCCCTAGTGGCTTCCACATGTGGCTCTACGTAGACTTGCTACTCTCGGTCAACTGTACATGCGACTTCCACGGGTTGTGATGACTGCTCATCATCGATGAATGTTTCTACCCTAACTTCTTCCGTCGTGTCCTTATCTGCATGCGAGATTGCACAACTGCGATGCATGCTTGCTATTTGGGAGTCCTCAACGTCAGGTTCTGTAGATTCTGTGACTGACTCTTCTGGCACTGAGAAACCCCATTCTACTCATTCAAGTACATCCTCATGGATTCTTGATACTGGAGCATCTTTTCATTTGACTTACGATTCTTCCACTTTGACCTCTGTCCGGCACGTTGAGTCTTCTATTCGTGTTCTTACGGCTGATGGCACTCCCCTCCTTGTAGCTAGTCGAGGAACTCTTAACACTTCTTCATTTCATGTTCCCTCTGTCGCTCATGTTCCTCGACTTACCATGCGGCTCATATCTGGTGGTCAGTTTGTTAACTCTAGTTGTGGGATCATTATCGATTTTGATTCGTGTTCTGTCCAGGATCGTCGAACGACAACTCTGCTTGGTGCTGGCCCTCGACGCTTTGATGGTCTCTGGGAGCTTGAATGGCTTCATCTTCCCTCCGCTGCCACGGCCGCCAGTCTTACAGCCCCTGTTGCTGCATCTACCAGCTCTTTTCTATTAGCTCTTTTCAGTAGTGGCATCATCAACTTGGTCATTTATGTGGTTCTCGTCTCTCATCCTTGGTTCATCACGGTGTTCTAGGGTCTGTCTTTGGTAACGCTTTGTTGGATTGTCTGGGTTGTAGGCTTGGTAAGCAGATTCAGCTGCCATATCCTCACAGTGCGTTAGTGTCCGAGCACACTTTTGATCTCGTTCACTCTGATGTTTGGGGCCCGACTCCCTTTGCTTCTAAAGGGGGTCATCACTACTATATTATCTTTATAGATGATTTTTCTCGGTACACTTGGATCTATTTCATGTCTTCTCGTAGTGAGTTCTTATCTATATACAAAAATTCGCTGCCATGGTTCGTACCCAGTTTTCCACTCCTATTCGTGTTTTTGAGCTGATTCAGCTGGTGAGTATATCTCCCATGTGCTGCGAGGATTTCTTGCTGAGCAAGGTACTCTTAGTCAGTTCTCTTGCCCTGGTGCTCATGCTTAGAATGGTGTGGCTGAGCACAACCATCATCACCTTCTTGAGACGGCACATGCGATGATGATCACCGCCTCTCTTCTGCCTCACTTCTGGGCTAAGGCTATTACTACTTCCACCTATCTCATCAACATTCAGCTATCTACTGCTCTATAGGGTGGTATTCCTCTCGAGCGTCTTTCTGATCGTTCTCCTGATTATTCGGTGCTCTGTTTGTTTGGTTGCGTTTGCTATGTTTTGCTTGCACCTCGTGAACGCACCAAACTAACCGCTCAGTCAGTTGAGTGTGTCTTTCTCGGATACAGTGATGAGCACAAGGGCTATCAGTGTTTGGATCTTATCAGTCGTCCAATGCCTATTTCTAGGGATGTGACCTTTGATGAATCTCGCCCCTTCTACCCGTGTCCATCCTCCTTGACTTTTTCCATAGAGGACATCTCTTTTCTAACACTTCCGGATACACCTCCCTCTATGCCAAGTATTCCTACTCCTCGCTCCGTTGTTATAGATTCGATGCATGACTGTCCACCCTCATCACCGATACCTTCCCCTTCTCCACCTTTATCACCAATACATTCCATGTCTCCACCTCCCGTGATTCCACCTCTTCCGTCCTTTTCGTTCCATTATACTCATCGTTCATGTGTTGTGGATGAGTCTACTAATGCGCCCTCTACTTCTAGTGTGTCGTCTTCCTCCTCTCAACCGAGTTATGGCCTTCATTCTCAGCCTTGTCCGTGCCCTAACTGATATTCTCCTTCTCTCTATGGTCTTTCAACCATTCTTGAGCCGACTTCTTATGGGGATGCTATTGTTCATCCTGAATGGTAGTTTGCGATGGCAGAGGAGATTGCGGCCCTTGAGTGCACCAACACGTGGGACCTGGTTTCTCTCTCTCCTTGCATTCGTCTTATCACCTGTAAGTGGGTCTATAAGATTAAGACTCGCTCTGATGGTTCTATTGAGCGTTATAAATCTCGTTTTGTGGCTCATGGCTTTAAACAAGAGTATGGTCGTGATTACGATGAGACTTTTGCTCGTGTGGCCCATATGATCACTGCCCGCACACTTCTTGTCATGGCATCTGTTCGCCATTGGTGTTAAGAATTCCTCTCTTAATGGTGAGTTGCATGAGGAAGTTTATATGCAACCACTACTTGGGTATTCAATTCCTGATGGCATGGTTTGTCATCTTCGTCGCTCTCTATATGGCCTTAAGCAAGCCCCCACACTTGGTTTGAGCGTTTTGCCTCAGTAGTCACTGCAGCTGGGTTTTTGCCCAGTGCTCATGATCCAGCATTGTTTGTCCACCTTTCTGCTCGTGGTCGCACTCTTCTTCTTTTATATGTTGATGACATGATCATCACTAGCGAGGATTCTTAGTACATTGCTTTTGTCAAGACCCATCTCAGTGAGCAGTTTCTTATGTCTGATCTTGGCCCCCGTTGTTACTTTCTTGGGATTGAGTTTTCCATCCTCCACCTCTAATGACTTTTCTATTTCCCAAGAAAAGTATATCCAGGATCTTCTTGCTCGTGCAGCTCTTAGTGATGAGCGCACTACTGGGACTCCTATGGAGCTCAATGTTAATCTTCGCGCTTCTGATGGTGAGCTCTTGTCTGGCCCGACTCATTATCGTCATCTTGTTGGGAGTCTTGTCTATCTTGCTGTCACTCATCCGGATATCTCCTATCCTGTCCATATTCGGAGTCAGTTTGTTTCCACTCCCACTTCAGTTCACTATAGTCACCTTCTTCGTGTTCTACGGTATCTCTGTGGCACGATCTCTCATCATCTCTTTTTTCCTTGTTACAGCTCCAGGCCTATTCAGATGCTATGTGGGCCAGTGATCCTTCGGGGCATCGTTCCCTTTCTGCTTACTGTGTTTTTCTTGGTGGTTCTCTCATTTCTTGGAAGACAAAAAAACGGACTGGAGTTTGTCGTTCGAGTGTGGAGGCCGAGTTGAGAGCTATGGCTCTTCTGACGGTAGAGGTGACTTGGTTGTGATGGCTACTGGAGGATTTTGGTGTTTCTATTACTACACCTACCACCCTCTTGTCTGAAAATACAGGTGCTATCAGTATTGCGCAGGACCCTATGAAGCATGAGCTTACCAAACATATTGGTGTTGATGCTTATTATGTGCGTGCTGCTGTGCAGGATCATGTTATTGCTCTTCAGTATGTGTTTTCCGAGTTATAGCTAGCAGATTTCTTCACGAAGGAACAGACTAGAGCGCAACATAGATTTCACCTCTCCAAACTCAGTGTTGTGGATCCACCATGAGTTTGAGGTGGGTGTTAGAGTTATATTGATGATGGCCTTTGGCCTTTTGTATTCTTGTCTTTTGGCATTCTCATGTACATCATATATATGGTGGATTTGGCCTCCTAGTAATACAAGTTGCTATTCCTAACAATCCCTTTGGCATTAGTGGTACCCGTGGGGTCCTATATTCATTCCATTACAATCTCCTATAGTCATATTTGCTATTCCATGGGCATTCGTGGCACCCATGGGTTCAAAAATTTCTACCACCAAGATTCCACCACGTCGATGTTTGTCGATACCTCTGAAGAACTTGTCCAAATCCACTCCATATTAAATTTCCAACATGCTTCTCTTTCAATCTTCATTTTCATAATCACTCTTTGGCACTAAATGTCTCCCAAGAGGTTTCACACGCATTTGAGTAGTGGGGAAATTTTTCCCCATGTGATATAATTTTGTGTGACTAGCATGGTGTTGACATCAGATTTTGGCACGGTCAAGAACTTAATTAAGATGGCTTCAAATGGAGGAGTGATCTACATAAAGAGGTTCCTTATTGTCGACGTGAACATCTTTGAAGTTTGGGCCATCTCCATCCGATCTCATCTCACGAGCCGAAGTTATGCTCGAAGTACTAGACTTTGTATGCAGAGTACTGCTTGGCCAATTAGACCTCCAAGAAAGCCTCATATGAGAAAAGTTTATATATGGATTGCCTTCGTCTCATCAAAAATATCAATTTGGAAATAAACACTTCTCATTCCGAGGTCATATGCAAAAGTTGGAGCCAATGCACTACAGACCTATCATGAGTAACAACTGGTCCGGGGCATCAGACACGATGTCTGATGGGTCGCATGAGCGATTCGGCCATCAAGATGGCCTTGAATCAAAAAACGTTCAACACGAAAGTTGTTCGCCTCGTCTAAACGGTTAAATTTGCTTTAGGGAGCATCTTCATCCGAGCTTGTATTTGGCCTGTTAAGCACAAAAACTGAACTGATGTCTCAGATATACATAATCCAAGTTCGGTTAATTTTGGAAAGATTTGGACGGGATTTGATGGCCTTTTCTTATACGAAAAGTCCAGCCACCTGATAAATAGATGAGAGGTGATGACCGATTGAACAACACACAATCGAACGAATCATCTACCACTTTTATCTTTACTTTTATCCTCTCCCTTTTTCTTCTTCTTCATCGTTCTTCGTTCGTTCTTCGTTTGCACGACAGTGAACCTCGAGGCCCTAGGGGCGATCAGGTAAACCTAGAGTAGCCCATAGCCGCCATGCACCCTGACGGGGTCCCTCCCAGGCGTGTGGGGTTTTGGGTCTACAAAAGCGCCCGCTGGGTTGCTTGCGTACCGCGCTTCCCGACGGGTCTCCTTCGACACGAGCTGCGGTGCATCACCCTCGGCACTGGAGAACACGGTGACCTGTTCGTATGCGAATACACTTGTTGGTGACTCCGCTGGGAACGAGGCTTTGAACGGTCTCCGGCCCGTTCTTGCTACGAAGATATCGTCATCTAGGGTTTGCAATCTACAAAGTTAATATGAATACCAAATTCACATATGTATATGCAAATAATGCATATGTTGTTGCTAGATCATCTAATGAGCATAATGTATTGGCTAGCCCTAGATTTATCAATCATGCATCTAATTATGTGCAAGAGCCGATGCAACAAAATCTTCATGCTTCTACCTCATATAATTTTAGCAACATGCAACATATGTATTCCAACTCCCATGCATCGGCAACCCCACAAATCCATATGTCGATGAACAACATGATGAGTTCGGTTAATCAAGTTGAAACACCTCACATAGGAATTTTCGATAATATGCAACAAAGTGTTTCACCTTTTTATTCATCGGAAACTAACTTGCAATATGTTAATCCAAACATGCCGGTGTATACGAGAATTGGCCATGCTACTACAAGTTATCCGGCCAATTACCCTCAATCATCATATGCTACACCTCATGCTACTAATTTTTTGGCACCATATGCAACTATAGGTATTCATAATTTTTCTTTGCACCTTCACGCTAATAGACGAATGTCATGGGAAAACACGGCCACCTATGGGGCCATCAACCCCTTGTGGTTTGGCAGGGGAAAGAGAGGGTGCAGAGCAGCACAACAGTGATCACACGGGCAGTTTTACCCAGGTTCGGGCCACCGCGAGGTGTAAAACCCTACTCCTGCTTTGGTGGATTGATGCGGGGACCATGGTGGAGACGCAATGCTTTAGCCCGGCAAGGTTGCCTCGGGGCAAGAGTAGCTACGTGCGTACGAGAGTACAAGGGTCTGAATGCTTTCTAAGGTTGCCACGGCCCTCCTTTTATAGATCAAGGGGTCACCAACAATGACAAATCAGTCATTGCGTACTGATTAGATAGCAAATAGTGCTATCATACCTAACTTTCAGGCCGGGCCAGCAAGGTGGGCCCGGCCTGAAAGTGCAGGGTTTTCTCCTCCCATCGGAAGTGATGGAGGAGAGCTTCCCACATCCGTAGGCAAAGGAGGGGAGCAGACCACTCAGGGCGAGTCCTTCCAGGCGGGCCCACCCCGCCCGTCGATCGAGTCGAGGGATCCTCGACAAGGGTTTCCATGGAAGGGTCCGCCCAGGGCGACGCTGTGGTTATCGAGGGAGGGGATGGTGATCTTGGCCCGGGAATTGATATTTTTTGGGAAACTGAAGCTCCTCCACGACAGGCATCTCCAGGTAATCCATTTACTCTTTTTGCGTTCTACTGCTCTTACCATCTCGCTCCATGCTCCTGGATTGATAATAATTATGCACCCTTATCATTGATTTTTGACTCTGCATGCAGCCCCTCTGATTGAAGAGCCTGAACTACTGGAGGAGGTTGCCAGCATAGGGAAGGATGACGCGGAGGAAGCCACCAAGATTGCTGTCATGGAAGGGCGGAAACACGCCGTCGGGGGTATCCAGGAGCTTCCGAAGGAATCAGAGAAAAACCCCGATAGCACGTCCGGGTCGGGGGTATTGGTTGAAGAGAAAATCCCCCTCCAAACTATGGACCCCCTTCCCTAATTTGGCACCTTGGCAGGGGCCCCGCCGATGATGTCCTGGACTAGGGGGTACTCACCACGTCGTCTCCCGATCAGTTAGATTGGGCCGAGGACCCCCATGGCTGTATACTCATGGGCCAGTTTGGACAGCCCCTGCCGCATACAAGGAAGACTCCACAAGACTTGGCGCCTAAGACAAGGACTCTCCTAAACCCTAGGCCTCCGGTGTCTTATATAAACCGATGCCAGGCTAGTCAATAGATATCTCATACTAATTACTATAATCTTGTGGTAGATACCTGTACTCTGTAATACACCCATATGAAAACAATCAAAAGCAGTATGTAGGGTACACTACAAAAAAAGACACATCCGTGACATTTTGGGCCGAACGAAATTTTTTTCTGTCATACGTATGACACTTCTATGACGATAATTGTGACAAAACCCGGTATCATCATAGATGTGGTGGGCTCCTACTTCTATGAAAAAAATCATGATAGAAAATGGGCTTTTCGTCCTGGGAGGGCTGGAGACGTAGCTGCATGACATTCTTTAGGCCGTCCATGATGGAAAAAACCATGGTAGAAGCGAGGGGGAGGAAAATTTCGGGGAGTTGCTGGTTACGGTGGGAGGTCGGGGGCCGAGCGATGCACGTTTCTCTCGTACGTACGCGCGTGTGTGTGAGGCGTTGGCTCTAACTGAACCCAAGCAAGGCGTTGGGCTCTAACTGAACCCGAGCGATTGCACTGCAGGCTACGCGTTACTGAACCCAAGCGATCGATCGATGGCTGTAAACTAAACCCGATGGAGCGATTCCTTCGCTACTGCTGCTAACTGAAGCCGATCGATGCTGCCTCTGGGATGAACAGTGAGCGTTGCAGGGGGGGTCTGGATGAACAGTGAGCGGTGGCATTGCCTCTGGATGAACAGGAACCCGTGGTGTGGAGGGCTGGATGAACAGTAGACGGTGGAGGGGTGGCCGTGGAGGGATGGTTGAACAGGACCCCGTGGTGTGGAGGGCCGGATGAACAGTAGACGGTGGAGGGGTGCCCGTGGAGGGGTGGTTGAACAGTAGCCGGTGGAGTAGCGCGCGGTGGAGGCTGGATGAACAGGAGCCCGTGGAGGCTGGAGGAGGTCGACGGTAGCCCGTGGAGGCTGGAGGAGGTCGACGGTGGAGATGAAGATTATCCCGTGGAGTCCCGTTTTGCGGTACGCCACACCCCTCCCGATGAACAGGACCCCTGTTTCGACCGTAGGAGGTCCGTTTCATCCGTTTTGCGGTACACCACACCCCTCCCGACCAACAGGACCCTCGTTTCGACCGTAGGAGGTCCGTTTCGTCCGTTTTGCGGTACGCCACACCCCTCCCGGTCAACAAGACCCCCGTTTCGACCATAGGAGGTCCATTTCCTCCGTTTTGCGGTACGCCACACCCCTCCCGATCAACAGGACCCCGTTCCGAACGTAGGAGGTCCGTTTCCTCCGTTGTGCGGTACTCCAGGCCTCGTTTCCATCGCCTGTTCCGTCCAAGCCGGTTGGCTCCCACGCGTTTCGTTGCCTCCCGATGAACACGACGCATTCCGTTACCTCCCCATGAACACGATGCATTCCATTGCCTCCCCATGAACACGACGACGCTGTTTCTCCATTCCGACCCAGCCATGTACGTATGCGCGAGTAGGCGTTCGAGACCCTGCCCGTATGTACGTACGTGGCCGTATTTTCTTTCTTGCACCCTCGCCGTTGTACGTACGTGTACATGCTACGTGCGCGCCTCTACATCGACACGTGCGTGCCTCTACTACGGCACGTGCGTGCCTCTACATCGACCAGTATGTACGTACACTTGCGCGACCAGAATGACAACGCAACGTACGCTTCGACCAGGTGGGTCCCGACTGTCAGGCACTTCCTTGCCTACAAAGATGTAGTTGGTGGGTCCCAGTAGTCAGGGGGGCGAATCGTTTTGGATTTTTTTATTTTTTGCCTGGACGCACTTCCTTGCGTGCGAAGATCTAGCTCGTGGGTCCCAGCAGTCAGGGAGGAAATGTTTTTTTTCATGAAATACTGGTGGCCCGTCCGGTGGGTCCCTGTTGTCAGGTGGAGGAATAATTATTTTGCGTGTAATAAGGAGGCACTTCCTTGCAGCCGCCGTGGACCCAGCTGTCAGCCTCTCCATGCACAGTACTCTTCCGATGGAAGTCAGTCGTTGACCACATTGACCACACCGCGTCGAGAGCACCACGGCGGTGGACGACGGCAAGGCCTAGGAAGGGGACAACGCGGAGCCGGGGAAGACGCAGCAGTGGATGCCCACGCGAAGAGGAGTACGAGGGTGAGGCTGCCGTCACCGCAGAATAACAGGGGGTGTGGGTGAGTAGAGGGATGGCCTGGCCAGTGGTGGGAGTAGTAGGGGGTGGTGAGGCCTCCGCCGCATCGCAGCCAGCCACGGCAGGCAGGAGCACGAGGCACGACCAACGCTGGTTTGGGCGGCTGGAGCAAGAAGACCAGAGGTTGAAGAAGCACTACGGCCGTTGGATGGACATCGTACAGTCACTGGAGCTAGAATCGTGCATATTATTGACTAAGTTGACAAAGCCCTCCGTCCCCGTCAACTTAGTAGGCCCACAAGTCAGCCTGCCACTATACTAGGTCCCAGCTAACAGGCGGAGTATTCATTTTTCTGTGCGTAATAAGGAGGCACTTCCTTGCGTGCGAAGATATAGTTGGTGGGTCCGAGCTGTCAGCGGCGGTAACGTTTTTTCGTGAAATACAGAGGCCCTTTTAGTGGGTCCCTGATGTCAGGTGGAGGAATCATTATTTTGCGCGTAATAAGGAGGCATTTCCTTGCGTGCGGCCGTGGACCCAGCTGTCTGCCTCTCCACGTACAGTCCACTTCAGATGCATGTCGGTCGTTGACCATGTTGACCAGGTCGTGCCGAGAGCACCAGGGCGGTGGACGACGGCAAGGCCTAGGAAAGGAACGACACGGAGGCAGGGAAGACTCGGCAGTTGTTTCCCACGCGGAGGGGAGTATGACTGTATGAGGGTTTACTGGTTCGTCTGCCGTCGCCGGAGAATAACAGCAGGTGTAGGTGAGTAGAGGGATGGCTAGGCCAGCGATGGGAGTATGGTGGGGCGGTGAGACCTGCACGGCAGCAGAGCCGGCCGCGGGGAGGAGGGAGCAGGCAGTCCCGCCGGCGCTTGTTTGAGCGGCTGGAGCAGGAAGAGCAGAGATTGAAGAAGCACGACGGCCGTTGGATGGCAATCCAACAGTCACTGCTTGTGCATCAACCTTTTTTTAGGAAAGCCTCATATCTGTGGAAAACAGCATACAGCCCATCTGCCATTATTTCTAATAATTTACAGCCCATTTTCTAATTCTTAAAGTTTTTTTGGAGCCCATGTTCTTTTTGTTAGCATTACAGCCCATACTGTGGCCATGGTTAAAAAATTATACAAAATTTTGCATATTTCGGTGCGGTCCGAACTGTTTTTAATCCCGAAATTTCGACTCACATTCAAACTAATTTCAAAAATAAATGTATATCAATATAAAATCCAACAAATTCTCCACGCATAAAAATTAATGTAATTTAAAATCTCGAAATGAAAAAAAGATATTTAAAACTAATTGTCGGTTTAATGTGTTTTAAAAATGTACAACCCATTTCTCATTACTGATGGGCCATTTTCTCGGCCAGCTGAATGAAAGCTCTCCACGTCTTGAAAGATTTGCAGCCCAACAGGCCTGACAAAGCGACTTACTTGGCAAATCACAAAAAAACTCGGCTGTGGCCGTGGACCCAGCTGTCAGCCTCTCCACATACAGTACTCTTCCGATGGAAGTCGTTCCTTGACCATGTTGACCACGCCGCGCAGAGAGCACCACGGTGATGGACGACGGCGAAGCCTAGGAAGGGGACGACGCGGAGCCAGGGAAGACGCGGCAATGGAAGCCCGCACGGAGAGGAGTATGAGGGTTCACTGGTTCGGCTGCGGTGTGAGGCTGCCGTCGCCGTAGGGCCTGGCCAGCGGTGGGAATAGTAGGGGCGGTGAGTCCTCCACGGCAGCACAGCCGGCCACGGGAGGCAGGAGCATGAGGCACGACCGGCGCTGGTTTGGGCGGCTGGAGCAAGAAGACCAGAGGTTGAAGAAGCACTACGGCCGTTGGATGGACATCGTACGGTCACTGGAGCTAGAATCATTCATATTGACTAAGTTGACAAAGCCCGTCCTTGTCAACTTAGTAGGCCCACAAGTCAGCCTCCCACCAAGGTGGGTTCCAGCTAGCAGGGGGAGTATTCGTTTTTTTGTGCATAATGAGGCACTTCTGGTGGGTCCGAGCTGATAGCAGGGGGGACGTTTTTTTCGCGAAATACGGTGGCCCGTCAGGTGGGTCCCAGCAGTCAGGGGGCAAATGTTTTTTTTAGCAAAATACGGTGGCCCGTCTAGTGGGTCCCTGCTGTCAGTTGGAGGAATCATTATTTTCCGCGTAATAAGGAGGCACTTACTTGCTGCGGCTGTGGACCCATCTGATACTCTCCACATACAGTATACTTCCGATGGAAGTCGTTCCTTGACCATGTTGACCTCGCCACGTTCCGTTGCATGCATGCGTCAATGGGCGTGGTGCGTCCCCACTGTCAGCCTCTCACGTACAGTCATCTTCCGATGACTCTCGGTTGTTGACCACGTTGACCACACCGTGCTGAGCGCACCCAGACTGGAACGACCCGAAGATGGGGAAGACGGGCAGTGGAATCGCAGATGGAGAGGAGTGGGAAACTTCACTGGTTCGGGTGTGCGGTAGCACAGCCGCGGTGCCGCCCACGGGAGATAGGAGCAAGAACAGAGGTTGAAGAAGGAGCACGGCTATGGGATTAACATCCAACGGTCCACCTGCTAGAATCATTTGTTGATTAAGTTGACAAAGCCGTGCATACACATCCGCTTAGCAGGCCCACAAGTCAGTCACCCAATCTGACGGGTCCCGACTGTCAACGGGATGAATAATTTTTTTTGCAAAACAAGGAGGCACTTCCTTCCGTGCGAACATACAACCGGTGGGTCCCAGCTGTCAGGTGGAGGAAACATTTTTTCAACTTAATAAGGAGGAACTTTCCTTGCGTGCGACCATGGACCTCGTGGGTCCCAGCCGTCAGGCTCTCCACGTACAGTCCTCTTCCGATGACTCTCGTTTGTTGACCACGCCGCACCGAACACAGCGAGGCGGTGGACGACGGCGAGGCCCCGGACGGGAACGACTCGGAGATGGGAAAACGCGGCAGTGGAGTCGTAGATTGAGAGGAGGAGAAGGGTTATAACCGGTTCTGTTGCAATTCATATCAAACTCAGGTCCACAGGACACGTTCATATTCATAGCCAACATTCACTATCAACAACTCAAAAGATTCATATATACACAAGCTCACCATATCTATGCATCCAAATGATTGATAGATCACACAACAATACTCATACATAATTCACAAAAAGATTCAGATATACACATGTTCAGTATGTTTATGCATCCAAATGATTGAGATTACAGCCAATATGATCCATGGACGAACTTTAATTACCTAGGGTACAGACTGGTAAATGCTGTTCAATCAGAGGTACTTCTTGCTAAAATTAGTTCTTGTACGAGTAAACTTTCGAGTACATAAGAGGCAGCACAGACAATCTGAAATTTGCTTGTAGGTTTATCCTCAAATAGTGGCCTCGTGCCGAGGGAGGTTTGAGCAACTTGGCCACTACTTTCATCCAACTAGTTTACTGGCTCATCTTGGTCCTGTATCTCGCCAAAATTCTACATTGCAGACGAGAAAGGAGGCGGTTGAGAAAATGAACCACCCAAATTTTTTGTGCAGTTCAACTGAAATGGAGCATCCTTGGCGTGCAGACTAATTAAGTGCCAGATGAATATACGTGTCAACCAACTTGTCTGGAATCTTTAGACTCCATGCCATATAGTTCGCTACCATATGTGCCAATAACCAAAAGGCACAAGTTGGGACCAAAGACTGGACTGCATTTTTCTGGGCTATGCACCAAGCAATATTTTTGGCGTTCACTCTCCTAATACTTGGAGTTTGACAATTGGTTGACGCCGGTTGATACTCGAATGAATATAGGCACTTCTTGTCAACATCGATGCTTGTCTGAGTGAACTTGGGTACATAGCAGCAGCATAAGTACCTGTCCATCTGATCATTTTGTGCAGTTCTACTGAAATCACCCGATGTAATGATTTTCCTGCGAGTTCAGGCTCCAAATTACTCCTTTATGAAATCGGCAAACAGTAGCACAATACCAAATTACCAATACATATGACAAGCACAATAATCAGGATAAAGACCAGTACCAACCTGTGTGAGGTAGCATATCAATTACTATTTCCTTTGACTGGAAGCCGAGATAAACCAAGCGACTAACAACAAAGGAAGAAAGCAAGCGGAGATTAGCGACTGACAGGAAAGGACGGAAGCTGTCGAGGCAATGAAGCACCCAAAGTTTTTGTGTAGTTCCACCAAAATCGAGCATCCCTGTTGGCACATATATTGAGAGAGTGAGATTACTGTAATAGTGGGACTAGTTGATGAAACATACACTAACAAATAGAAGCACCCTCATTATCTTAATGGGTAAAGTTAGCAACATAGTAATCTTGCTTAAAGAGAGGTATTAGTTTATTTAATTAGTGCCAATCAGCTCAACCCAACACTCAAAGCATTGCCATTTATCATAGGTTGCAAAACTTAAAAGTGCAAAGATAAAGGAGTTTCTCATGACAGTAGCATGACACAAATAGAGATGACAGCAAACTAATATGGATGAAGGCCTTAGGCCCGTACGAACCTGAGAAAAAAAGCTTATTCATGTAGTCCCATAAGAGATGATAAAGCACTCACTGGAATCACACAATAGTATATATTTTTGTGCACTTCAAATGTATGGTTGAAATCACTCTTGTTTACCAATGCTGAGATTATATCGAAAGATTATCAAGAACTTCCGGCAGAGTTAAAGCACTGGCTGGGATACAGTTCATTGTATTCTCTTGTGTAGTTCCACTAAAATGTATGATTGGCACAACATGATCCCTGTTTGCACAAGTAGGAACAAAGTGAAACCTTCATTAGCTTAGTGAGAAAGGATAGGAAGACATTAGCATATTACTCAAACAGTAGCATCAAATTCATGATGGACAATACGCAAAACATTGCCTCATTGAACCAATGGCAATAAATTGACATGCAAAACAATAGCACTATTATGTCATGACACTAGTAATATTCCCTCCCTGCTCCACCACATGATTCACCTCCATAGACAGACATTCACACGTACACGATTCAGCATAGGGTCCTACTAAAGATTTGTTTAACTCCAACACGAAAATTAGGCAGTAATAAATTTGTGGTATTTAAGTACTCCTAATTAATTAAGTGAGACAGCAGAAGTGGAAGGGCTCCCTGGAGGATCGTCTCACATGTAAGGTAGTCGTTGCCGGAGCCCTTGAATAGCCTCGACTGAGGCCTCTGGCTTCAGCAAGATCGCCTTGGCACTGTTTATTCTTCTTCTTCCTCCTCTTCATGCTCTGTTTCTCTTTCTCCTCACCAATTGGTGAAACCAAGTACATGATTGGCCTTCTAATTCAAAATTGGTTTTGTCAGTGAGGGAGTACAAGTGTACTAGTAAAAAACAGCATTATTTTCTCATGGCAGTCGGAAAATAGAGATGAACACATGCATTAAATATCATTCTTACCTAAAGGAAGGTTATGGCGCCAATATGGATGATGAGGATTGAAACACAGATCTCCCTTTGTGCAGTTCCACCAAAATGAACCAACTGTTCCATCTGACATTCCAGTTAAACAGCACAAAAGTCACTTCTTTTAAGAAGAGTTTTGTGCAGTGCACCAAAAGGCACAACAGCAACCAGGTGAATTGGATATCCCTGTTTGCACAAAAAGGCACAGAGGAAATAGTCAGAGTCTCAAACAATTACAGGCAAAAACATTTGGCTAAACTTGTCAGAGTCTCAAACAATTACAGGCAAAAACAGTGGCATGGCTTCACTTTTACCAGGGACATTATATTAAGAACAGCTAAGGCTGCGTTCGGTTCACAGGTTTGGTGCAGGATTTTCGTAGGAACACGATTCCTACGGTATTCTTTCCCTTCCAACCGTTTGGAACACGGGAAAGGTGAATAGTGTTTCATAGGAAAGCTGGTCTGGTAGTACTGATTCCATCGGATTAGAAACATCCACGCGCTGCTCATTTTTTGGGCGGAAGCCCAAGGCAGGCGCTCGCTGCCATGCGTTAGACAGGTTGCTATGCTGTGTTTGCCGGAATAAAAATCAACCTATGTGTGGTACGTGAGGTGAGGACAAGAGTAGTCACTGTGCAGCTGAATAAACAAATAGCATCTCATACTGCCAAGCATGCTACTCTAAAAAAACAAATCTGTACATTTCGTAGTCCATCCGAACACATTCTCTTGAGAGTTTCCTCCGGTTCGTTGTTCCATAGTTTTATACCTACATTCCTTTCCTATTCCTCTATTTTCATCGAGACCTATGTTTTTTGCCCCTTTATTCTGACCGGAGCCTAAATATTTGGTATAAGGGCATGGGACAGTGGGTGCACCAGCAGTACAGCACCATGTACGTAAACAGGGGCATAAAGTGGTGATTCATAGTTTGTTGCCCCGAGAAACAAACATCCAAGAAACATATCTGGGTTGGTCCCATTTTTGTTCACTCTAGCCACCTACTCCTATGTGTGGATAGCAAATCTAGTCCTGGTCATACCACTATGTACAGTGTTACCCCTATATTTCCCTTTTCGACCAAGAGACCGGTTGGATGACCAGTCTGTACTACTTGCATCCCCTTTCCTTCCTGTTTGTACCAAGTCCGATGTACATACTAAATTCCCCCACCCCCACTTTATTTCAATGACAAGTATTTTCGGACGGAGGGAGTACAAGATTCGACTCCATGAAGTAACTTTACCTCTAACAATAGAAGAAAAAAATAGGTGGCGTTGGACCATCCGATCAAGAGGTGCTGAGAGGTAGAAAATGATACACATGCAGCGACGTAGCGAGCTGGGGAAGTAGATCTAAGGCGGTTTCGAACGAAGATATACCTGAAGGTCGTCGGGGTGTGGATAGGTGGGCGGCGGGAGGCCGGATCCGCCCACAGGCAACGATGAAGGGATCGGAGGACCTCCCGTGCCGGCGCTCGGCCAGAGATAACGGTGCGGCCGGCAGTGGGTCTCCTCCCTCGCTGTCGACGACGGCCTAAACGCTGCCCCTTCTCCCCTTCACCGGTGGAGGGGGATACGTCTGGATCTATAACCAGCGGTGAGGATAGAAAGCCAGTGTTTTTTGAAGGGAGAAAGACAGTGTTACTACCCCTATCTTGTTTAGATCTGGAGAGGATGAGAGTGTGTGAATAGAGCAGCCCTAGCAAGCAAGCGCGGAGGCTCCGGCCTATATATAAGTAGGGGGTAGTTTTCCCTTTTCACTCCATCAAAACAATCGTTTAAAATTGTGTACTACTACATGCCAGGTCACGGTTTTTTTAGTTGTTGATTGTTTTTTGAGATAGCTACCCGCTTGTTCCAAGTGGTGTTACGGTGTGCCAGGTTGCACTTTGTATCGTTCAAGTATGGTACTACAAGTCCCTCCATTAAATGAACAACCACCCCCTCGTAAAAATTATGAACAAGCCCACGGCTAAAATTAGCGGAAACGTGGGTTGCCCCAACATGCATTATTATTTATATTTTCTACTCCCTCCGTTCCTAAATATAAGTCTTTTTTATTAGCCACACCTAAGACAAGAATTTTTTTATTAGCAGTGAACCCCACATGTCATAGACACAAAAATTGTGGCAAGATTCCCTTAGGCAAGCCAAACCGTGTCTAACAATTTGAGCAACTCAGCTTAGGCAAGTGTGGCAAGTGTGGGAAAAATAATGTGGCAACATAAGACAAACATAGTCACAATCCAAACAGCCCCGTGATTTTTTGTGACATGCATGAAAATTTGGTTAGTTAAATTTATAGTCAAAATTTGGCAAGGTGCATCAAATCAACACATGCAAGTATCAAAAGGAAAGTCACGGCATGCATGCATGCGTTGTACTCCCTCCATTTCCAAATATAAGTCTTTTTAGAGATTGCAACAAGTGACTACTCCCTCCGTTCCTAAATGTAAGTCTTTTTAGGGATTCCACTACAAACTACATACGGATGTATATAGACATATTTTAGAGTGTAGATTCACTCATTTTGTTTCGTATGTAGTTCATAGTGAAATCTCTAAAAAGACTTATATTTTGGAACGGAGGGAGTACATACGAAGCAGAATATGTCTACTCCTACATACGAAGTAGCCCATTTGAAATGTGTAAAAAGACTTTTATCGAGTGCAGTACTTTGATGTGTCGCGTCAACTCATACAAGACCAAGAAATTTGATTACTACGATGCCCTCTCCCTCGTGGACTGAGCTCTGGTGCCTTAACTGCACCTTCCTTTGGCTGCATGACAGGTGGGCCAACCACCTGTTGGGCCCACCTGTCATGGATGCAAAGGCAGGATCAGTAAGTAGAAGCTTTCGCTACACGCTATCCCTCCCGCACGAGGTGGATGGACATGCAGCAGTGGATTCGATACTGTAGAAGTAGGAGTAACATCATTGTTCGTCTTCTTGAAGAGGCGAAGAGCCAAGCGCAAACCGAACGTGGCAGTTGCGAACGCTCGCATGGTGCGGTTCCTTGGAGTACTAGCCAGGCTCTTGCATGAGACAAAATTGCTATTGTTTAACAGTTAAACTCCATTATCCATTGGTTGATACTCATTCTGCATAGGTCCACGTGCTTAGCACCATTTCCTCCTGGGGTCACCAATGTTTATTTGCTAATTAATAGCATTCCATGCAATGAACTAGACATTGCAAGTCATTAAAAGCATGCACACCTCTCATCTCTTATTGATTGATACGTATGTCAAGAAACAAGAAACAAGATAGAAGTTAATGCACCGCGCCTAAGTGTTTTGGGACTATTTGGTTTTCGTAAGATGACTTACACACCTAGACGGAGGGAGTAGTATAGACCTGTAAACCGAAAAGGAGTATTTGCCTTTCTAGAGATTTCAACAAGTGACTAGACTTCGGCTCAAAAAAAACAAGTGACTAGACTACACCGTGTGCAGTACCCCTTCCCTTCCGGTTTATAGGGCTCAAATCTCAAATCTCATGAACCAAGGCATTTTGCGATTGGAGGAATGTATCTCGTACTTTACAAAACTACCCTAATTAAACTCATGCATTAATTACGTAGTTCTCTCGTTTTCCTCTCTGCCTTGGTCGCGGTGCACAATATTGAGAGAGTGCTTGGATACGTTTTAGTCTCATGACTAAAAGTAGTGGGACTAAAACTTGTTAGCCTCATCCATGCTTGGATCCAAATACTAAAGAGACTAAAATCAAGTTAATGACATTTCAAAGCATCCGGGCCCGCGTGCCATCCACCAAATCACAGTGAGGTGCTACAGTCGAGACTCACCTGTCACCCCGGTGTGGCCGTCATGACCCGTCATATCACAAAACCCACACCTTTACCAGCAGTGGTAAGGTGGCCTCCAAGTTGGACTGGACGAAGGAACCATCATTTCATTGGAACGCTCGTTCAAGCCCTTTCTTCCCTTTCTTGAAGAAAACCTCACTCCAGGCTACTCACTTCTGCCATTTTTCTTCTCTACCGACGAAGGAAAGGTAGGCGAATCAGTTATGCTGCTATATTTTCATTCCAATAATCTTCTTTTTGCGAAGCACCGACCGATTCTCACATCCTATTCTTTTCCCGTTTTCATTGTGATTGTGGTTTCCTTTCGATTGCTTTTTTTTGTCAGTTCATTGATGGATCCTGGAGCACTAGGCAAAGAGTTGCCGGCGGACAACCCACTGGAGACAGCGATCTCCAAGAAGCGAGCACCGACCAACGAGTTGACCATGTTGGCGAGCCAACCCATGGAGACGAAGAACTCCAAGAAACAAGCACTGGACAAAGAGTTGAGGACGTTGGCAGACGAATTCCTCAAAGAAAGTTGGAAGAACAGCAAGGGCCCCACCGTGCCTACCCCAGGAACTCTGATTGCCACCTATGTGAGGCTCAAGACAGAGTTTGAGGAGATAGTCGCTGTTGAGAAGCAGTATTCCCCTGGCAAGGTGCTGGTCCCCATCGAGGACTAGGAGATGGCCCCAGGAGGGATGAGATCCCCCGGTGAGCTGCACAAGGTAAAAAATAATGGCTTATTACCATAGTTGTGGTTTTTGATTATTTGCAATGTGCTTGCTAATATGTTAGGGTTGTGCAGGTGCCGGTGGTTGTCCTTGATGATTCTGATGTCGTGGCCCGTCCTGTTGGCATCGCCCCGGAGATCGATTCCAATGCCGATGTCCATCCTGTGGACATCGCCCTAGAGATCGATTCCGATGTCGCGGTCAGTCCTGTGGACATCGCCCCCGAAATTGATTCCCATGCCGCTGTCCGTGCTGTGGTCATTGCCCGAGAGATCGATGACAAGAAATAGTTGGTCGCGCTAATCCTACAGGGTAGTTTGCATTGCCCTGTGTTTAATTACCAGAATGATGTGTGTTATCAAACCATCTTAGGGCTAGTGCACTGTCTTGTGTGGGCAGATCTTGCTACTTTTGTTTGATAGTGAATCATGTGATGAATCATGCGAACCCTCTCCGAGTTATGGAAACAGATGTATCCTCACCAGCTTTTGATGTAATATATGGCATGCTTAGATGTAAGTTTGAACTGTTTATCATATCAGCAGGGCTTGTTTGATGATTCTTGGTGTTAGTAGGCTAGCTACTGTGCGAGCTATAGTACTTGCAAAACACTCACCGAAGAGAAACGTTGGGGCTGATGAGCTTGTGGTACGCTTATACTTATCCCTCGTCGATCGACCAATAGCCCTAGCTCCTAAAATTGTAGGCTTAGCGATCGATCAGACAATAGTCGACATACATTCAGGCCTCATTTGGTTCATAGGGTAGGAAAATCGTAGCAAAAGTATAGAGAACGTGCAACACAAAATCATAGCAGTGCAGAGATGTACTCCCTCCATTCCAAAATAGATGACCTAGGCGGGCTAGTTTGGCCTAGGGGTTTCAGTGATATGACGTGGTACAGTGTCTTCCAGTGTTCGCGTGTGGTAGCAGTATTGCGAGTACAGTAAGTTTTCTTGAAGAAGCGGAATTCAATGAAGTCATGATGGTTCCTTCGTCCGAACAACTTACAGTGGGAAAGGTTGGGCCTACAATACGACCGGGGTAGACCAGGATAATTTTGTGCATGGCAGGTGGACCAGGATGGTCGACGTCCCACATGTCAGTGAATGAAAGCATTCTTTCTGATATAGAGGACGAGCAACAAGTATTCATTGTTTATTTTTGATGAAAGCTATTGTCTCCACTGTTACTCCTTGACTTTGTCAATTCCTCTCTCTCCTCCACATAAGCGGGGACTACTTGCTATGCATGCAGCGGGCAGCTGGCGTCTTGAGGGGCCAGGGCGGTGAGAGCGGGCTCCGGAAGCGGTCCGGACTCCAGCATGGCCCACCTCACATTATCACCATATATTTCTTGGAGTCCGTGCGCAGCGGGCGGGCGATCTCTTCTCCCTCCCCCGTTTCTCTCTTCTCAGCCGACGCCCGCCGAGCGATTAGATTTCGGCTATCGACGGTTTATTTAATTACGATCCCATATGTCAGTGAAATTGCAAGACAACGTGTGTCCCCTCTGGTGAGCGGCGTGCGAGCCGGACTGTCGGGGTTGCGACGCGTACGAGTCGTAAGTGTGCCGCCTTTTTGCGTGATCGATCGATAGAAATCCAGAACAAAATGACGAGGGCGGTGCTTTCCCGCTTGTTAGGCGAGCTAGTTCGAGTGATATGACGTGCTATAGTGTCGTCCATTTGCTCCATTTTTATGTAAGCAAGAGTTTACACTTTTACGCAGGAGGAGTGCGAAACACCGCGGATCTGATTTTGATCGAGGGATAACTGTTCCCTGCCAAATAATGGAGGATTCGGCTCAAAAAAATAATGGAGGATTGTTAGCGATTATAGCATGATAGTTAGGGCATCTCCAGCGCTGGCCCACAAATTTACACCGACATCTGTCCGAGGACACTGATGGATGCCATCCGATGCTGCCCGCATACCTTTCGACAACTATATGAACTAAACGGACGAAATTCGTGCAAACAAAGCAAATTTCAAATTAACCGGATGAAATTCATTACATTTCGTAAACTTTTCCTACAAACTGGACGAAATTCATTACATATTTCGCACAAACCGTACTAAACCTACTGTAAACCTAGTCTAAACGATCGCCGGCGCCCGACCACCATGTCCGGCCATGAACCGGAGAAATCCGGCCATTGCCTTTGCCTCCTCCTCATCCACCTCGATAACCTCCTCCTCCGGCCAGAGCACAAGGTTATGAAGATTTCCGCCTCCATGTCGCCGTCAAGTGGCTAATCGGCCGCCGATGTTTTACCCCACCAAGCTTGGCGTCGACTGAGTGGAGTAGCGGTGGCCTTCCCGGGACCAGAGTGGCGGCGACCTACCGTGTACTACTCTTCCTCGCTGCCGGCTGGGCCCGCGCACGTGCGCCGGCTTCGTGGTCGCGGCGGCGGAGGGCATCCCGGGGGGTGCCGGCGATCTCCTTCGTTTGCTCCTGCGACAGTATGTCGAAGAGAGCTTTGGAGCGCGCCCGGAGTGGAGCCGCCGATGTCCCTCGTCTGCTCCTGCGACAGTACATCCAAGAGAGCTTCAGAGCGCCAGGAGGCCATGGTTGAAGTGGTGCCGACAGAAGGAAGGGGCCGGAGGAGAATAAGTGTGGGTCTTTGGCTATGGCTGGGAGCTGGGGCTCAAGTTAATATAGCGGGCGAATGGCAATGAGCCGCGGCAGACAGATGGACAACTAGCACCGGAGTAGGTTCGTCGGGCGTGAATGCGGACGCTGCTTTAGTGACTTAACTGCAGATGCGTTTGGGTTACTGACATGTGGGCCCAACGGGTGTCTGGCCCGCATGTTAGTGACACACCAATTGCACCTGCAGTTAAGTCCGGTGAATGCGGCATTGACATTCTGGAGAGACGGTGACCGTTTCAGGCGGGAAGCGCGCGCTAGTGATGGAAGGGGTTTCAGTGTGCAGTGGCACTAAGATCGGTCGCTCGCGATAGTACATACTCCGTACCATACTACCATAGTACCCTCTCTAGCTTAGGCTGTTTTATAGATTGTCGTTGTGATGGACGATATACGTCAGCAAGGCGGTCCGAGTATGACCGTTGGTGTTGAGCCAGGTGAATACATGCTCGGCGTTCGCGTAGGCCTCCATCAAACATCTAAACAGTAATGTCAGGCACCGCCGGGGCGCGCAGGTGATGGGCTCGCCGTTTGCGTTGCGCCATGAGCAGGACTTTGATTTAGAGGGCGACGTGCATGCATTAGCATGCTTTAACAGCGTGGGCATGAGTGTCTGACGCGAAGTATTTCATTTTCATTTGGCTGACGAGGGTGCGTTGCAGCGATGAGTCCGTGGTTTGATTCCCCACATATGCATAATTTTGGTTTTTATAGTATTTCTTTCTCCATTCACAGGTAGGCCCGCATAGATAGATAAAGAACACGAGCTGATGAGGCGCATGCGGACTATTTGACTGGTCAACCATACAAATACGGAGCTATACGCTGAGCCAGCGACCGTATAATCACCATATCTCGTATACAATGATCAAAGTGAGCTGTCAAGACAAGTTCGATGACCGCCAATGCATTTTACTCGATAATAAATGACCAGGATTGAAGGAGAATCCTAATTTGCTTCGTCTTCTGTCCTTGAGCTCTTGACAAACCAATGCACTATACGGTTGTCCGGCCACTCCACCCTAGAGCTCTCACCAAGCATCGTTCATGCCACCGCGTCGCACACTAACCGGTAAGGCAGCGATGGCATCCCGCCACGCCGAGTTCCTCGCCGCCCACGAACGCACACAAAATGGTAGGGAAGCGATGGCATCCCGTCGTGCCGAGTTCATCGCCACTCGCGACCTCACAACTATGTGGGAGGAATTTGAAGATGCCAAGGCCGAATGGGCGATAGAGCAAGAGGCGGCCAAAGCCGCACAAAGGGAGCGGAAAATTCAGAAAGCACTCAAGAAAAGAGAGGCCCGCCACCGCAAGAAAGAAAAGGATGCACGCGCTGCTGCGGAGAGGTCGGCGGAGATCCAAGCACGGTGGGGTGTCGCCGACAAAGCCAGGAAGGAGAACGACGACGTCTCGCCAGCATGTGAGAAGTAGTAGTACTAGTAGTTAGTGTGTGTGTGTGTGTGTGTGTGTGTGTGTGTGTGTCTGAGTACGAGCATGTACCAGTACTACTAGTTACTACTGTAGTTTTTAGAGCAAATTACCAGTACATTAGCCTAGACTAAATGGAAAAACTCCTATCCTATGCATCAAATGGCATCTCTTTCTCTATAGGAATTGAGATGCATGTCATCTCACTTCCTATGATTTTCATATTCCTATCCTATGAACAAAAGGAGGCCTCTATTGGAGTAAATACTGTAGCTAGCAGTACTGCTGGTACAGTAGTTTTCTTCAAGAAGCGGAATTCAACGAAGTCATGATGGTTCCTTTGTCCGAGCAACTTCAAAGTGGGAAGTGGGCCTGTGATTTGATGGCTCATTAGTCATTGTTACTGCGGCGCGACGACCTGGGTGACTCTCCCTTGGAGTTTTGCGTGCATGGCAAGTGGACCAGGATGGTCGACGTCCCACATGTTGGCGAACGGAAGTACTATTCTTTCCGATATCGAGGAGCAAGGAAACCGCGTGGTATAGTATCACTGCTGATTGGTTCGCAAAAAAATAGTATCACTGCCGATTTATAATTATTTTTTATTTCTGATGAATGCTAGCGTTTCAACTCTTATGACGAAGGGTGTCAAACACGGCACGTGCTAGATGTCCCACACGTCAGCAAAAGGAGTGGGACATGAACAGCGTGGTAGAGCCCAGCGTAAAAAACCAGCATGGTAGAGCGCCTCCACTTCTGGGTCTGAGACCACACGTAGTAGTACTTAGTGGTATGAACGATACAAAGTGCGACCTGGAGAGAAAGACACGTCTAGTTGGAAGGTCTCGGGGCATACACGTAAACAAATATAAAAGTTAATATGTGCCTCCAACTAATATAGTAGTAGTAGAGTACTTAGGCACGTACTCCATAACATCACCGTGCATTGCACGTACAACATTTAGTGGTAGTGCGTAGTAAGAGACAAATGCCGCCCAAGAGTTCCCTTCTTGACCTACTTTTGGGTGTTTGGTAGAGTGTATGGAGGGTGCATGAGTCCACACTAGTTTAGCACAAATACACTAGAAGCATGCATGAAGAGAGCATGCATGAAGAGGGGTGTTGAGTTGAGCATGCATGAAGAGGGAACAACTATGCTGAGACGAGAACGCAACCAAACACACCCTGTATGCCATGCATGTTCATACCATTTGTGCCTTTCTACTTCACTTACTGCGCTACATTACTCAAGGTCGTACGTCCACTCCTGGGTACATGTCCGTCTCGTAGTTCCAGTGCCACGTGTTCTTCATATAGATGGAACGATCGTTGCATAACACGTGTGCCTTGATGCTAGATGTCTCGCGTGTTGGCAAAAGGATGAACAAAGCTCACGTAAAAAAAGATAGAGTGGAAGAACATAGATTCCGAATGACCGAGAAGGAGCAAGGAACCTCGTGGTGGAGCGTCTGCACTCATAATATTTAATATTATTCAGCGATATAAAATTAACCAATCATCTCCATAGTGGAGTGGAAGAGTACGAAACACGGCCGCCCAGTGTAGTTACATCATACTAGTACATGGCTAACCCACGCTATCACCATATTTCTTGGCTTTCGTGCGACACCTATCTCTAGTAATCCAGCAGTCTGTATTGCTTCTCCCTCCTCGTCTCTATCAAAGTGTGGCGGGCTGGCGTTTCTGCCGTCTATTTAGGTCGGTTAACTATCACATGTTAGCGACATGCCAAGAGCATTCTAAAAAAATTCCTTTCACGTTCCATTTTCAAAAAGAAAAAAATCCTTTCACGTACGAATTTGCATGTATGCTTTGAGCAACTTGCATGTCCTATACTGCTCCTGTTTGATACTCTAACTTAGCTAGAGGTTAGACTAACTCATGACTAACCCTAAACTAACTGTAGCCAAAGAGGTGTTTGGGTGACAGGGTTAGATTGACAATAAATGCATTTCATGGAGAGAGAAAATTGATTTTTCAGTGGGCACAATGAGAACTATCTCCAGTTAGCACCTCTTGGGTGGGATAGTTTTTTTTTGGTGGGTTCGGTGCAACTTGCTCCAATTTAAACCCTCATGCTTGGATACTTTAGGGCTATTTGAGCCCCAACTAGCTCAAACTAGCTCTAACCCATGGATCCAAACAGGGCCTATGACCTGTCTCGACGCGGAGCAGTCGCGTGCACCGGGAAGCGGCGCTCTCTCGGCCGTCGCGCCACTTCAAAGCCGGCGCCAGTGAGAGGTCGCCTTCGCTCTGGCCGGGCATTAATGCAGCACTGACACTCCAGGGCGACGCTGACCGTTTCATGCGGGAAGCGCGCGCTGGCAAGGGAGTATAGGTTTTGAACCGTTTCAGGTGTAGTAGTAATGGTAGTTTGCAAAACTACTCAATTATTGCACTCAGTTTCCTAAGAAATTGTGGTAAAAAACATTACTCCACAACCCGCTTCCCTTCTCCTTCCTGCTCGTGATTTACGTGGCCATGTTAACATGGTTGTGTCAAAAAAATGTCACTTCCTGCTCGTGATTTGCGTTATATAATTACAAGCAAGATTCTCGTGCATTGCACGGAACATCAATATGCATTTTTTTTACAAAACACCTATTGTGATTGACCCATGCAGGAGTAATCCCATTTGTAAAAACTAATGATATCTCGAGAATTTTATCGGAAAACTGGTATATCGAGAATGTCATCGAAAAAATGAAAGATGAGAGATAAGGCGAGGAGGAGTGGAGCGTGGTGGTGACTGGTGGTCGGAATGGGCGGAGGCATGGGGATGGACGGCGCCGGCAGGCGGCAGCGACCACCATGCATGCTAGATTGTTCCAGAGACTTATTCCTTTTTTAATTGCTGAGCAATGAGGTTGCGGGAGATAATGATGTGGAGAGAGGTGCGGGTATCTTTTGTAAAATTATCATAGTTTGCTTCCTATCCGTCAGATATAGATCATACGATCTGTATTACAAGATGGCAGGCACACCATCATCGCCAACTCGTTTTTTATAAGGGTACAGATGATAAGTTTGCTGACTACTAAAGTAAAGTGGAATCTGTCCATGTTATGCAAGTAAATAAAGGTGATTGTTTATCATACGGGTAAGGTTGGATGAAGGGTGGTAGGAACAAATGCTCCGCCTAGAGCATGTGTGTGTGAGATGGAGTCTTAGTGTGTGTGTGGTGTGTGTGTGTACATGTGTGTGTGTGAGAGAGAGAGAGAGGAGAGAGAGAGAGATGTAGTCTTAGTTTGTGTGTGTGTGAGAGAGAGAGAGAGATGGAGTCTAAGTGTGTGGGGGGGTGCGTGC